>NW_028327180.1:44369907-44672937 GCF_987537825.1 Furipterus horrens | reverse complement strand
TTGGCTCCAGTTTGCTCTTCTCCTGCCACACAGACCTCTTTTTGGTCCCCCAGACATACCAAGCATGTTCCCACTCAGGGCCTTCACCCAGACCCTCTTTCCCAGGACTTCATGTCACAGCACCTCTTGACATCTAGCATCACTAATGATGTTGGTCCTCACCGACCACCCTGTCTAAGGCAGCCCCTCCTGAGTACGCTTCAGTCTTTCCTCTATTTTAATTCTTTGCAGAGTTGCTTTGTTTCTTTATTTATACATTCATTGGTCCTCTTTCCACTCAGCCAGCTCAGGCTTTGTGAACACAAAGAAGGTCTCTCTCATTTACTTCTGTATCCCCAGCAATGAGGACCCAGGCTGGCACACAGTAGGGGCTCCAGAAATATTGCTAAATGAAAGAGTTTCCCCGACCACGAGGCAATTTGTTGGCACATAGTAAGTACTCAGGTAATGTCAAATGAAGAGAAGGCCCCATACCAGCTAGGGCCCTGGCTGGCACATAGGAGGAGTCTCCAGAAATACTGTTAAGTGAAGGGTAGGTGCCACATCATTGAGGCTACTGGCTGGTGCAAAGTAGGTACTAAACAGATACATACAAACTGAAGAAAGGACCCAGAAGTTAGCCATTGGCAGAACTGGACAGAGAGCTCGATTTTGTCTAATTTTAAAACTGGAGCCCAGGAACTGAGATGCCCCCAAAGGCCAGTATGGGGCTTGTTCCCTGGCCCTATCAAAGGAAAAAAAGGGCAGGTGGTGGGGCTGAGATGCCTCTGTCTCCCCACTTGCCTTCCCGGAAGGATCTTCCCGGACCTCAGCAGCAATGACATGCTCCTGTTCATCATGAAGGGCATTAATTTGCCCACACCTCCAGGTGAGGGAGCACCAAGCAGGGGTCAGGGTCGTGGGGACCACCTCTCTGCCCAGCTGTGACCCTTGTTTGCCCACAGGGCTGTCCCCCAGTGATCTGGATGTCTTCATTCGGTTCGATTTCCCTTATCCCAATGTGGTATGTGTAGAGCCAAAGAGATGGGCTTAAGCCCCACCCAACAGGACGGGAAGTGGATCGGGCAGGGGTCCCAGGCCAGGCCCCAGCCCCTGAGCTTTCCTGCCTCCTGTCTGGTCCCAGGAAGAAGCTCAGAAAGATAAGACGAGTGTGATCAAGAACACAGACTCCCCTGGTGAGACATGGGCAACAGGTAGCCCTACCCCCTGCAGAAAGAACATGAGCCTAACTCCCCTCTCCTTCCCTGGGCAGAGTTCAAGGAACAGTTCAAACTCTGCATCAACCGCAGCCACCGAGGCTTCCGAAGGGCAATACAGACCAAAGGCATCAAGTTTGAAGTGATCCATAAGGGGTGAGCTGGGGGGCCAGGCACTGCATGGGCTCTGGGGGACAGGCAGCTGCCCTGGGCCAACCATCCTGTGTCGCGTCACACACACAGGGGGCTGTTCAAAACTGACCGGGTCCTGGGTACAGCCCAGCTGAAGCTGGATGCTCTGGAAATGGCATGTGAGGTCCGGGAGATCCTTGAGGTAAGAGGTGGACATTAATTTGAATGTTCCAGTATGGCTGTGTCACTCATTAATAATCACTCAAATGCTCCTTGCCCTCAGCCTTTCAGGGGTCCTCTTTGCTGACCCAGCCTCTCCCCTGGAAGCCCAAGACCTTACTTCCAGACCTAAATACCCCATCACCCTGTCCCGTTATGACCAGTTGGCATCTTTAATCATACTTATGGACTCATGTTTTGTAAATCACCTTGGGTGTCCCTGATCCCAGCCCTGGGACTCCAGCTGCTGCCTGTTTCCCAGTAGCCACTCCTTATTCCCACCCAGGTCCTGGATGGTCGCCGGCCCACAGGAGGACGGCTGGAGGTGATGGTCCGGATTCGAGAGCCACTGACGGCTCAGCAATTAGAAACAATAACTGAGAGGTGGCTGGTCATCGATCCTGTGCCAGCAGCTGTGCCCACAGTGAGACCCCACCCAGCAGTAACCCTAGGGAGGGAGGCTTGGTTCACGGAGAGCCAAGACTCACAAGACTGGTTTTGTCCTCTGAAGCAGGTTGCTGGGCTCAAAGGGAAGGCCCCTCCCATCCCTGTCCCTACAAGGGAGCCAGCAAACAGGTTGGTGGCTGGGCCGGGCCAGGCCATGCTGGAAAGAAACCCCCTTTTCCCCACCTCTGCCCTTCCTGGACAGTATCTCATCAGGCACAAATTGGAACATGTCTCTTCCCTGCTTTAAAACCTTTCCTGGCTCCCCTTCTTCTGGAGGATCCAGTTTAAACTCTTCATCTCAATCTTTAAGACCTTTTTTGATCTGACCATTGTCAGTATATCCAGCCTTCTCTCTCCCCACTTCCTCCTGTTGGTTCATGGCCACACCTAGTGTTCACTGTGTTACAGTACCCTAAGTACTTCTACCCCCAACACTTGTTCCTGGCTCCTCTGCTCAGCTGACTCCTCTGGGTCCCAAATTGGCTGTCATCTCTTCTAGGAAGCACTCCTTGACCTACTGGCATTGCATTGCCTGGGTATACAGTGCAGTTGCCTAGATGTACATCATCACCACTAAGCTGTGGGCTTAGCAACATTGTGGTGGACCTGGCTTGTCCCTGGCTGTTCCGCAGTGCCCAGCATGTCAAATTAATGGGTTCAGGGATCAGGGATCCTCACAGACCCTCATCCCTATCCCCATCCCATAGATCCACCCGGACTCTGCATAGTCTCAGCGTGCTGGCCTTTGACCAAGAGCGCCTGGAGCGGAAGGTAGGTTCCCACCCACTGGGGTTAGTGGGGCAGGATTGGGGGTTCTTTCAGGCTCAGGCAGGGCCCTGACAGCCCTCTCTGTAACCCCCAGATCCTGAACTTCAGGCAGGCTCGGCGGCCAGTGCCCCCAGAGGTGGCCCAGCAGTACCAGGACATCATGCAGCGCAGCCAGTGGCAGAGGGCACAGCTGGAGCAGGGGGGCCCAGGCATCCGGCGGGGTAGGGGCTCAGGGACAGGTACACAGGGAAGGGGTGGTGGCAGTGGCCCCATTTTGACCCTCCCCCACCCTCAGAATACATGGCCCAGCTGGAGCGTCAGCTACAATTCTACACAGAGGCTGCCCGGCGCCTCGGCAACGATGGCAGCAGGGTGAGCTGGATGCGGTTTGGGTGGGCACTGGGGGACCGGGCCTCTCAGGGCTTCCCACTGACCACCCATTGGATCCCCAGGAAGCTGCAAAGGAAGCGCTCTACAGGCGGAACCTAGTCGAAAATGAGGTTAGCAGCTCAGGTGTTGGGATGGAGGATGGTCAGCTGTGACTGTGACCCCCACTAACTGCATTGGCCTCTTATGCAGCTGCAGCAGCTCCATAGGTGAGGGGTCGATGGAGCTGGCAGTCCCTGGAGATCAGGCAGCAGGCTCGAGGCCCCGGTGCTGGAAGAAGCTGACACTGCCACTGCCTCAGACCAGACAAGCAGACAATCAGCGGACAATCAGCTCTGGATGGACTAGTCCCCTGCTGGGCCCACCCAGCCCTGGCAGGGAACATCAGGGATGGTGCCCACCAGCCAGCCTATGCCCCTGGCCTGTTCCAGAGGTGGGAGAGCGGCTAGGACCAAGCCCTGAGAGCTCCTGCAAGCACTTTACTTCCTATCCCTCCCTAGCCTTAACCCCAAGCCCACCCTCACCCCAAAGAACCTCTGAGACCAGCCAGAACCTGGCTGGCTCCCCAGAGGGGGTGCCCTGGCCCAGCTAGGCCCCAGAGCTGATACATGGAATAAACAACCAGGGCCACACCTGGCTTTCCAACTTGCCTTTGTCTCTTGCCCTCAGTGGCTGGGCTGGGTCTGCCCCCACACACCCTCCCGTGGGGCAGTGAAGGGGAGACGTCTGTAAGAGAAGCAGGCTAGGAGGGGGAGTATCTTGCATGTGAAGGCCATGGGACCTGTGACCTGCCTGAGGACAGCTGCCCCACCATGCATTTCATCTTCCCATGTAAGTGCAAATACACCTGGTAGCCTTGGGCATACCTGGGTTTATAGGTGTGGTCAGACCTTACGTGGTGGTGCTTGGTGACCCATGTGTGTCTCAGGGCCTGGAAATCCAGCCCTGCCACTCACTGGCCACGGGACCTGGACCAAATTGCCTGATGCATTTAGCATCCTACAGCCTCAGTTTCCCCCACTGGATGTAGTGATGGCGAGAGCCCCTGGCATCCCACAAGGTGGAGGACACCTGATAGGTGGTGAGACTTGGAAGAATTAGGCTTTATTGTTGCTGTCTCCATCTGGGCGAGAAGTGGGAATGTGGCCAACAGGGCTGGCGTAGTCTGTGCACCTGGTGTGTGAGCTGCATGCCTCAGTCCCTCCCTGTGTGTGAGGTGCTTCAGCTTCCTAGCCAGCATGGGTCAGGTGGGCTTAGCCCTCGAGGCCTGGGAGAGATGGGTTGAGGCCCCCGGTGGGCACTGTCTCCTTCATCCATAGCCCAGTGGAAACCTAGAGGTCTGGGCCCTTCTGACAGGCCCCTCATGTCAGGGTCCCTCTGCCCGTGGCTGCTGTGGTGCTGTAGGTGGCAGCTGGATCAGAACCTGCTCAGGATTACCCATTGTGTCCACCACGTGCAGGTGTGGGAGGCCCAGGAAGGCCTCAGGCGCAATGCTGGTCATGTGAAGCCTATTGGCCCTGGACCAAGAGGCAGGCATGAGGGCAGGTGCAAGGGTAGGAGGCCACGGCCATCCTGACCCCAACCCTGGGCCTCCTGGGGTCCTCCACAACCCACCATGGTCCTTTTCTGCCCATCTGGATCTACCCAGCCGTCCTGAGCGCACCTGAGGAAGAGGGCACGCAGGTTGGGTGTGCTGAGGAAGGCTTCGGGGCCCACATGGCTGATGCGGTTGCTCTGCAGGTGCAGCTCCTCAAGGGCCTCAGGCAGGTCAGGAGGCACAAAGGACAGTTTGTTGTGGCTGAGGTCCAGCACCTGGGCAGGCAGGCAGAGAGGGTCCTGTGGTGGCTCCAGGGCCCAGGCCAACTGCTCAGCTAAGCCTCAAACCACCTCCTTCCGAGCCCTCCTCCCCTCCATGCCAAGCCCAGTCCTTCTGCCTCCTCCCTCAGACCCTCTTCATAGCTCCTGAATTTCTCCACTTGATGGAGGTAAACTGAGTCCTTTCTGAGGCAGCCCCCGCTATAGGTGCTAGAGACACAGATAGGTTCCCACCTTGTGGGAGACAATCCAATTATTTATGAGGATGGCACTTAATCCATGTCCTCATGCCCTTCTAACACTCATCATTTACCTACAGTTGTTCATTGCTTTCTCCCTAACCAGGGTGTTTATGCCCAGGGCTAGGAGCCCATTGGCATCCCCAACGCCTAAAACAGTGCCTGACACCCAGAGGATTTAAACTATGGAATCGACAGTGGTCAGGAGCTAGAGGCCACAGTGTTTACTTGGGGAGAGGGAGGGAGTGTCTCAGAGGGCCGGGCAGCAGGGACAGCACAGCCAAAGGCCTGGAGGCTAGATCTGACCCATCCACGCCAAGGCCAGCCTCCTCTACCCTCCGATGGGGTGCTTTTTCTGTGGCATTATCCAAGGGCCTTGTGGAAGAAGACCTGGTCAGGCAGGAGGACGGGCAGGAGGAAGGGCCGTCGGGACAGTGAGTGTGGCTAACACCTGACCTGCAGGGCCTGTAGCTCATGCCAGGTGCCTGGCTCGATGTCACCCACTTGGAGTCGGTTGTGCGCCAGGCTGAGCTCCCGCAGCTGGTCCAGACCAGCCAGCGGCTCAGGATCTAGGGTCCGCAGCTGGTTGCGTTGCAGCCGTAGGGTGTGCAGGCCAGCAGGCAGACCGGTGGGCACCTGAGTCAGCTGGTTGCCGGCAAGGTCAAGGCTGCGTAGGGCGCGCAGTGGGTGGAAGGCCTGACGGTGCACACGGGCACTGGCCAGGTGGTTGTAAGCCAGGTTGAGCTCTGCCAGGCCTGGCACGGCAGCCAGGTCGTGGGCACCCAGTGCAGCCACACGATTGTGGGGCAGCACCAGGGACCGCAGGCGGCGGGGCAGCGCCAGGGGCACACGCTCCAGTCTATTTCCATAGACATGCAGCGTGTGCAGGCTCCGCAGCGGCCGCAGTGCCCCTGCAGGCAGCCCGGCTGCCCCCAGCTGGTTGTGCTGAAGCAGCAAGTAGCGCAGTCCACTTGCCCCACGCAGCCGGGCTGCCTTCACCTGCCGGATGCAGTTCCGGCCCAGGTGCAGCACCACCAGGGTGCGGGGCAGGCCGGCAGGCACTGCAGCCAGCTGATTGTGGGACATGTCCAGGTACTCAAGGCGGTGCAGTTTGCTGGTGGGAGAGAGGGTCAGCGTCGATCTGGGCACCCAGTGTCAGGGACCAGATAGATCTTTGATGGGGGGCAGGAGGACTGATGAGTGGTGCTGAGATGTCATCTGGAAATTCCAACTTTGGGGTTGGTAAGTTGAGAGATCTGGGTGGGAGGTAAACTTGGGATGATCAAGGCTTGTTCTGGCCTGAGGATTGATTAGATGTGGGAATGACCAGGACAGAGTTCTGGGTCCAAATCTGCAGACAGCAGCTGTGATGATGGATAACAAGATGACTGAACAGGGTAGCTGGGAGCAAGGATGGCTGCAAGGTCCTGGGCCGAGCCTGGCGCACAGTAGGTGCTCACCAAACGAGGCCATGGGTTAGGAGTGATATAAAGGAGGGGGACAAAGGGTGGGGGCCCCAGACCCTGAATCCTCAGCCCCTACTGCCAGCACAAGGCCATATCCCATCCCACCTTGTCTCAGGCCCCACCTGAAGGTGGTGGCATCCAGGCCACTGTCCGTCAGCCTGTTGTGTTGGAGGTAGAGCTCACGGAGGTGGATCTGGCGGCTCAGGGCTCCTCTGGGTACTTTGGAGATGAGGTTGTTCTGGGAAGGGAGGAGAGAATGATGCCCAGGGTCCGGAATAGAGGGCAGTGGAGAGCCACAGAAGCCTCGTGGGTAAGAGAGTGATAGCTGAGGAGCTGGCTGCAGCGAGGCTGCTCAGAGAGCACTTGCGACGGGCTTATGCCAGTGGGAGAGACTCAGAAAGATATTTCTGACTGCTGGAATTTTGAGGAGGCAGAAGGGTCTGCCAGGAGAGGGGTGAAGGGGGCGCGGAGGGCAGTGAGTTGAGGAGGGGCACCTGCAGGTGGAGCCGCTCCAGAGAGGGTGGTAGGCTGGAGGGCAGGTAGCTGAGCCGGTTGTTGGAGAGGCTGAGGGTGGTGATGGCCTCAGAGCCATGGAAAGCATCGGGGGGTAGGCCGGCGTTGCTCAGCTGGTTGTTGTGGAGGTACACAGACCTAATGGGAGCCAGGCTCCGGTCACCAGCCTGCCCCCTGGCTCCCCACCACTCCCCCTCTGCACCCCAGCTCAGGGTTGCCTTTGCGCGCGCGCGTGTGTGTGTGTGTGTGTGTAGTTCTTCAGACAGAGCATCCAGTGTCCTGTCTCCCCCAGACCACCCAGGGTAGGCTCATGACCTCCCTCAGACCCCCACGGTGGGGGTTGACCTAGGCTTGTCTGATGCCTGGGGGTTGGGCTGGGCCAGGGGCTACCTGAGCTCTGGCTTTTCCCCAAAGGTGAGTGGGAAGATCTCTGTCACTTGGTTGGCAGCCAGATCCACTATTCGGAGGGAACGAGGCAGAAACTGGGGGGCTGCTGAGAGCTGTGGGAGCACAGCATGCTGGTTCTGGTGGCACGTTCCAACCCCTTGCTGACCCTCTGCACTGTGTGCTGTGTGATCTGGCTAGGGTAGGGTGGGGGGTTGGGGGGGCTCACCTTGTTGTGGGCCACGTAGATATACTGCAGCTGGGTGAGGGACTCAAAGGCCTCGTCAGGCAGGCCTGGGAGCAGGGCAGGTATTGAGGGGACCTCAGGCCTAGTAGGGGGCAGGGGGAGTCTGTGCTCCCAGCCGACCCCAGGCTTCTGGCCAGGGACTGGCAGAGGCTCCTCCAGGCACTCCCCTCCACTGTCCGCAAAAGCCACAGCCCCCCTCCCTCCCATCCCCTGAGTTTCCATCCTGCTCAGCAAAGGACAATTCTGGGAACTGCCACAGAGCTGCCCACAGACCCAGCATGAGGGAGGGAGAGGGCTGCTGGGACCAAGCCAGGGAGGGGCAGCCTCCTGTTGTCCCCTCACCCTCAGAGGAGATGAGATTGTTGTGCAGTTTGAGGGTTCGAAGGCCGCTGAGGCGGGACAGTTCATTGTAGGGGAGCTCCTGGAGCTGGTTGTTCTGGGGAGGGACATTCACACCCCTGACCCAGATGACCCTGAGCCCTCAACAAGCCCCCAGCCCTGACCCTCAGCTCCCCATCATACTAAGCAAGAGAGCCCCAACACCCCATTACCCCTATAGTTGATTACAAATGCCTCATCACCCCTTAACCAAAAAGACATTGATCTGCAACATCCCATCCACACCTACAGCTGACTCCTGACACCCATCACTTTCAGCCCAGACAACCCCATAACTGCCAAGATGTTGACCCCCCTACACTCCCAAAACCTAACCCCTCCCACACCCAATACCTGTTCCCCCACCTCCAACACTCATCAAGACCAGCTTCCATCAATGCCAAGACCCACATGCCCAATGCTGTATCCCTGCATGTGGACCCCACCCGTCCCCTCTCAATTACAGCACTTCCCATGCTCATCCCACTTCACCCCACCCCTGCAATGTCCCCACTCCTCACCTGCAGGGAGAGGTGCTGAGCCGCCCTGGTGATGTTGTGGGGGAACACCTGCAGGTCCAGGCCATCGCAGTCCACTGTGTCATCCTGGGGGCAGGAACAGCCCGGAGGGCAGGCCCGGGGCGGAGGCTGCAAGCTCTCCCCCAGGTGGGGGAAAGCTGCATCCTCTATGCCATCGGTGGTTGGGGGGCCCAGCAGCAGCAGCAGCAGCAGCAGCAGCAGCAGGCTCAGCAGCTGGAGTGGAGGGACAGGTCAGGGTGTCCCCAGGTTTGGCAATGGGTCACCATTGTGACAGGAGCATCCCTCAGGGGGTGCTCATATTTTCACCCGCCCCACCTCACCATAGCCAGCCCCATTTCAGCTGTCTTGCCCAAGCTGCTGCCGACCAGGGCTTCCTAATGGAAACCAGGCAGACACCTCCTGGAGCCTCTGCTTTAGCTGCCACTGACCCCCATCTCGGCATAGGACACACTCCCTGCAGCCTGTTCCCCAGGGGCTCAAGAGAGCTGCCCCCCTCCCCTTGCATGCCTTGGGAAGGGTGGGTGGGCTGCTGGGAGTGGTGAGGAAAGGCCAGCCTGTCCCCTTGGTCCCCCTCCAGCCCCCCCTCCCCAAACTGCTTGTGTAACCTAAGCCAGCTTGGGCCAGGCCACGGGAGCAAGGAATGTTTGGGGGAAAGCTGAGATTCACCCTGTATGGTATTTGGGCCAACCGCAGGAGTAGGGGTGGAGACAGAGGAGTAGGGGATACTCAGGCCACTGGAGGGTCCCCAGGGAACTGAGGCTGGCAGAAGGGGTCAGGGCAGGCCTGTGCTCAGCCTGCCAGCTCAGACACCAACCTGGAGGCTCTCAGCTAGGTCTGCTATCTTGGCGCACCCCCCCCCCCACCAGCTGGCCTCCCTGGCAGCCACACCACCCCCCATTCCAAATAGCCACAGCTGCCGCCTGAAAGGAAATTACACATATGGAGGCATCAGCCTGGTGGTTAAGGATGTGCACTCAGTGCCAGCCTGCCTGGACTTGAACTTGGGCTCAGCCACCTCTCTGGGCCTTGGTTTCCCACTCTACAAAGTGAAAGTTTGTCTCACCTCCCAGGATGGGTGTGAGAATTAAATGAGATAATGCCTATGAAACTATGAAGCGGTAAGACAGTAGCTGGCACATCCCAGGCCCTTGATGCCAGAGCAGCAGTGTGTGACACCAGGTGAGGAAACTGGTCTCTGCCCCTGGTCTTCCAGTAGGCAGTTAGACAGACATGAGCGGAGCAAGGATGATGGGACAGGTACAGAAGGTCACCAGGGTCAAAAGCCCTGGGTGCCTAGCAACTGGCAGAACTGGGAAAACAAGGACCTCAGCCCCAGGGTAACTTTTCCTCCCCTAGCATATTGCTGGTCATCTGGTTTAGACCTCCTGACCTTTCATACCACTGGTCCTGTGTCTTGGACCCACCCCTGACCTTTCCTCCCCTGGCTTGTCACTAGTCATATGGTAGACCCCCTTGGAGGAGGAATAAGGGGCCAAAGAGTGGCCTCATTTGACTCCCTTGCTGGCCCTTACACAACCACTCCCTTAAGCATTAATCCCTATGGATAATATCTTGGCTCAATTCTGTCTCAGCCCCAGGCCCAGAAAAGTAGCGAGTTTAGGGTGGAGGATGACAAGACCAGCTGCAATGACTAATGACTCTTTCCCTTAAGTGCCAGCCAATCAGTAGAGACCGTGACCCTGAAAGGACACAACTGGAAAAGCTAATGAATATTCTATTGAGGTCCTCTCCTGGGATCTCCCCTAAGATCCCCACCCTTAGAGAAGGCATAAAATCCCTCAGGACAGAGAGCCCAGCTTGGCTGTCTCTCAAGCACTCTCTAGAGCATCCCGCCCCCCTTACCTCAGGCACAGATATCCTTGCTCTCTCTCTCTTCAGTTGTAAGGACCCTCCTTTTGCCTCTGTAACCTGTTTCCTGAGCCCACACAGCCCAGCTGGCTCACTTCTACCTCAGTGACTTTCTAAATAAACTTTTGCTTGTATTTGGGTCTTGGCTCTGAATGCTTTCTTAGCCAGAGCTCAAGTACTGAGGTTGCAGAACTGAGGTCCAATCACCGATAACATTCTGGTGCTGATAACATCTGATCCCTGAGAAATGCCACATGCTAGTGGGGTGACTTTACCTGCCCTGACCAGCTTTCCCACATATAAAATACGGATGACAGCAGACCCTTCCTCAAAGGGTTGTCACAAGTCAAAACCAGTAGCAGGGAGAATGTTCTAAGACCACATTTGACCTTCACAAGTGCTCAGTGGCTGAGGTGATGGGCTGCACAAAGGGCATGAAGGAGGTTAGGATCCCCTGGAAGCAGAGCTCGATGCAAGGATTGAGTGTATTTTTTCTTGGAGAAGGAAGCTGTAAGGAAGTGGGGAGGTGACAAGGAAGGAAGGGAGCAGTCACGAATCAATGAGTGATCACTGGCATTATCAACTTGCTTGGAACTTGACAGTTGTAGCAGTCAAAATCTTGTTTCCCAGAAAACCCTTAGTCCTGGTCAAATTTGGGTGAATCATTGCTCTTGTTATCATGTTACAGAGGGAACCTGGCTACAGGTTCCATTAGTCCCATCTGGGGGTCTCCAAAACTGTTACAGAGCGAAAGGGGGTTCTTTCACGTGGTGCCTTGGTGTAAAACCCAACAACTAGTGTTGAAGAAAACAGATCTTTATTTACAATATTCCAACCGGGGGAGGACAGTGATCACTTCAGCTCAGAGCCCTGTTTTCCCACGGGACCCAGCACTTCCCTTGCTCCCCAAAAAGCTAGAAGCCAAAAACATGCCCAGAAGTTCCCCATCCTTTATCTGTCAGCTGTCTCCTTCAGGACCTGGGGAACAATGTCATCAGCCTCTGTATAACAGTCCAGGAAAACATGTGCCTTGTTGCACTGGATCACGCATGGTTCTCTCTTTGCCGTTTCAAAGCCGCATGGAGTCCTCCTCTGCCCTCCTTGCAAACCGCGTGGATCTCCTCTCTTCCCCACAAAGCCGCATGGTGTTCTCCCTGCTAAAATGTCTGCCGCCAATTTTTAAGCCCCTGACTGCGTCCTGACACAGTGGGTGTGGTACCCAGTTCTGACCATTCACAGAACCTTGTGCAGGCTCTGTATGCTTTTTCTGCACCATTCCATGGGCAAAACCCCTCCCATCTTCTTGGGTCCTTGGAAGAACCAAACCATTTGCATAACTGAGAAACTAAGCTACTAGCCATAGTCATGCCAAGGCATCTTAAAAGCTGTTCCCTTTTCCCCATCCCCCAATCTGCAGGCCCTGGAAATTTTTGGAGACCCCCCCACTCTGTAACAATCAGGCAGTTTCCTGCCATAGGCAACTGGGGCTCTGTCATGTTGGGAAACACTAGGAGATTGTGTAAGACACACACTTCAGAGTCATTCACCTGAGGAGAAAGGAACTGGGGATATTGACCCTGTACCTCCCTCTATCGGTCACTGATTGAGGGCTGCCCCCAAGGGGCCCGAATTCCACTGCACTTTGGATAGAGCAGGCTTCAGTCCTAAAGAGATATAGGTGCCTGATGGTGAGGCCTAAGGGGGCAGCCATGGGGAGATGGGAGTGAGACACATCAGGTGGGTGGTAAGAAGGGACCAAAATATGGGAGAATGGTGGAGAAAGAGGCTATCTGTAGTGTGACTCTCCCTTCCACAGAGGTGGAAACTTGGCCCCAAAGAGGTGGTCATTTGCTCACATTTTCCAGGACTATGTGGCCTTGTGAGAGGGGCGGCCCTCAGAGCTCTTCAGGGCTGGGGCAGGTGACAGGTCTTAGCCTTGGTCAGAAGAGAACACAGCCCCATGTGGTACAGGTGGCCATTAGTTTGACATTGTGTAGCACAGTAAGGGGGCCAGTCCCAGCAAGATACTGAACTACACTGCACAGATCCTAGTCCCAGGGAAGCAGCAATGAGAACCTAGCTGTCTGAGGTTCTGGCAGGCTGACTTCAGTTGCAAAGCATGGAGAACCCAAACCAAACTAACTTATGCAAACAATAGCATTTACTGACTCATGAAAAAAATATTGGGGGAGGTGTTCTTCAGGCATATCTGAATCCAGAGGCCCAAGTGATATCTTATGACAAGTTTTCTCTACCTCTCTGCTCTACCAGCAGGCTTCTCTGTGTGGTGTCAAGATATCTCCAGCTGTAGTCAGGCTGAAAGCCCCAAGATTCAATCTCATTGGCCTAACTTTGGTCACATGTTCATCGGGAACCAGTCCCTGTGGCCAGAGTGATAGAATGTGCTGATTGGCTAAGAACCTAACCATCATTCTGGCCTTATATCCCTGTAACAAATTCCCATTCCTTTACCCAACCCAGCCCAGCTCAATCGTGTCCTGCCCTGTCCTGCCCTGTCCTGCCTTGTCCAGCCAAGCATGGAGTTCTGTAGGGACAGAGGTGGAGTGTAGTTGACCAATGTTGATTCTGGCATAATCAACACTTAGTACACCTTTATGGAATGCCTTTAGAATTGCCTGTATGTGTGAGAAGATTTGCATGGGAAGGGAGGGTTGGTGTCTCTCAGTTACCCCAAGGCTCTGATCTCAGAGTAGGAAGGACTGTAGTCAGGGGGACAAGCAACAATTGCAGTAAAACTGTGAGCAGCTATTGCAGGAATCTGGTCTTATTTGGTTGTTGTGGGTGGGGAAAGTGTGGTTGATGTGGGAGGGAGCGAGAGGCTGATGGGAAGTGTAATCTTCCCATTAGAAGAGAAAAGGAGGAGTCTTAATTCAGAACCAGTTTTTGACCTTAGGCCCACCCCTCCTTATCCTCTGATAGCATCCAAGCTCAAGACACGGGCCTTTCAGGGTCTGGACCCAATCCATAAAACCACTGCTACTTAGCTGGGCACAAGCTTCCTGGAATAAAAAAACTATACTTCCCAGCCTCCCTTGCAGCTAGGTGCAGGATATAAGCAGAAGTGGTATGTATAACTTTGAGGATTTGGGTGCCTTTATCTTTCCTACTGTTGGAACAAGATGTGATGACTGGAACTTCCATCAGCCATCTTGGGCCATGATGTCAACTTGAGAATAAACGCCTTGAATGGTGTGGCAACAAGATAGAAGCAACCTGAGTCTCACATACCATGGAAGGCTGTGCCATCCTTGGAGTAACCAGTGTTTTGATCACCACCTATTTACCTCATTGGTGAAGGAGGGAATAGTACAAGATGGCCAAACACATGACACCTAACACTGGATATATTACAGAGCGAAAGGGGGTTCTTTCATGTGGCACCGTGGTGTAAAACCCAACGACTAGTACTGAAGAAAACAGGTCTTTATTTACAATATTCCAACCTGGGGAGGACAGTGAGCACTTCAGCTCAGAGCCCTGTTTTCCCACAGGACCCAGCACTTCCCTTGCTCCTCAAAAAGCTAGAAGCCAAAAACATGCCCAGAAGTTCCCCATCCCTTATCTGTCAGCTGTCTCCTTCAGGAAACCGGGGTACGATGTAAGCAGTCTCTGTATAACAGTCCAGGAAAACATGTGCCATGTTGCACTGGATCACGCATGGTTTTCCCTTTGCCCTTTCAAAGATGCATGATGTTCTCCCTTTCCTTTCAAAGCCACACAGAGATCCTTAGCTAAAATGTCTGCTGCCTATTTTTAAACCCCTGAAGGTGTTCCCTGATACAGAGGGTGTGGTACCCAGTTCTGACCATTCACAGAACCTTGCGCAGACTCTAAGCTCTTTCTGTACCATTCCACGGTCAAAACCCCTCCCATCTTCTTGGGGCCTGGGAAGAACCAAATTCATTTGCATAAGTGAGACACTAAGCTTCTAGCCATAGTCATGTAAAGATGTCTTAAAAGCTGTTTCCTTTTCCCCATCCCCCAACCTGCAGACTCCGGGGATTTTTGGAGACCCCCACTCTGTAACAGATAGAAGAGATAAGTATTAGTTTATTACTCACAGATACTCACAGCTCAGAGGAGGACACTGCACACATGGGGGCGGTGTACTCCGGAGCAGAGTCAAGAAGCAGGGACTGTAGGAGGCAAGCTTTGTAGTAACAAAAGGGTGGAGTGACCTCTGTTTCCCATTGCAGGATGTGATCGGTTCATTAGGATAATTTCTTAGGTTGGCAGAGAGGTAAAAACCATTAGGTTGAGGACCAGATGGGGTGCAGCTGGTCTGGCTAATAGAGGAACTAGCCAGGAGGGGAGACTTTCCCACTGGGTGCGAGGGACTGCTTAGGGCTTTGAGGCCCTGTGAGGCTCAAAGCACATGGAATTTTAGGCCTTTCAACAGAACTCGCTCTGGTTATCAAGAACATAAGTGAAATCTGATCTGACATCTTTCTTGTTTAAGCCACTGTTTCTCTTTTATTTCTTCTCTTTGTTTCCTGTTTTTTTTTTTGTTTGTTTTTTATTTTTATTTTTATTATTTTTTAAAATATTTTATTTATTTTTAGACAGAGGGGAAGGGAGAGAGAAAGAGAGGGAGAGAAACAATGTGTGGTTGCCTCTCACGCTCCGCAACTGGGGACCTGGCCCGCAACCCAGGCATGTGCACTGGCTGGGAATCAAACTGGTGACCCTTTGGTTCGCAGGCCAGTGTTCAGTCCACTGAGCCACACTAGCCAGGGCTGTTTGTTTGTTTTTTAACTCAATCTAATCATAATGGATACAGGGGATAGCCACAGAGGTGAGAATTGAAGCCGCAGCATGGATGATGTTAGTCAAGGAGAAAGGATAGAATGAAAAGAGAAGAGAAACAAAGACTGACCCTTGAGGAATGCTGATGCTGAAGGGGTGGATGGAAAAAAAAGGCATTGACCATGGAGATGGAGGGTTGGAAAGAGATAAGGAGCCTGAAAAATATCTGGTAAAACTGAAAATGTGCCTGCCATGTACTTGGGATGGTTAATTGTATAGGGCAAATATAAAATTATATTATAAAATTATATTGAGTCACAGGGTGCCCAGATTAACCATAATTTTTGGGTGTGTCTGTGATTGTGTTTCTGAATGAGATTACCATTTGAATTGGTAGATTCAGTAGATTGTCCTCAATGTGGATGGAAATCATCCAATCCATTGAGGGCTTGACTAGAACAAAAGTTGGGGGAAAGAGAAATTCACTCCTTTTTTCCTCCCTGCCTGCCTGCTGAGCTGGTACAATGGCCTTCTCCTGCCATCTGACTGGGATTTATGTTATTGACTCCCCTGGTGCTTAGGCCTTCAGGCTCAAACTGGAATTATACTACCAGCTTTTCTGGGTTTCCGCTTGCAGACAGCAGATCATGGGACAGATTATATTGCAATAAACTCATCATAAGTTGACAATATTATAACTCAAATATGCGTTTAATATACCTAATCTGCTGAACATCATAGCTTAGTCTAGTCTACCTTAAATGTGCTCAGATCGCTTACATTAGCCTACAGTTGGGCATGATCATCTCACTGCCACTGCTCAGCATCACAAGAAAATATCATACCACATAGCACCAGCCTGGGAAAAGATCAAAATTCAAAGCTGAAGTACAATTTCTATTGAATGCATTTCACTTTTGTGCCACATGCAGTTGAAAAATCACACATTGCACTATCAATAAGTCAGAAACCATCTGTATATATCTTACTGGATCTGTTCCATATGTGTATTAGGCAGGCAAAATCATTCTGCATAACATTTGACCCCAAGAGTCAGTGATTAACACTAGAGCTGGTCCACATGATATAATCCCAACTGATCAGCAGGGTTTCCAAGCCACATGGTCACCCAGTTTGACAGAGGCTGCAGCAGCCTCCACAATTGCTGGTGCAGTGGAAGAGACAGAGGAGACTCCCAAGTCAGCTTCTCAGTGTGTCCAACTGGAAGTACCACACAATCCTTCTGCTGCCATTTCATTGGCCAGCATTAGACACATGGTCCTGTCTGACCACAAGGGATGGAGAAGTGAGGGGATGGGGTTTGAGAGGAACAAGTGCAATATTTGGAGTATTACTCCCTCTGTGACACCCACGGATCAGCAATCTAGTCTTCAGAAAAAACTATTACACAGCCTCCAATAGCTATGCACAAGGATGCTCCCCAGCAACCTCATTTATTAGAGTGAAAATTCTCTCTTGCCCTGCATCCCACATGGCTCACAACTTCACTTCATGATCAATGAACATGTGTTGAGTAAGCAAATAAAAATGTCCAATAAGACGGGAATAGACTTTTTAAAAACTGTGTCCTATTAAAGTAACAGAGAATTAGCTCTACACAAGAAACTTGATCACTACATATTGCATTAGTTTCCTTGGGCTGTTGTAATAAACAACCACAAACTAGGTGGCTTAAAATAGCAGAAATATATTCATTTCAGAAGTTTAAATATCTTTTTGGATTCGTGAAGGCTAGAAGTCCAAAGTCAAAGTGTTGGCAGAGTTGGTTCTTTCTGGATGTGGTTTCCTTGCCTCTCCTCCAGTTTCTGGTGGCTGCTGGCAATGAGTGACATTCCTGGGCTTGTGGCTGTTACTTCAAACTGCCTCAGTTTTCATATGGGCTTTTGCTGTGTGTATGTCTTTTGTTTTTCCTCTTCTGTCTCTTATAAGGACACTGGTTATTGGATTTAGGGCCCAAGTGGTTAATCCAGGATAATCTCAAGATCTTTAATTTAATTACATCTTTTTTTTTTTTCCAAATAAGGTCATATTTACATGTTCTGGGATTTAGGTCACCAGCATTTCTTTGTGGGTCACCATTCAAACCACAACATGAGTTGATGTGAGCAGAGATAATCTTGTGAGAAAAAAAGAAGTTACAGAGCGAGGCTAACAATTTCGATCATTTTCATAAGTAAAAAAAGATATTGGTTGTTTCTGGGGGAAGAACTGCGTAGCTGGGGTTGAGTGCACAGTGGAGCTTGCCACCATATATCTTGTGTATTTGTTGAATAAAAAAATACTTGATTGAGGTTACATGACATGCAATAAGATGAAAATATTTATTAAATAGTAAAGCATTTGATGTTTAAATGAGTCAAAGCTCATCACTCAAAATTCCACATGTATGCACCCGCAAAACCATCACCATAGTTATGATAGTGAACATTTCCATCACCCGCAACATGTCCTCGTTCCTTTTTCAGCCCTCCCTCCCTCCACTTCACCCCAACCCCAGACAGAGAGCTGGAACAGAACACAGTGGCCTGTCCAAGTGTCTTTATTCATTGCACATCTTCTTTAAGAAAGAGTGGTCCCTTTACCCCCATTTATTCAATCATTTATACTGTAGGAACTCATGGGTAATTATTTAATTCTTTGAATCACAATATTCTTTTAAATCTCATATCAGATTCCATCATCTTCTAAAAACCTTCTAGAGACTTCCCTTTATATTTAAGAGTAAAATCCAAATGCCTTGTTTACCTACAAGCCCATACACTTATTATTTGCTTCCTGGTCCTTATCTGTTTGCCTTGTTCACCCCTACTCTGGCCCACTGGCCTTGTCTTGGTCTATTATGCCACCCTCAGTCCCCTGAAATTGTTGTCTTTGTTGGAATATTCCTCCTCCTCACCTTCACAGGGCCCCTCTCTGACTGCCCTAAGTAGCCTTCTTCCTTCCTCCATGAAATGAGTTAGAAATTTATTTCCTTGTTTATCATATGTTTTGTTCACTGCTGTATCCGCTGCATTTAGAATATTGTAGATGCTCAATAACTATTTGTTAAATAAGTAAAAGCGAGACTGAAAGAATAAAGATTATTCTCCTGATTATAGTCACAATAGCTTGCATCTGAGGTATACAAGTACATGTTCCAGATAGGAGCGCTACACTGTAAGCTTTGGTTTCATCATGTGTAAAATGAAGATATAAAAGGACCAAGCTCCAAAGGTTCTGCAAAGATTAAATGAGCTCACACACATGCATAAGATGCTCATAGCAGACATGCAACAATTATGATTACTACCATGTATGTAAAATGAGCAAAAAAGTTCCCTACTACAGAGAATTGTTGTAAGCTCAGACAGTGTAAAGCGCTATGTAAGCGATTGATGTTATCATCACTATCATCATCCCACCATGCCGGCCCCCATCTGAAAGAGCTATTAATCGAATCTCATCTTTTTTTTTTTCTTTTTTTCTATTATCCTTTTCCTTGGTCCGGCCCGGTGGATCCTGGGTGTTCATCAGACCTCCGTGCTGACGTCCTAGACTGGGGATTCAGGCCCTTCTGGACCACAGGCTCTCTTCGCCCCACCCACCGGCTTAAACCACGCGTGGTCTCCATAGAAACCCACCAGCCACGGGAGGGGCGTGACGCAGTCGAGACGGACAGGGGCCTGTGCCTATAGGATCAAAGTCATCTTGGCGTGAGAGTAAACAGGGCCTCTGACTGGTGTCGTCCTTGAGGGAAGGCGGGAATACGTCCATAGCCGCGGAGGCCGTACTGTACCTACCAATCGAGGGCCTAGATAGCTGTGATGGACAAGCATAGCGAGAAGAGGCCCCGAGTTTGGATTCTCACCCAACCGGCGGGCCTCAATCCCCTCAAAGGGCCAATGAGGAGCCGGTGAGGGAGGGGCGAAGAGGCCGGTTGCTCCGGAAGTGGAGGGAGGGGATGAAAATGGCGCCCAGCTCGAAATCGGAGAGGAACAGCGGGGCTGGGAGCGGCGGTGGTGGCCCCGGGGGCGCCGGTGGGAAGCGGGCAGCGGGGCGTCGGCGGGAGCACGTCCTTAAGCAGTTGGAGCGGGTCAAGGTGAGGCCCAGAGCCCGGGAGGCTCCCGCCGGAGTGTGCGGAAGAGGGACGAGGGAGACGGAGGGAAGGAGGGAGTTCGTGGGGTGAGGGGTTGTGGGCGGAGCCCCAGGGGAGGGGGTCGGAGGGAGGGAGTTGGGCGGTGCCCCGAGGAGAGGGCTTGAATGCAGGGGGCTGTGGCGGGGGCTTGGATAGAGGGGTTGTCGGCCGTCGCGGGGGCTTGGATGGAGGGGATGGAGGCGGGGCACCGGCGACGGGGCTGGAATGGAGGGGCCTTACAGGCAGCTGGAGGAATAAAAAGGAAGGGGACGATTCAGGGTCAGACTCATTTTTCAAAATTCTGCTCCCGTGGCCCCTCTGTTATGGAGCCTTCCCTCCCCCTTGGCAGAGCCCCTTCAACCGACTTTACGCTTCCTCAGCTTGGTGTTCTTCTCCCTGTCCGGCTCTTTATCCGGAGCTGGGAGTTTCTGTACCTGCTGCAGCCACCGCTACTGAATGGGAGGGAGCCCCCTAGTCTTCCCCTTCAGAATGGGAGCCGCCTGAGCAGAGTTTTCTCTTCTCCCATCATACTGGAAATTCTCAGTGTGCCAGGATCTCTTCCTCGTCAGTTTGGGAGCTCTGAGATGGCAGTGAGTTGTGAATCTGGTCAGGTCAGCAGCAGTTTAGTCAGTACTATGTCACTGGATAAGGGAGTGAGTCTTCACTGTTAGATGGGAGCTTCATGAGGACAGGGCTGTGTCCCTTTTGACTGGAGCTCCCTGGGCAGGGACAGTCTCTGCCCTCAGCCTGGGAACTCTTAGGGCTGGGCTGTGGCTCCACCCTTAACTTAGCATGGAAGCTCCCTGGATGGATAACTGGGTATGGAGTCTTCCTTTTCAGCCTGGGCCTTACTACAGGGCTGTTCCATCAGACTAGGATAACTCCCCATTGACCAGGGAGCTCCCCAGACAGGGCTGTCCCTTTCTCGTTAGACTGGGTTTTCTTGAGGGCAGGACTATATAACCCCCCATCAGACTGGGTAGCAGGACCCAGGTGTCCTTATCACCTAGAACCCAGCTTACCTCTGCTTGTCTCCCTAAATCCTTCTTCTTTGGTGAAGTTTTTGAGATGGAGTCAGTTCGAAGGAGGCCAAGTTAATTGAGAAGCGGGGAGCAGAAGAAATTGGAAGGTCACTGGTCAGTCCCAGCCTTCTGTCTGCCTCTGTTGATCCCCAGCTGAGGCCAGCACTGTCCCAAGGGGCTTGAGCACCTCATGTGTTGACTGGTTGGTCAAGTCCCCATCCCAGCCTCCTTAGCAGTTGAGGACACCCACAGCTCATTGTGCTGTAAGGCAGCTTTCAGGAAGGCAGCCAGGTGGCTGGCCCACTGTGGCCAGGCATGACCGGGAACCCTTCCTTGGGGGAAAGAGGGTGATGCCAGTGCTGGTCCTCAGAGCCTGGGGCCTTGGGCAAGAGGGACACTGAAGCTGAAGAAGTATGGAGCTGGGAGGGTGGCCCAGGTCCCTGGTGAAGAGGGAGGCTCAAGGGCAAGTCCAGCCCATCCATCTCCCCTAGCTGATCCCACCTTCCAGAGCTTGGACCACCCTTGACTGTTAATGTTTGGCAGAGAGTAGGCCTGCATGCGGTGCTGCTCTACCTCGGGTAAAGGGCCTGGGGGGCTGCAGGTTGCCTCTGCCCGATGGTGCCTCAAGAGTCTTGATTGCTCCTTCCCTAGATCAGTGGGCAGCTCTCCCCTCGCCTCTTCCGGAAGCTGCCACCCAGGGTCTGTGTCTCCCTTAAGAGCATCGTGGATGAGGACTTCCTCTATGCAGGGTGAGGCTAAGGCCGGGCAGGGGGTAGCTGGGTGGGGTGGCGAGCTGACCCTGACCTGGCCCATCTGTCCTCTGCCCCTCCAGACACATCTTCCTGGGCTTTTCCAAGTGTGGCCGGTACGTTCTCTCCTACACCAGCAGCAGTGGGGATGACGACTTCTCCTTCTACATCTACCACCTGTATTGGTGGGAGTTCAACGTCCACAGCAAGCTCAAGCTGGTAGGGCCAGCCTCGGCACTTGATAGAGTGACCACACCAGGTCGTGCCACTCCTCTGAGCTTCAGGTTCCTTGTTTGTAAAAAGGAGATAGTGTGCTCATTGGGTAATGGTTAAGACTCCACGTTAGGTCAAACCACATGAAATAGTCTTTTTTAGAGTTGAAAATGGGTAGAGTGGCAATTTTATGTGGTTCAACTCAGCATATGTAGCCTGTAGACCCTCATAGGCTTAGACCAGGTGGGACCCATTAGCTTTGTTATGATCAACTGGGTTGCCACACTGGCTTTGGCCCTGACCTTGACTCCTTGAATCCCCACCCCTACGCCAGGAGATGGGTGCTATTATCCCAGTTTGCACATGAGCTCAGCGAGGTGAATGGGTTTCAGGTGGATGGGGCTTAGCATCACTGCGTGTGGCTGAGTCCCATCTGTTGGGGCAGGGGTCCTGTGGCCTTCATCCAGTCCTGGGCCCAGCCTTCCTGTGTACCCCATTCGTGAGGGCCTGTCCTCAGGAAGGCAGAGGGGTGTGTGCTAGAGGCTGCTTGGAGCTCCCTGGGCCTGAGGCACCACCAGAGGGGTACTTCTGCCAGTTCATCCCTGGCCTCAGTACCAGCCCAGCTCTGTGCAATCTCTGGCGGGTTCATGTAGGCCCTGGCCCATGGTGACCAGCACTGATATACAGTGTTGCTCAGGTCCGGCAGGTGCGACTCTTTCAGGACGAGGAGATCTACAGTGATCTGTACCTAACTGTGTGTGAGTGGCCCAGCGATGCATCCAAGGTCATCGTCTTTGGCTTCAAGTGAGACTTGGGGAATGGGAGGCTGAGGGTCGGTAGGGGACGGCACACTGGCCAGGCAGCTGAAGCTGTGCTGGCCCCCAGTACCCGTTCAGCCAATGGGATGCTTATGAACATGATGATGATGAGTGATGAGAACCACCGCGACATCTACATCAGCATGGTGGCTGTGCCACCGCCAGGTCGCTGTGCCGCCTGCCAGGAAGCCAGTCGGGCCCATCCAGGTGAGGGGCTGGGGGGCTTCGGAGCTCAGGCCTCCTGCCTCCCTACTCCAGGGTTGCAGCTGAGCCCATGGGCATGTGTTACTGCAGGTGACCCTAGTGCACAGTGCCTGCGACACGGCTTCATGCTGCACACCAAGTACCAGGTGGTGTACCCCTTCCCCACTTTCCAGCCTGCCTTCCAGCTCAAGAAAGACCAGGTGGTACTGCTCAACACCAGCTACTCCCTGGTGGCCTGCGCTGTCTCGGTCCACTCAGCAGGTAGGTCCCAGGTCTGATGACAGTTGCAGCATTTGCTGTAAGTCCTGCAAGGTCAGTCTATCACTACCCCATGTGACAGAAGAAACTGAGACTTGGAGAGGTGCCTTATCCAAGATCCCGCAGTCACCAAGTAAGAGTGCTGGGATCCAAACCTAGCCGTGCCTCACCCCAGCAATGTCCACTAGAACTTTCCGTGGGGCTGGGATACTCCATATGTGTCCACTCTAGCTGCTGTCAGTAGAAATATGAAAGTGGTTCATGTGACCAAGGAACTGAGTGTTTGACGATTGAATTTTAGTTATGTTTAGTTTAAAGTCACATATGGCTAGTGGCAGTCATGCTGGATCACACAGTACTGCCTTTTCTTCAAAAGGAAAAACATTAATTCAAAATTTTAGAGAGTGGTGATTGGACATCTGACCCCCTTACATCTTTGTTAATCAGAGAAATGCCAGTGAAAATCAGAGGGTGATGTCCCTCGACAGAGTGGCAAACTTTAGGAAGCTGGAAAATGCCACTGGTTAGTGGTGCCATGGAGTCCTGGGGGCTTCCCTCCACCCCTACTCCTAGAGCCACATGGCAATAGAGTGTGACTTAGACCCAGCACCCCTGCACCTGGGCATGTCCAAGGCTGTGGTGGTGGGAGCTGGGGGCCACCTGGTGTTCATTCCTGGGGATGCAGGAGGCAGAATAGGGCAGGTACTTCCTTTGATCACCAGACCCAGTGGGAGTTCTAGTATCATGTCTAGGGAGCATGTCTCAAAGTCGTTAGCAGATGCAAAAGAAACAAGATCTGTAACTGAATAACATGCATAAATTAAAAGTATTTGAATTTTGCAACAATGCAGTCAAAAAGGTGCCCACTAAACTATGGTATAAGGGTTGCCCCTGGGGTGGGAGGGCTGTGGGCATGAAGAGAAGACTAAATGTCTAAAACAGAGCCCATGGGTGGGGTGCCTTTCCCTTCCCCCTCCTCTTCCCCCAAGGCAGGTTAACTTTGCCTCTCTCCTAAGCTCCAAGGGCCCCCTTCTTTTGCTTCTGTAACTTGTTTCCTGAGGCTGCACAGCCCAGCTGACTCACTTCTACTATCTCTATAACTTTCTAAATAAACTTTCTCTTAGAATTTGAAAAAATAAAACAGAGCCCACAGACCAACCAGGACCAGGGTACCTCGTGTCTGGGCCCATTAGGGGCCTCCCACCCCTGCCTGGCCACCTGTACCCATGTGAGCTGGGCCTGCATGGGGCCCATGCTCACTGCCCTCACAGTCTGAGTCCTGTTAGGAAGGACCACATCAGACAGGACAGCCAGGTGCACCCAGCCCAGGGTATAGCTGTCACTGATACCACTCATCTCACTGGAGAAGGGTATTTACAGAAGGAGAGTTTTGTCTTGGCCATTTTCATTTTCATCCCCTTCACCCTCAGAAGTGCCACCACTCTGGTGGACAGGAGTACATTGGTGTACTAGAATTATCTCATGGTATGGCCTTGGACAAGTTTCTATGATCAGAGAGGAACACCCCCCCATTCCATTGCTTATGGGGAGCCCAAAGGAGGTGGTGCAGGGCCCGGCCACAGTGCTGCTTAATTCAGTGAGTGTGGTGGGTATTCCACACAGCCTACCTTCCCCAGAGGGGGTGTGGCTCTAGTCAGGCAGAGACTCAGAGGCAAAGGATTCCACCAGACTTTGCCTGCACTGGTCTGGCTCACACTGGGGAGGATGGAGGGTAGTAAACTCAAACTTCCGTGGCTTTTATCTGCTGTCACCATTGACTGTCACCTTCCCAAAGGCAGGGATTTCTTTGTGTTGTCCATTCCCATGTCCTGTGTCTGTGGTATGCAGCAGGTGCTCAGGAATAAGGTTAGAATGAATGTGTTTGTGTGCATGCATATAAAAGGCCTTTTTCTCTTTTAGGGTTTCATATTGATCATTTAGCATAGGATTTCTTAGAACCACTCCAGGGTGAGTGAGAGTTCTGGACTTGAGTTCTTTTATTGACACCGCGCTCCCCCCACACCTATATTTCTTTTTATATTCCAGGTGATAGCAGCTTCTGCCAAATTCTGTATGACCACACCACCTGTTCCTCAGCCCCTTCCAGTACCCCTGGGCCCCAGAGCCTAGAGGTGCCCCCAGCACTCACGAGCCT
Organism: Furipterus horrens; assembly: GCF_987537825.1. Classification (NCBI taxonomy): domain Eukaryota; kingdom Metazoa; phylum Chordata; class Mammalia; order Chiroptera; family Furipteridae; genus Furipterus; species Furipterus horrens. Next base: position 44,648,017 of record NW_028327180.1, on the reverse strand, counting down.
CTGTCCTGAGGTGGCCCCAGCCCATCCCTCTGGGGTCCCTGAGCCCTCCTCACCCGCCATCGCCAAAGCCAAGGAGTTTGTAGCCGACATCTTCCGCAGGGCCAAAGAGGCCAAGGGTGGGACCTCAGAGGAACCCCGGCCACCCTCTTGCATGGGGCCCTCAGGCAGCTGCTGCCACCTATCCTCTGAGCCTCTAGCCCTAGGTGGGGAGGTGGCACCCCGGGACAGTCCCCCTACAGCGGAGGAGCCAGTCCCTGAACCTGGTTATGTCAACTACACCAAGCTGTATTACGTGCTGGGGTCCGGCGAAGGAACAGAGCCGGAGGATGGTGAGCAGGGAGTCCACCCAGCAGGCAGGGCCCCAGGCATGGGAGGCTGACCTGGAGTGGGCATCAGTCCTCCCACTGCCCTTACCCCCACTTCCTGCCCCCCTCAGAGTTCGAGGATGATAAGATCTCCTTGCCCTTTGTGGTAACTGATCTCCGTGGCCGCAGTCTGAGGCCCATGCGGGAGCGAGCTGCTGTTCAGGTAGATGTGGGCAGCGGACAGGACAAGGGGCAGCCACAGGGAACCTGCTGAGGTGGTAGTTGGCATTGTCCTCCCGTGTCCTTCCACCCACTGCTCACAGGGTCAGTACCTGACAGTGGAGCAGCTCACGCTGGACTTCGAGTATGTCATCAATGAAGTCATCCGCCATGATGCCACCTGGGGCCACCAATTCTGTTCCTTCAGTGACTATGACATTGTCATCCTAGAGGTGGGCCCAGGGGTAGGACAAAGTGGGTCCTGGGCATATCTACTCTGGGGGCCACCCTCAATAGCTGTCACCATCCACACCCCTCATCCCCCAGGTCTGCCCAGAAACCAACCAGGTCCTCATCAACATTGGCCTGCTGCTGCTGGCATTCCCGTCCCCAACTGAGGAAGGCCAGCTCCGGTGAGTGGACAGGAACCTTGCCCTTGCCTGGCAGGGGCCAAACTCAGACCTTCAGTGTGGGGGGAGTGGGGATGTGAGAAGGTTCCCTCTGCCCCCCAAACTTGGACCAGGTACTCTGTTACTATTCCAAAGACAAAAAAGCCCTTCGGGGGTTGTTCCCCAACCCCATGCAGACCAAAGACCTATCACACCAGCCTCAAGGTGGCATGGGACCTCAATACAGGCATCTTCGTGACAGTCAATGTTGGTGACCTCACTGAGGTCAAAGGGCAGACCAGGTAAGGCTGGGCTGGGGCCAGGGTCAGGGCCGAGGGTGGGTGGCCAAAGCGAACGCCCTCAATGTCTTGCCCTCAGCGGCAGTGTTTGGAGCTCATACCGCAAGAGCTGTGTGGACATGGTCATGAAGTGGCTGGTGCCTGAGAGTAGTGGCCGCTACGTCAACAGGATGACTAACGAGGCACTGCACAAAGGTGGGCCCTATGACCCAATGGCAGTAGGACAGAGGTCATTATCCCAGTGCCAGACCAGGCCCAGAGTAGACAGTGGCTCCCGTATCGAGGAGTGGATGCTGTGGAATTGGGTGAGGGGAGGGCAGCCCAGCCAGGCCATGCCTAGGAGCCAGCTTAGAGAGGGCCTCGCAGATGTGGCACCAAGAGACCCCCAGCCAGTTGCTCATTCATTCAGCAGACATTTATTGGGTGGGTGGCTGTGGGTGGGAGGCAGAGATAACACAGCAGGGTCCCTGTCTTCCAGAACCTTCTGGGCCCAAATCAAGCCTGGGAGAGGCAGGCCCCCTCCCACAACTGGGTCTAGAGATTCCATGGTCTGTCCCAACCCTTCCCCACAGGGTGCTCACTGAAGGTTCTGGCAGACAGCGAGCGATACACATGGATTGTGCTGTGAGGGTCTGGCTATTCTGGACATTGACTCCAACTACCTCCGTGGCCTGGGAGCTGGCCGCCTTCTTGGCAGCCTCTTCTTGACTGGCCGGCCGCCCAAGGACCGCCACTAGTGTTAGGCTGTGGGAAGAGGGCTGGGCAGGGCAGCCCCTGGTGGCCTGAGAGTCTGGATGCTTCTTATTTATGCCTATTTAAGTTGGGAAGGGACAGAGGGAGGGAGTCCTGTCCCACCAGCCTTGAGTGCCCCACCTTCAACCTGAACTAGCATGGGCCTTTGCTCCTTGTGTATCTTCCCCCTTCCCAGGCTACAGGTGTGGACACTGCCCCGTGGGAGGCTAAATAGACCCTGATTACTGCCCCATCCTCCACCTGAGGTGGCACACATTGTGGCTATCCACCCCATTATTTCTCTTCATGTAATAAATGTTTTATTTCTGAACCTCACTGAGTTCCCTTTACTGCAATTGGGGCAACTTGAGCCCCCAGGCCACCACTGCTCCCCCCCCCCCCCCAAGGCCCTGAGTCAGCAGTAGCCAAATATCACAGCGGAATTTATTGTTTTAAGAAAGACTACAAAAAGGTAGAAAACAGCTTGGCACACTAGACTACCACACTTTCACTGCTGGGAAGGGAGGCCCTAGGGCATGGAGGGGAGTGAGTTGCCACTCCAAAAGCTTGCAGCACTGCGGAGCACACAAAATAGTGATTTTTATACAATAGGTCAGGCTTTTTTTCTTTTTTTTTTTTTGATTTTTGCCATAAACATCTATCTCACAGCTTGAAAACACTGAGAAAACTGGAACAGATAAGGCCATGATGGTTGGAAAAAAACCCAAGTTACCGACTCCGCTTGGGCGGCACTCACAAATCGCACAATAGTCATGGGGGGGGGGCAGGGGGCGCACGGCATTGAGAAGCACGGAGGTTCCATTACAAACCAGCGGCAGGATGTGGGGGGTCTTGTATCTGAGCGAGTGGAGCCCAGGCCTTGTCAGGCAGGCCACTACCAGACCCTGCTGCCCGCAGCAGGCCCCTCCAGGCTCTGGCACCAGGCCCAGCCTACTGCTCTTTGGAAGCTGGAGGCGGTGCCCCCTGCCACCTTCCTCAGAGCCAGGCTGGGCAGTGCCCTCTAGGGCTGTGGGGCTAGGGAGGAGGACCCAGCTCTGTAGAAGATGCGACACCCACGGCTTTAATTGCACTTATACCAAGGAGGAGGGGGCAGTGGGGTTGCTGGGGGAGGGGTCCCGGGGCTGCTGCTGACAGTGTGGGGGGGGGTCCCTATGATGCCCACCTGTGCCCACCTGGGGCTCAGGACTGGGCCCAGGACAGGCTGTGCAAAGCCAGCGAGCTGAATAAGTTAACAGAGGAGGGGGCCTGCCTGCCTGCCCCCTGAGGGCGGAGCGGGGTAGGGAGAGGCTGCTGCCTTTGGGGTCAAGGGGCCGGGCTGCTGCCCCAAAGGGCACCTGGGCACAGCGGCGGGTTCCATAAGGCACGTCTTTTGTGTCAGTTTGCAGCTGTGGCTTCACCCCGGCCCTGTGATTGTGCCGGCCCCGTTGGAGGCGAGGACCCCCTTGCCTTCCCTGTCTTGGAGGCCCCCCTCCCCACCCTGGCTGAGACTGGAGTGGGGACAGCGAAGCCACAAAAGCTGTGAGGGACCCTGGCATGGAGGGTAAAGGGATGAGGGGCGGAGGGGGTGGGCGGCGGCGGGGTAGGCCCCGGGCTTAGCTGGAGGGCAGCGCCTGTACGAAGAGGCCACGGGCGTCTGTCCGGGCAAGCTTGGCTGGGGGCTCCAGGGCCTCTGGGCCCAGCGCGGGCGACTCGCCGCCGGCTGCCAGGGAGATGTCCTGTGACAGCTCGTCTTCGCTCTCCTCTTCCTCTTCCTCTTCCTCATCTGTGGCACAATGACCAGAACCACTCAGCGCAAGTCACGGCGTCCCTAACCCCCCTCCCGCCTGCGGCGTCTCCTTCACCCTAGCCCGTGCCCCGCCCGTCCTGGACTCGGGCCCTGAACAGGGAACCTCGCCTACCTTTGTCTGCATCTATGGGGTTCAGCGAGGTGGCTAGGTTGGCGAACTGGAAGGAAGGGAAAGGAAAAAGGGTGAGGGTCCCACCACGGGGCGCCCCGCCCGCACCCTCAGCGCTCGCTCCTCGCACCTCGCCCATGACAGCGATGGGGGTTTCGCCCTTGGCCTGGGCCACGCGGTGCTCAATCAGGTAGTACATGTACTCATCGTATAGCAGCCGGATAAGGTGGAAGGAGCCGAAGCTGGCCGCACTGCGCAGGGTCAGGTCCCTAATCACCATGGAGCTGGGGGCAGCAGTGAGGAGGCGGTGTAAGGCCCGGTTCCGCCCCTGTACCTCCCTTCCCGCCACATGCTCGAGGAAGCCCAAGCTACCCCAGCCCAGCCGGCACAGACTTCCGTGGGGCTTGCACCTATGACAGCAGAGGACCCTCGCACGACCCCACTCCCACGTGGGCCTTCCTGAAAGGCCACCTAAGCCCCCAGGAGGGCGGGGTCTTTTCTGGTCCTATCCTCTAAGGAGGCGTGGCCTCTCCGGCCCCACCCCTCCCGGATCCCGCCCAATCTGTAGAAGGATCCCGAGCATACCTGTAGAAGGACCACTTGAGGAGAAAAAGCTTGGCGGCCTTGGGGAAGCCGGCGCTGCCCTGGTAGGGCTTTAGCACCTGGCTCACTACGCCGTCCAGCCAGGCCGCCCACTGCTCCAGTGAGTTCTGCTGCTGCAGCGTCACCTTGAAGTCCTGCTCCAGCCGCTGTACTACACGGTCCTCGCAGCGGCACACCCACGAGGCCTGCTCCTGCGGCACAGTGGGAGGGCATCCCCCAACTCAGTCTCCATCCAGGGCCTGCTGACCTGCCTCCTCTCACTTCCCTGCCCCGCCCTGTGCTCACCTGCACGTTGGCAAAGTCCACGCGGTTGAGGTCGCTCAGCATCTGATTGATCTGCGCAGTGTTCTGCAGCACAGCGCGCGCTGCCTGAGCCAAGTGGTTAAGTGATGTGTAGCGCCGCAGAGTCTGCGCGAAAGCGCCAGCAGCTGCCACCTGGGGGGGTGAAAGGGGGGGGGCATATGGCTTCCGCAAAACCCACAGCCACTGCAACCTCTGAGCCCTTTCTCGTTAAGAAAGGGGAGTATGCCTTGTTGCTTTTGTTGGGAGATCAAAAAGGGTGGATGTCAAACTTTGGGTGTCCAAAAATCAATGGTTTGTGTCTGACCACCATTATTATTATTACTAGGATAGGAAAGGGCACAACAGAAAATCTTGGAGGGCATTGCCCAGAAAGGGCATTGCTTCAATAAAATTTTGTTCCCTCTTGTTTCGATTATTCCAGTGAATGTCAGCTCCACGAAGGTCGGTTTTGTCCATCTTGGTCACTGCTGTGCTGCCACCACTAAGAACCATGCTGGGCACACAGTAAGCACTCAATAAGTGTGTGTTTAATAAATGAATGAATACATTGGTCTTGTCAGTTCTGAAAGGTTTCCCCCTGGATCCAGCTTCTGCTCTCCCCACAGGCCCGCAGCCCTGCCCTGTGTCCAGCATATTCACAGGTGATTCTTTAGACATCAGTTCTGTTTAGCTGCCTTGTTAGTATTCTGCAGACTAAACCCCTTTTTTTCATTTTTGCCCAACAGCAAGCACATCCCATCTAAATTCTCACATCCAAGTAGTGAGCAGCAGCTTAATGAAGAGAGCTATTGTTGTTTCCTTATCAGCATCACTCCTTTCCTTTTTATTTAGACTTTATCTATTTCTGAACACTTAAAAGTACTTTCAAGGTTGTCTGAAGAAAACTACTTCCAGTTTGCAATTGGTTTTTAAGATGCTATGTTGTGTACAAAAAAACTACAAAGGGATAATTTCAGAAATGAGTAACTAAGGAAGCTAGCTTGTAAAGATAACACCCAAAGCTCACTCCCAGGGGACAGGCACGGGACAAATCTTATTGCCCCTACTGAGCAAAGGTACTGGGGTACCCAGCCACCAGCCCCCGAGACCTCAGCCCTGCAGCTGGGAGGAGCTGGGCTGAACCCAGACCACAGCCCTCAGCTCCTCACCTGAGCCCAGGCTGGCCCCTCACACCCTCACCTTCACCCGCAGCATCTCCTCAGGGATGTTCACCATGGCATGGGTGAGCCAGCTTTCCAGGCTCTTGGCAAAGTTTCGGATTGCTTGAGTCAAGGCACCTGTGGGTGGCAGTGGGGGTTGATCAGGACTGGGGGGCACGAGGTGTGGTATTGAGGGCGCAGCAGCAGTGCACTCACTGGGGATAGGCCGCAGCACATCAGGGATAAGGATCTCCACCAGGCCTTGGTACAGCACGTTGTCACAGTGCTTGGTCCACTGCAGCACAGGCTCGAACTTGGACAACAGCACCAGGCAGGCCTTGGGCAGCCGCTTTTCAGCCTCATCATGCCTGTGGGCAGTCCCCCTGGGGTCAGGTAGGTGCTCCCTGCCTCTGGCTGACCCTTGAGGTCAGGCTGACATAGGCTTCACTACCCCCAGGGTCCGACAGGATCTTATACTCTGCATACTGGGACACAGGCACCCAACCACCCACCACAGAGAGGAAATGACTCAGTGGGGCACGCCATTCCATGCACTCCCCATCAGACCTATACACATGCACACTCTGAAGTGGGGGTCAGAAAGCCATGTGCACCCCGTCAATTGCAGGAGCCAGGCAGGTACCCCCACTCCTGTGTGATGCCTGAGGTTACTCATACAGTACCCCCTCCCTCCCCTCCTCCCCACTCTCCTCTAGGGACTCACACGGCCAGCGGGGGTGCCTCACTGGGCTGGCTGAGGTTGTACCTCCAGAAAGTTTTCCACAGCGTCTCCACCAGGGTGAACTGCAAGTTCACCATGACGTCAACAATGGCCTATTGGGGAGGCCAGATGTTTAGGGGTGTCGTGGGGCAACATGGCCCTCCCTCACCTCTGCCTATCTGCCAGGCTGCCCTACCTCACAGTGTTCCCGGTACAGGACCTGGAAGGCCTTGATGTCCCCAGGCCCGACGCCCTCGGGCAGCACTTTGCCCTGGAGGTCGAGCTCTAAGAAGTCAGGGAGGCTCCTTGAGGCATCTGGGGGCAGAAAGTGACATCATGAGCCCCTTTGTCCCCTACTTGCCTGTCCCCTTGGAGCCTCATCCTGGGATCCAATCAAGTTGTCACCACTTTCCTATCAGGCTCAGGGAGGGCAAGTGAACCACCTGGGGACCAAAGACCCTGCCCCAGGCCCCGGCCCATAGGCCAGGGGGCTCTCACCCAGGAACTGCTGGTACTGCTGGACCTGGGCGCTGATGTCTGATAGCCCGGTGGCCTGCTGTGGCCCCACGGCCACACCGTTGGTCATGCCCTCCATCTTCTGGATGGGCTTGAGCCTGGGGGAGAAGGGGTGGGCGGGCCAATTGGGTGGGGGTCAGCCAGAACGCCCTTCCCCACACCTGAGTGCAAGGTCCAGCCCACCCTCTTACCTCTGCTTCTGTGAGAAGGGCTGGCCTCGCATGGCCATGTGCTGTTGGTCCTCCATCAGCCGCAGCAGGGGCGAGCTGGCCTTGATGCGCAGGCCATAGTAGTGGTACTTGGAGTTGCCCCTGGGAGTGAGGTGGACAGTAAGGACTGGGAGCTTCACATCGCACCTGCCTCCTTGCTGCTTGGGGGCTAAACAGAGCCCGCAGAGGGGAGACACACATTCCACAGAGCCAGGGTGTTGTGCTGGAGAAGCACAGGGGCTATCGGTGGCAGGAGAGGCCCCCATGTGTTAAGCTCTGTGAACACAGGGCCAGTGTCTGGGGCATCCTCAACTCCCAGTCCTGACATGGAACAGCAAAGACTGTTGACTGCTAGACAGAAGAACATGCTAGGTGCTGTTCTAAGCTCTGAGTACATGCGACTATACATGTTCCTCATCCATACCCTATGCATGTTGCTCGATGGAAAGGTGAGGAAATGGAGGCACAGAGAGATGCAGCACTTTGCCCAAGGTTATGATGTGCTACCTAAGCTAGTAATTGGCACTGAGTGATGCATGGGGAGGTGTGAGGGTTGCAAGATAGGCAGGGAAAGATGGATTCGTGGAATGGCTCCCTGTTCCTTCCGGGGTGAATTCACTGACCCAAGGCCCCTGACTAAGCAATGACTGTGTGCAGTCTCTGCACTCGAAAGGTGTGTGCATTTCAGCATCAGAAGACAGATAGGAAAAAGGGAAGTAAGTAATATAAAAGGCATATTGGATGACAGGAAGTGCTAAGGAGAAAAAGTAAGCAGGGAAGTGGGAAGGGTGGGAGTGTCAAAGAAATGGGAAGAGGATGCAGTTTTAGTTAAAGGGGCTGAGGGATGTTTGAGTCAAGTGGTAGGGAACAGCAGACAAGGCAGAAAGTACAGGTGGTGCAAAGGCCCTGGGGAGGTGGGAGCTATATAGAGGCCAGTGGGGCTGGGAGTGTGTGAGCAAGGTCATGAGAGGGGGAGCAGAGGGTCTAGATAACTTGGGGTAGGGTTGTCCTTGTGGCTGTCAGGGGCAGAAGGCCCCACCTGGTGCCCAGACGGCGGGTGCGCAAGCCCATGAAGACAGAGCGGATGAGCTTGCCAAAGGAGGCGGCGTTGACAGGCTCCAGCTTCTGCTCCTGGCAATGCAGCAGATAGTGGCAGTAGAGGGTGCTCCGCGGCAGGCTCACGCCCTCAGCTGTCTCGTAATTGTCCAGGAGCCACTGGACCTGGGGCCGGAATGGGGGTAACAGAGTGCTAAGAATCACTTCAGTTTCTCAAGTATAGTAGTCCCCCATTAACCATGGTTTCACTTCCTGCAGTTTCAGCTACCCGAGGTCAACCACCGTCTGAAAATATTCCACTTCCCCAGCCATCAACATTGTCTGCTCCTGACATCTAACCATTGACATTGTCATGGCTTGATGCTCCAGGGTCACTGAAGCAGATAATTCTCCTTCTGATGTAGTATCATCATCAGGTCAGTAGTAACCTAACACACTGCACAACAATTCATATGTCATTTACCCCACTCCATCTCGTCACACAGGCACTGTACTATCTCTCACCACCGTAAGAACGGCGAGTACAGTACAATAAGACATTCTGAGAGGAAAAGACCACATTCATGTAACTTTTATTATATTGTTATAATTGTTGTTTTATTGTAAATTGTTGTTAATCCCTGACTGAGCCTAATTTGTACATTAAACTTTAATCACAGATATGTATGCATAGGAAAAAAACAGTATATCTTGGGTTCAGTACAATCTGTGGTTTCAGGCAACCACTGGGAGGTCTTGGAACGTATCCCCTGTGGGACTGTAGTAGTCATTGCTAAGTGCTCTCTGTACCTATTGCCAGTTGTGATCCTGACAACCACAATGTAGGGCATATCATGTCACAATGACCTATGGAAACTAAATCCCATGGAACACTCTAGAACTGTACTGTCCAATATAGTGCTGTCAGTCACATACAGCTATGTAAACACAAATTTAAATTAAATTATGCTAAGTGAAAAAAGCTAATGTCAGAAGGTTACAGGGAGTATGAGTCCATTCATAAAACATTTCAGGATGACATTATAGCAACGGGGACCAGATTCATGGTGGCAGGGGGTTAAGGTTGCTGGGAAGGAGGATGGTGGGGTGACTAAGAAGGGTGGGTGGGCAGGAGGGAGAACTTTGTGGTGCTTGAACAGTTCTGGATCTTGACTGTGGTGGTGGTTTCCCAACTCTACACACACAGAAGCAGACACCCACACCATGCCAATGCCAGCTGCCTGGCTGGGCACTGTACTACAGTTAGGTCAAATGTAATTAGCTGGGTAATCCGGGGAAAGGGCCCATGGGGATCTCTCTCTACTATTTCTGCAGTTTCCTGTGACTCTAAAATTATATAAAAATAGTTCTAAAAAAGCAACTTAACTCAGTGCCTCAGTGACCCCTGCCAAATTTCATGTGCCACATGTGACCAGAGGCCTCTGTGTTGAGCATCACAGAGAGAACATTTATATCACCAGAGAATGTTCTATTGGACAGCACTGTTCCAGAGCAGCATGTCTTTAAACTCTGGGTGAGGACCCATTAGGGGTTCATGAAATCAGATGAAATCAGTGGGTCACACCAGCATTAAGGAAAACTAGACTAGAAGCCAGGCTACATGGGTGCATAAGAAAGATCCTGCCTTCTGAGAAAGTGTCCATCTCAGTTATGTGGTCCATAATGCCAGAGGACAGTAGTTTAAAAAGTGGGGCCCTGGCTAGCTGGCTCAGTTGGTTGGAGCATTGTCCCATGCACCAAAAGGTCGCAGGTTTGATCCCTGGTTGGACACTTATGGGAGGCAACTGATCAATGTCTCTCTCTCACATCAATGTATGTCCCCCCCCACCCCACCCCCGCCCCAAAGATGAATGAACACATCCTCTGGTGAAGATCTAATAAAAAAACGGGGAAGCCATCGCTTCAGACCCCATGCTCTAAGAGAACAGGGACTGGACCACCCCATGACTACCAGGCCCTGACCCACCCATGGTAACACCCTGCTGAGGGGCCCACTGGGGCTAGGATCCAAGGTTGCTGGAGTGATAGCATGCAGCCACCTCTGGGAAGAGGAAGGTTATCTCAATGTCTTCCAGATGAACAAAGAACGTTGCTCAGGGCAGCTCCCCTCATGACAGTGCCTGCCTCTTGCTCTCCTCGCTTTATCTATCTGCTGTCATCAACTATAACAAAGAAAGTGACACTTCTTGGGGTACCGCTCAAACAGCTTCATGCCTATTAGCTGAGGCTCAGAGGGACTGAGTAACTTGTCTGAGGCCACACACTGAAGATTCAATCCTAGGCCATCTTCATCTTAGCACTTGGTGCCAGGCTACCTAGGCTCCTGCTGATGGTGGCCTGCAACTACCGCCCACCACTTCCAACCAGGGATCTCTACCACCTGCCTCCTTGGGATCACGATTGGTACTTACAGTGGCTGGTGAGGCACGGGTGGTGTGGGAGTAGGACTGGCTGGCACTGCCCAGCATGTAGCCGCCTTGGATCACGTAGGTGCCTGCTCCACTGCTGCCGCCGCCGCCGCCGCTGCCACCGCCACCACCACTGCTGCCCCCACCACCACCTCCACTGCCTCCACTTCCACCGTTGTTGCTGCTGCTGCTGGCCCCGCCCCCACTGTTGGTGGGGCTGGCCACAACCTGGCTGCCAGACACGTACATGGGCACGGAGCCACTGCTGGCCACCGCCTGGGAGGTGGCAGGTGTGCTAACCTGGGCAGCCGTGCCCGCAGCCTCGTAGTAGCTGGTGCCCGCTGTCTGCGTGTACAGCGGCGTCTCAGCATAGGGATAGGTGCTGGAACGGCTGAGAAAGAAGTAGAGGAGGAGACTCAGGGGCAAGGGCTGGGCAATGAGGGCATGAAAGAGGGGGCTCCTACAGGGGTGGGCTTTCAGGATTGGAGCAGGAAGCAACAGCCTAAGTGTCAGACCAGGCACCAACCCAAGTGTATGATAGACAATTTTTCACTGAACCCTCAATGCATCCCCTTGCCATGGGAGTCCCCAGCTCACATGTGAGGAAGCCGAGACAGAAGGGCTAGGTGACTTACAACAGGCCACATACTTCACTCAATCAAAAGAGAAAACCACTATCGAGCACTTATTGTATGCTGGGCACTGTTCTAGTTTGGGAGCTGGAAGAGAAGCCTAGTGCAAAGGTAAATTGAGGGCACTGCAGGAGGTGGTACGTGCTCCGGAGGAGAACAAGGCGGGAACAAAGGAAGGCTCTACTTCTAAATTCAGTGGCCACCCTGAGTACAGATGCATGTTCTTTGGATTCAGTGACCCTTTCTGCCCTGGAGAGTTTTCCTCCAGCTGTCCCAGAACCTGCCTTAGACGATGCGGGCTCAAGGCTGCAAACCATAGCAAGAGACTAAAAACAACTGTGGGTTCATCTTTAGGGGGATGTTAAGTAAAAGGTGATGGACTCTTACACGGGGGTGAGAGGAGGAGGGAAGAGGAGGAAGGGCTCATGGTTCTGCGAAAAAACAAGGTTCAGAATACGCCACCTGTCTGCCGTGAGTGGGGATGGAGAGGGGACTGGTGGGGGCGCCTCTCTCACTGCCTCACTAGACATCACTGGACATAGTTTTGACTTTTGAGCCTTTTCAATGTATTAGTGATTAAAAATAACATTAAACTTTACAACTCCAGAAAGGTAGCAAGGCCAGTATGGGATGGCCTGGCTCAGAAGGTGCTACTGGAGCCATTTGATAAAGGAAGCAGGGGAGGGAGCCTTTCGGGTCTTTGGGGGCAGCCAGGAGAGGGACTGGTGGGGTGGAGAGTGATGAGAGGTGTGATCACTGGAGGTGGGTGGCCCTGCCTATCAGATACCTGGGTGCAGATCTTAAATCACTGTACCCAGGTCCACATTTACCACAAAAGCGACACCGACAGTGTGTGACCTGAGTCAGCACCAGCAAGTGCCCACCCCTTCCAGTGGCAGGGACCACAGCCACGACTAGCCCAGTGGTGGCCCACAAGCAACACTTGCTCCAAAAAATGTTGCTCTGGCAGCTATTTGCTGAATGACTAACAATGAACAAAAGCCTGCATCTCTGGAATTGGCCTGGACAGGGCCAAGGACAAAGGCAGAGAGGCCTGTGGCTTTCACCGGGGTGAGAAGCAAGGCCGGCCAAGGGCCGGGAACCCAGTACCGACCCACTGCGTGGAAGAGACAGGAGATACAGTGCCCCAAGAACTTCATATTCCAGAATAAATTGATGGTAATGATGGATCACATGGGATCACACACACTATAATCACAGAAGGAGGAATTCAAACAGTAGCAAGGGACAGACACTACCAAGGAAAGCCAAGGGAGCCACACACGGACCCCAGGCCTGGGCTCATGGCTTAGCTCTGATTCGAACATACTAGTGGCCCTTGGGACCTGTCTCCTTTCTGCAATGCCCATCTGTGGTCCCTGCCAGCACTGGTTAAATGTACAGCTAGGAGACTGGCAGCAGTAGAAATAAGTCAATATAACTGAAATAGCTGGACTCCATGTGAAGAATCCTGGGCAAGGAGCCCGAGCTGGGGCTAGTGCAGGCCAGGGGCTTGGTATCTGCCTGATACAGCAGGTATTAATGCTGTACCATGCATAGTACTGGGGAGAAGTCACATATGTGTCAGCTAGATGGGGTCTGGTCTTATCATTCATGCTATGTCTGCACAGTGGAGTATTACATACTGTTGAAAGAGGGTGACTAGGACCCACATGAGCAAATATGGGACAAGATTCAAGATACAGAATTGGGAGAAGAAATAAGGGATAGAACACTGTTGCCTCTATTTCTAAACAAAGAAAGAGTAACTTCTGCCCTGGCTGGTGTTGCTCAGTGGACTGAGCGTCAGCCTGAGAACCAAAGGGTCACTGGTTCAGCTCCTGGCCGGGGCACATGCTTGGGCTGTAGGCCAGGTCCCCAGTTGGGGGTGTGTGAAAGGCAACCACACATTAATGTTTTTCTCCCTCTCTTTCTCCCTCCCTTCCCCACTCTCTGAAAATAAATAAAATGTTTAAAAAAAGTAAAAAAGAAAAGGAAGGATAGTTTCTGTTTTCAGAATATCTCTGGGATAAAATAAACAGATCAGAGTGCTCCCCTCCCTGGGGCAGGGTGAGGGAGGGCGGGGTAAGGAGTGAAGGCAATTTCATTTTCACTGTTCAACATTTACTTAGACATTTTTATCTTGTAAAATTTTAAAGTAAATTTTTTTGTGAGGGGCTAAAAATCAGGCCCATCTGATTCCAAAGCCCTAGATTATGCTGGATCTCTTTCCCAACCCACAAGGGTCCTCCCTGCTTCACCTTTACCTGGTGGCTGCTGGATGCCCTTGGGGAGCACCTACCACCTGTCTGTCACCTGAGGCCTTGAAGGCTGGCTGGCCCCCTGGGGGCTAGGACTGGGCCCTCCAGTCCTAGGGAGTCCTGAACAGATCTCTGACCCTACTCCAGTCTCCTCCCCCAGCCTTCCGAACTCACATGGCACTGGCTGTGTAACTGGCGTCTCCACCCTCCACATACTGCACTTGGCTGGAGTACACGTGTGGAACAGGCACCTGCTGGAGCTGCTGCACCTGTTGCAGATGAAGGGCATGCAGAGTGTCAGAGGTGGGCCAGCTCCTCCACCTCTGCCTCTAAAGGGCTGGCAGCAGCCCAGCTTCTCCCAGACACCTGGCACCCAGGCTAGAAGGCTGCACTTCTGAGCTCTCTGAACACACAGTGAACCAGGCCAGGGGTCAGAGGCCCAGGGCCTGCGGCCTCTGACAGGGCTGGGAATCAGGCAGAGCTGTGTCAGAAAGAAGCCAGGAGATTTTGCTTGGTTTGGGGACAACAAGGGTGGGGTCTGAGGTGGGGCAGACAGAGGGGAGGCCAGACAGGGTTCCACTGTGGATGTGAAAGTTGGACCCCAGGGGCAGAGCCAAGCACTGGAACAAGGCTGTCGCTAGAACCAGGGCCTGGAACTACAGACAGAGCCTCAGGAAAGGAGTCTGCATCAGGAACTGACCCAGGTCTGCAGGAGTGAGACCTGGAAACCGTGCACAGGATTTAGGGGCGGAGCCAGGATGCGGGGGGGGGGGGGGGATGAGGCCGAATTTGTGGGACAGAACCTGGAACTATACTCAAGGCTTTAGGGGCGGGGCTTGCATTTCCCACCCACCCCCTCCGCCCACTGGTCTGAAGGGGTGGAGCCTAGGACCTGGAAACCACTTTGGGACGGGGTTCAAAGGAGGATCCCCAGACTGGCCGGGCAGAGTCGGGGTGTCCAGGGCCTAAGGGGCAGGGCGCGGGCCGGGGCCGGCGGATCCCGCCCCCGCCCGCCCTTTGTCCCCACCAGTGCGTCGGCCACCTACTTTGAGGGCCGTGGCTGCCGTGCTGAACACTAGCACCTGGGGAATTCTCTGGATCCTGACCCTCTGGTCGGGGCTGGCTCGGGCCGGGAGCCCAGGCAGTGGCTCGAGGACCACTTTCTGCTGCGGCAGGAGCAGGTGTGGGGGCAGCACGCCCACCAGCTCCACCCACTGCTCGGCGCCCAGCTCGTAATAGGGCGGCGGCAGCTCGGGGCTGCCTAGCTGCGTGAACTCGCCGCTGCACTGGGGCTGGAGCGACGGTGGCTCCGAGGCCAGTGGGCCCGTCCCGGGCCCAGGTGTGGGCGGCCGGGGCGGCGGCTCCGGTGGCGGCGTGGGCCGGGGCTCTCGCTGTTCTGCCTTCCTAGCGGGAAACTGACTGTCTGAGCTCTGGAGGACAAACAGAGACACTGGGGGGTAACCAGGGCTGCCACGGGGTCAGGGCTCCAGGCCTCCGCCGCCCACCGGACTGCTGAGCTTATGCAGCAGCCCGACCAGAAGCAGGGCCAGAAGATCCCTGCTTCGTGTATCAGAAGACGAGACTCCAGATATCTCTCTCAGCAAAATCTGGGCCCTGAAATGCCAGGTCCCAGGAAAGGGGAAGCGCACAGCCAGAGGTGGAGCCCAGTGTGCGGTTGGACCCTTGAGGACCCAGGGTGGGCTCTATTTCCTCCCTGCGGCCTGAGGGGCCTGCACCCCTCCCCAGGCCAGCCCAGGCCCAGCCCCAGCCCCAGTTTGCCCAGAGGTAGGTGGGGGAGATGCGTACCTCTTGAGCCACATGGACTGGCTGGAGCCCCTGCACCGTGAGCGGCTGCACGGGGCTGGCTTTGGGGGCCTGTGGAGTGGCCTGGACCACGGATCTCTGGGGAGGGAAAAGGAGTTAAGACTATGGTAATCATGGCAGTGCCAGTGGCAAACCCATCCCTAAGCACCCAGCCCTTGTGCACGTGTGCACTCATGTAATCCTGGGAGCACCCTTGGTAAGAAAGAGGCCACCTCCTCCAGCTTTTTGTAGTTGGCCTCACACAAAGTGCCTTCCAGGTTCATTAGCATGTTGATTCTGGACGCTCAGTTATAGGTGTGGAACCTAGGCTCAGCGAGGCAAGGCTGAGGGGAAGTGACAGGCTGAGAGTTGAACTGGGGACTCACTGAGGGAGTCCCTGTTCTCCACTCCACTCCCTGCAAGCTTAATCCACACTCCCATGTCTAGGACTCCCACTGTCCTCACTTCCATGCTATGGTGCGGATCCAGGTATCTCCTTCAGGGTACAGTGAGGGACAGAGGTGGGATGTGTTGGATGTGTGGGGGGGGGGGGTTTGCTGAGTGGTGGGGCACGGACTCAAACCCAGGTCTGGAGGTTCAGAGAGGCTATGGTGCCAGATAGGAGAATATTTGTGAATCCTTTGGGGTGTGGTTCTACTTTCCTCTGGGGAGAGGATCTATGGCTTTTACCTGGTTTTCTGCGGGGTTGGAAATGCACCAGTTTCAGTGGTAACAACCAGATGGCAGACAACCCTTGCCTTTCACCTAACCTCTGTCTTCTATGGCTGGTGGCTCAGAACACCACCTCCTCCAGAATGCTGGGAATGGATTTGGAGGCTAGGACCTTCTCCCTGTGTCCCTAGGGGTGAGCCAGGACTTGGCCTTGGGGCTCCTCCAGGCAAATGGGCCCAAGGAGGCCAAAGCTGTTTCTCAAAGCTGTTTCCAGTTCATGCTCTGTGTTAGGTGCCTCCCCTAGGACTACATCTCATCCATGCTGACCCCAGGCCCAAGGCCCCAGGGCAGAAGCAATATTTAGATGAAGATGCTGGGGCTCCAGAGAGGCAGAAGCGCTTGCCAAAGGTCCAGGTGGCAGGATCCCCATCTGTCCAGCTCTCAAAGCCCTAGGAAGCTGCAGAGGCCACCTGGCCAGGACCCCTTGCCCCCACGGCCACCCGCCTTGGCCTGGCACCTCTTGGGTGACAGGGACACTCTGCTGGACGCCGTGGACCTGCAGCTGCTGTGGCACCGTGCCCGTGGGGGCCCCAGCCGTCTTGCTGGAGGAGCTGTTGGCCTGCACTGGCGACCGCTACAAGGAAAGAAGACACGGAGTGTTGCCTGGGGCACTCAGGCCCTGACAAAACCCTTCTTAGGAGGGTTGTCCCCAAAAGCTGGTGGAAAGGTGGCAGCCAGTTGAGGGCATGTGTCAACCACCTAAGCTGGTAACCAGCAACATTCTGCGCACCCAAATGCCTAGTCCCGGCCACAAGCCCTGGTCACCACTGGGCAAGGCTGGGGGTTTGGCGCAGAGGTTCTGGTGAGTAGACCCATCTTTCCCAGTGAGGACAGCCAGACTCCAGCCTCCACTCAGGGGCATCTGCTGCCTCCATAACTGAAGGGGTCGTAGCCCTGAGGTGACGAAAGGTGAGGGAATACCTAATTTCCAGGTGTGCTGAGGCACAGATGGCAATGGACATGCCCCAGAGCCACATAGCTATGAGTGGTGGCACTGGGCACCGCCCTCAGGCAAGCCAGCTACAGAGCCCCTGTGAGCTCTGGGCCATGTTGATATCATTAGATATTTTATACATAGAAAACTCTGAGCCCAGAGGCTCTGAAGGCCTGTCCAGAGTGTCTTAGGAGTAAATGACTGAGCTGGAGGGTCTGGTCCAAGCTTCTAATGTGGACACCCATGCTCCCAGCTACCCATGACCTGCCTGCCTGCTGGCAACACTCTTGAAGGTATTTGGGAACCCCTGATTTCACCCTGTGGTTTGAAGAAGAGCTGCTACCCACCCTGCAGAGGGAAGAGGGGCCCACTTTGCCTCCTTGGATACACTCCTAAGCTGGAGCTGAGAGGCCCATCTCAACCCAGGGTTGCGGGGGAAGCCACCTCCATCTCCTGAAGGTGGCAAGACCAGGAACCAGGCAACCAAGCCACCCTGCCCAGGGTGAGAGAGAGTATCAGTGCTGGGATTAGGGAGGGCTTGAAGATTCTGGAGGAGCGAGTGAGCTAGGTGGGCAGGGAGCTCCAAGTACACTATGGGGATACACAGCCAACCTGGGGAAGGAGGAGTAGGGAGGAGAGCTGCCAGAGCCACCACCTACCTCAGGGGGTGAGTGCACCTGCTGGGTGCCATGCACCGTCAGAGAGACCTGGCCTGCCTTAACGCCCGGGGCTGTGCTCTGCACTACCAGCCGCTGCGTGGGGAGAGCCTGGAGCCATGAGGGAAAAGGACCACAGTTCATGGATTACAGGCTGAACCGATTTAACAAGCATTACGAGCATCTGTGCTGAGCCCTGCAGCATCCTAGTGCTGGACACTTAGCTCACGGAATCACCCAGCTATCCCTGATGCAGCAACCCCCTTATCCCCACTTCACAGAGGTGGACAGTGAGACTCAGCACAGCCAATGTGCTTGCCTGCAGTCCTGGGGCCTGGAAGCAGCACAACCAACATTTGTGTCCAGGGAACCTCATCCTTGGACCCGACAGGGGTGTTTTAGGTTTGTGCGGAGGCCTGCGCGCCACCTGTAGCCTTCCAGGGGATACCTAGAAGGTGTCCCTGTGCCAGCTACAGGCTGTTGGTACCTAATTGGCCTTGGATTTTCTGCTTGGGGACACCAGGCTGGACCTGCAGGCCACCTTCTTTACTGCCAACCCTCCATTCTGTTAAAGTGACTCGTGTGGCTCCTCCTTCCATGATAAGCCCTGACTGACACAGTCTCCCCGCTGCTGGAGGTAGTGTGTGGAGCAGCCCCTGGATGGACCTAGGTTCTGGAGGCTGGTGAGGGCAGATCCCTGAAGGCTATCAAGGGTTGATTCTGTACTCTGGGGAGGCTGTGAGCGCCAGGGCCAGGTGTGGCAGACTTACCTGTGGGGGCACAGGGATGTTGGTGAGCTGAAGGGGTGACATGTGGCCCGGCTTGGCCTGCACACTTGTCTGGACCAGCAGCCGCTGTGGGGGCAAGAAGGAAGGCCCTAAGCCATGCTGACTGCCCCAGGAGGCCCAGCCCCGGTAGGTGGAGGGGCAGCTGAAATGAACATCTTGATAAGGACAAGTAAGCACATGGCTCCAGTGGTAGATCAGGGAAGGAAGGTGAGATACCCTCAGCCACAGCCCATACCGCCCCCACTCATGTGCCCTCCCCACTTGCCTGGGTAAGGGTGAATCCTACCTGCTGGGTGCCTTGCACCTGTTGAACCACCTGAGTGGGGACTCCGGTCTGGCTGGCCGTGGAGCCTGGGCTGGCCTCTGACACAGTCTCGCTGGCCCGCATGGCACCTTCTGGGAGGAGGAGTCACAGGGTCAGCTCTGCCTCCACCTATGCCCCCACCATAAGCTTGAGCCCATCTGGATGGGATGGTGCGGTGCAGTCTGAAGCAGATCCCTGATGGGCCCAGGCCTCTGCAAGAGTCATGCCTGCCCCTAACCTTGCCCATGCACATCAGGGTGGGATGGGAGCCAGGGGGATACTTAACATCCAAAAGCAGACCCACCCACCCCCGCCCTCCTCATGCCAAAGCCAGATCAGAAGGGGTGACTAGAGAGCCATGATGCAGTGGAGGCCCAGAGGGCTGGACCCGCTTTTTCCAGCAGACAGGACTTGTGGACAGGCAGTGACTGGCCTCCCACCTCGGTAGCTCTGGAAGGACCAAGGTGCTGGAGCCACTTTCCCTGAGATGACCCCTGGCTTCCCAGAAACTGCAGCTGGTTAGAGAACTGGCTCCAGAAGGCCTTTATGGCAGTGGCCAAGTGCCCCCTCCCTCTCCACAGTCCCAGCCTTTCTGTCCTCAGTGGGGTGGGGGCAGGCTGATACTCACGCTGAAGGGCAGTTGAGAAGAGGCAATCATAGAACATGGTGCCCACCTCGCTGTCTATCTCCCCCCTTCCTGCATCCAGGGAAGCCTGCCCTGTGCTCTTCACTCCTGGCCTACCTCTTCGGGAACAGCAGGGCACGCGGGCGCGGGCGGGTTTATACCTGCAACCTTGGAGAGCTAATCCCCCCAGTGGATGCAAAGCTCCCAGCTGCCCTCTTGGAATAAACACTCCTCTCCCAGCAGGTGTGGCCATACAGGGACTTCTAGGGGCTGGGGCTGCACTGCAGGGTCAGGAGGGAGGCTGGTACCGAGATGCTATCAGGTGGGCACAGGTAGTTTCATGCACATATTACTGAGCAATTAACATGAGTTGGGGGGCAAGGGCGTGGAGGGTGAGTGTTCCTGAGAGGTGCTGGCTAGGAGACCCTCAGCCAAGCTAGCTAGCTGTTCATCCTTCCCCCTTGTGTGGCCTGATTTGCTCCTAGCAGTTCCAGAAGCTGGGGGTGAGGTGGGAGGGTGGAGAGGCTGGGGGCATACATGTGCCTACCCTCCCTCCAATGTGCTGCCACAAGGAGCCAGGGTCCCAGCCCCACTTCCTGGGTTTCCTGGCAAGATTGGGGGGTAGTGAGCAAGGAGGGCTAGGGTTAACTATAGTGATTAACTATCATGCTTCTGGTGCTCCAGGAGCTGCACAAAGGTCTTCCTGGGTAGCTGAAGGTGGAAAGAACTTTTGCTACCCCTGATTTCGGGTAAGGATACAGAGACAGGAAGAAAGGGAATGACTTGCCCAAGGTCACCTGGCTGGGAACAGGCAGGCAAGGAAGGACATGGGCCCATGTGAACCTCACACCGTGCATGGAACCCAGGGTCACAGGTCGCGCCCAGGCTGAGGACCCAAGGGCAATGGTGTGTACAGGCATGTGGGTACAGGGGCCTATAGGGGACAACACAAAGTTCAGAGCATCCCAGGGTGGGGCTCGGCCTCCAAAGCAAGGAGCTGGGCCTCCGCTATGTGGGAACACCAGAAGGGCCTGGCCAGAGCAAAAGGGCTGTCCCAGGTCCATGCAAGGACCTCAGGGGCCAAGTTTGGAGCAGAGCACATGACTGTGTGTGGGTTAGGTGGTGGGGAGTCATGGCCAGATGTGGGAGGAGGTATTGGGAGAAGCCTCCCATTGGTCACATGTGGGGCAGGCATGACAACCCCAGGCCTGCTTGGCCAGCTGCCTCTGTGGCCAGTTCCAGAAGGCACGGATTCCTGTTTTGCTGGGATCTTCCCTTGCCTCCACTTAGGCTTCCCTGAGCCATGAGGAAGGAGGCCCTCACTGAGACAGCCCCCTGGAAGAAACCTGAGAAAACTCCGAGTCACGTGAAGAGGCTGGCACACCTGGGTGCCTGTGGGGCATAGGGAGCCAGACCCAGCCCAAAGCATGGTGCCCAACCAAGGAGGCCTGGTGCAGGGTGGGCATGGAGTGGGTAGGCTGGCCCCAGACACTGCCTAGGCCTGGGGGCCTTGATGAAAACACCAAAGCTGATCCGTGAACAGGACCCTGAGACATCTGCCTGGGACAGGGAAGCCTGGGAAGCAGTCTTGCCCATCTCCTGCCTCTGGAGTGGCCCCCAAGGCTGAGACCCCCTTGTCTGCCAGGCCAGTAAGGCAGGCTGGGCCACAGGAGGATGAGCAGGTAAAGTTCTAAAGTCCATTCCACGGATGAGGGGCTTCCTGTGTGCCCCATCTGCCTGTGTCTTGCCCGAGATGTGAGTATGGGGGGAGGAGCATGGAGTCTGATAGCATCTGCATCTGTCTGTCTGCCATCTCCATTCTAGGCATGTGCATGAGATCAGGGAGGGCCTCAGCGTCTCAGGTCTCACCAGGAAGTGGCAGCTGATTTCCTGTCCCTCCATCTGATGAGTGTACTGTCTTCCTCAGGTCCTGCACTTCCCCTTCAAGACCTACTCACACCTCAAATGCCATGAGCTACTTGGGGAAGGCTGAGGGAGGCCCATTCCCCACAGGTAACAGATGTGGAGTCTGGCCCTCTCCCTCCTAGTCCTTTGCTCCCAGGGATGATTTCAGTCAGAGGCTCCTGGGGGAGCCTCTGAGCCTCTGCTACCCCAGGGTCCTGGGTCTCTTGTCTGTCCTGACCTCAGTTTCCCCATCCATGGGGAAATGATATACTCCCACCCTCCATGTTCCTCTTCCGGGCACAAGTCTTTTGGACTCCCAAGGACTCCAAGTGAGAGAGAATCAGGGAAGAGAGGCTGGACACAGTCCCTCCTCCAGCCTAGCCCCATGCCCAGCAGACAGGCTTGGTTTCACTGTCCTGGAGACACTGCCAGGATCCACAAAGCCCTCCTTCCACCTAGAGTTTCTGGCAAAGAATCTGGTGGCCTCTGAAGGTGGGATTCATGGATTTAGAGGATTGTTTCTGAGCAGGGAAACTTGAGCTGCCTTCCCGTCACCTCCAAAGTCACCTTAGGGCAGAGCCCTCGAGGACAGAGCTGCATGACCTGCCTTCTGTTGCTGCCTAGGCTGGCTGCCAGCCTGGGCTCCAAGTCTGGGTACAGGCTCCTCCCTGCCCCCTCCCTGAGACTCCCTGGGTCCCTTGTCAGCTCAGATTGCTTCTGGTCCTGGAGGAGCCCCAGGCTGCATTTGTCGGTGTCACTTACACTCTCTACACCCCTACCCCAGGAATGGATCACGTGGCCCAAAGGCCACCCTTAGATACAAAGAGACACTAACCTGGGAGTCACTGTAGAACCCTAGGAAATCACTGCAAGTGGTTGGGGGAAGGGTTGACGGAGCAGCAAGTGCAGTTGCAGGGTGCCAGTCAACCTCCCCTTCAGAACAGATCTAGAAAGCATTGCCTAGTCACCCTTCCGGGGAGAGGCTCACTCCTGCCAGAGCCAGAAGCAGCAGGAAAAAGAAATCACCCGGGACCATTGTAAAAGATGATTAAGCCAATGCCAAAAAGGGATCCCAAGAGTCATGCCAACAGCCCAGAGCGCCCTGCAGCATGGTGGGAGGACTAGGGGTGGAAGGATAAAGGCCACCTCCCCAGGCCCCACAGCTAGTAAGAGCCCTGCTGAGACCCAAAAGATCATGCATAACCTTGACCTCTTAGCATGGGGCCTCCCTGGGGAAGTGCTAGAAAGAGCTGGAGGAGTGGAAGAGAGGAGGTGGGTTGGGATTTGGGCAGTTCTGGGGCCTGCACCTGCGCACCCATTCCAGACCTTTGCTCTAGAGACTCTCAACCAAAAGTCAGCAGAAGCCAGCATCCAGGAAGTTCAGGCCCAATCAATGCCCTGGAGCTGAGCAAAGCCCTCCAGCTGTGACAGGCAAGGACTCGCACCTGCTCTTGGTGGCCCACGGGCTGACCGGTTGTGAGGGCTGCATTGGGTCAGGCCCACATTCATGTAGGGGTTCACGATTATTCCACAGAGTCAGCAGACAGAGCCCCGCCCTCACAGAGAGTGGAGGTAGATGTCATTGTCGTCATCACTTCAGACGGCAAGGAGTGTGAGGAAGAAAGATAAAGCGAAGTAAGGAAACAAGGAGTGAAAGTGGGGGTGAGGTGGTGTGGGCATTAGGGAAGTGGCATCTGAGCAGAGACCAGAAAAACACAAGGGATGAAACTCCACAAGGTCTAGGATGGGAGTGATCCAGGCAGAGGGCACCAAGAGGGCAAAGATCCACGAGCTGGACCACACCTGGAGGGTTTGTAGAGCTGCAGGAAGGCCAGTGAGGCTGGAGCAAAGGTTTGAGGGTGCAGTGGGGCCAGGCAGGGCTGGGCAGCCGGCAGGACTCAGGCCAGAATCAAGAGCTGGGTGTTCATCAGCAGGGGCACAGCCAGTGTGAAGCATTTAAAGCCCTTTCCTATGGGAGGGGCCACAGGGAGTGGATGTTCCAGGGCCCAGACAGCCCAGGCCAGGCTTTCTCAGCGAGTGCCTCAGGACCACCTGCCTTGGGATCAGCTGGTTTGAGCTGGGATGTGAAGGAAACTATAACAGATATCAACAGGATCCCTCTAGATGTTGTAGGGGGAGGACTGTGAAGGGGAAGAGTGGAAGATGGACCAGGGTGGGCGCCATGGAGGCAGGAGAAATGGCTGGACTTAGGAGGTGGAGCCAAGAGGCCTTGCCTACTCAAGGATGGGTAAGACCAGAATCAAGGCTGACCCGGGCCTGGAGGTGGTACTGATGGGGACAGGGAAGCCTCCAAGGAGGGCAAATTTGAATTGAGAGAAATCTAGAGTTCCATTCGGCCACAGGGGCATGAGAGGCCTGTTCAACTGAGTGGATGGTCACAAGAGGCTGGACACAGGATTCTGGGGTTCAGGGCTGTGACCCAGAGTGCAGACCTCAATGTGGATATTGTCAACATAGAGGTGGCACTGAAAGCAGAGACATGAAGGATGAGTCACTGGAGTGAAGAGGAGGCCCCAAGCCGATGAAGTCATTGCTAATAAGGCCAGAGAGATGAGGAAGTAGCAAAGGGGATAGAGAAGGGGAGGCAGAGAGGTAAGTGGAGACCTGGGCAGGAGGGCATCTCTGGTAAGAGGGTGACCCCCACTGGGCTGCTGGGGAGGAAAGGTGTGAGTGGGAGGACAAATCCTTTGAAGAATTCTGATTTAAAGGGAAGAGAAGACACTAGTGACAGCTGGAGAGGGGTGCAGGGCTGGGTGGGGGGTGGTCCTGGCTAAAATGGGAGCTGTTTCATCTTCATGGGCAGGTTAAAAAGAAGGCAAGTTAGGGAACGAGCAACAAGGCCAGGATGGCAGGAGTAAATCCTGGACGGGGCAGCCTGGGATAGGCAGAGCTGGTGGGTGCAGATGGGCCCCAGGAGCTGGGAAGCTGGCTGGGGGTAGGGAGATGGGGTCCTTCTCATCACATGATGACACCCTGTCCCCAGTGAGGTCAGCAGCAGGGTCAGGGGTCAAAAATGCAGAGTGAGAGGGAGTGATGGAGGGGAGAGGGGAAGGGAAAGTGGGTTTCTTGGATAGTGGGGGCTACGCTAGCAAGAAGATGTAGCAGGATCACTGGGAAGCGCTAAGAACCCACTGGAGATCTGTGGCTTGGGAACCCTGGCCATGCCTATGGCCTGGCCTCAACCCAGTGTGCTTGGCATGGTGTGGTGCTCATGCACCATCCCTCCACACCATTTGTTTGGTAAAGTGTCACTGCTCTGAGCTTCTGTGTGCTGCCCCCCCCCCCCCCGGCTCTCTCTGGGGACCCCAACACTGTCAGGAATCTCCAGGATGCTGCCCAGGGCCCCAGTAGCATCTGTCCTAGTCCCACGGGGCCATGTCAGTTGCCACATATTTGACTATCATTTATGGTTCTAAACTCAGTCTTGACCTGCGCCTTCCACAGCCTCCCAGGATGCACTGTGATTCCACCCCCTCCCCCCGACCTGCCCCGCTGCCACTTCCTTTTTCACTGTGAAAGGAGCAGGCCAGCCTCAACTGAGGATTTTACCACATCCCCTGCCTTCCTCAGAGAACACTGCAAACCACTAACAATGCCCAGTCCTGGTCTGAGTTGTATACTCTTCCTCAGAGGAGTGATCGCTTGTCATGACTCCTCTGCTCAGGGTCCCCTTGCCCAGAATGTCCCTGTCCGGGGAGGAACTAGAGCGGAGGTTAGATGCTCTAGGCAGGAACCACAGGCACCATGACCAGAGTTTCCTGGCAATTTGTTCCATGGCCGCAAGGGGGGCCATAGCGAGAAACAGAAACCCTTGGCCACATACTCTTGAACTTGTCCAACCAAGAGCCCCACTTGCCCAAGTCCTGCCAAAGATGAACTGGGAGGGGAGGGGAGGAGAGGGGAAGGGATGCCTTCAGGCCCTCCCGCCAATCTCCCTGAAGTGCTCCCATGAGCACCTCACACACATTCCCTGAGCACGTGAAACCATTCGGATCTCTTTATGGATGAGGAATCTGCGGCGGGGTAGCCAAGTGGCTGGAGAGCAGTGAAGCTAGGATGACAGTGCAGTGGGTGGACTCGCCCTCCACTCCCGCAGATGGTAATAAATTGTAACTCTACTGCCCAATCCTTTCTTCAAGCAACACCTTACTTGGGGATGGACAGAAACAGCTTTAAGAGCTGCCCTGGTGGGGAGAAGCTGAGGGCACAGAGGCCTCCCTGCCTGGCCTAAAAACTTCTCCAGAGATGCCCCACAAGTCTCGCCCAGGAATCCTGGAGTTTGACAGCTGCCATCCTGGTGACAGGCACAGTAAGTGACAGCACTCACTGCCACAATGCTCCCAAAAGCTCCTCTTGAAGTTGTTCAAAGAGAACCCCCTGGCCCCACACACATGTCCACTTACCAGAGACGGTGACCACGATGTATTGCTGGGACACTGAGGACGGGGCAGGAGTGCCAGTTGGCTGCGACGGCGTGGGGGCAGCCGGGAGCTCCGTCACATACTGCTTCTGGCTGCCCGGTGGCTGTGCCTGGGTCTGGGGGCTCTGCAGCTCAGTGACATACTGGGGCTGAGGGGTGGCAGCAGTGGCAGGTGGCTGGGGGGGCTGGGGTGCTGCTGATGGAGGTGGTGGTGGCTGGGGCTGGGCCTGTGGTGGAGCCTGTGGAGGCTGGGAGGGTTGCGGGGCTGCCTGTAGCTCTGTAACGTATGCCTGTGTTGCCATGCCAACAGTGGGGAAAGTGATAATAAATAAGGCTTTTTTTTTCTTCCTTGGGAAGAAGGGGAGGGGGAGAGAGGGGGGGGAAAACAAAACAAAAGAAGGAAAAACAAAAATTAATATACAGGCAGAGGAAGCCAGGGACAGCTCCTAGCTCCCTAGAGACACATTTGGGTTCATCACTAACTTAATTAAATCCTAAGGCTGGTGGCCAACTATAACCAGCCCATCACTACAGTGGCACTGGGTATGGACTGAGGCTGGTCTGTGCGTCTTCCACTTAACCCTGCCCTGGACTTCTGCCTTCTTCTGTTCCAGCCCCTGGTGCCTGGGGGACCCCTGTGCTAGGTATAGGGAGGACTCAGTCAGACCCTCACCCAGGGACAAATGGTCCGGTTCTCCTGAAGGTTCCTACAGGCTGGGCACTGTGCTCTACATTATTTCGTTACAACCATCACATCTGGGTTTGGGTTCAGTCTGCCATATGAGTAACTGAGTCTCAGAGAGGTTAAGGAGCTTGCCCCAGGCCACAGAGCATGGAAACAGCAAGGCTGAGTTGGAACCCTGGGTGCATTGAGCTCTTGACTAATCAGCTAATTGTTGGAAAGAAAAGTCTTGGGAAATGCAGTCTGCCAGCCAGCCTGTGCTACCTCCCTATGCCTTCCATCTGGGCTTGGATTCTTGGCTGAATATCGTTCCTAGTGGGGTGCCAGACACCAGGAAGGTGTTTGAGTCCAGAAAACACCCCTAAACTGCTTATGGACACAGAAGCCTTCAGGCCTTCCCCTAGGGGCAGTTATAGGTGAACACACCAGATGGGAGCTCATCAAGGGAAGAGAGCCCTTCTGGGGCCACAGGGTGCGTCCAGCAGCTACTGCTGCCTCCACAGCCCATCTGACCAGGCAGAGGCAGCCTTTCTGGATGCTAAACAGTCATGGTCCCTCTCCCAGGTGCTAGGCTAGGCAAGGTGTCCCTCTTGCTAGGCCCTGCCTCAGCAGGGGATGGGCAGATAGTTTCTACTCCATCCCCTGCCTCCCCACCACTAAAGCACCTCATCGCCAGCTCCTGAGCTCTAAGGGCAGTGGAAAAAACACTTGGGTGGAGCAGAGGTAAAGCTCCAGCCTCACAGCTTCATGGCCCTGCCTTGCCCCTGGAGTTATTTGAGGTTGAGAGCCCTGCCTGGGATCCAACTTAAGAGTGGGATTTTCCAGGAGAAGGAGGAGGAGAAAAACAACTGCTGCTTGAGGAGTAGCCCCAGGAGCACTTGGCTGCGACTGCCTCTTCAGAGCAGCCTGGTGAGGGAGGAGCCACCATGCCCATTTTACAGATGAGCAAAGCTAGGCTCTGGGGTGAGCTGCTGAAGGGTGCGCAGTCACAAGGGATGGAAGGATTTGAATTCAGGTCTCTGACCCCCACGTGTGCTCTTAGTTCCCAGCCATACTCGGGGAGCCAGACTCATTTATTTCTCACCATCAGTAGATTTTCAGGTGAGGAGACCTGAGGGACCCCCTTCCCTCCCAAAACCTACCCTTCAACCCTCACCCCCAGAGGTTAGCCATCTGTCCTGGACCCCTGTTAAAGCAGCAGAAATGCTGAGCAGGGAGCCCACCTGAGCAGCCGAGGGATACTGGGCAGCACAGTGGGTTCCCCTATGTCTCCCTTCCTGGGACCCAAGAGCTGCCCAAATCAGCAGGGGGCAAGATGGGTAAGAAATAAGTCCTGGATGGGGCTGATGCAGGACTTGAACTTGGCTATCTCCTAGCTGTGTGACTTGAGCCTCCCCTCCCTGGGCCTCCACTGCCCCATCTGTGACATGGGAGAATGGGAGGCTACAATACAGGTTGCTGAGGAGTTCAGTCTGGCTGCGTGGGCAAGCTAGGCCAAGCACCCAGCACAGGATAAGCACAAAGGAGATGGCTCTAGTTCACATCATCACCAAAGGCCCTTTAACAAAGCTTCGGGAAAGAGGACAGAGCTGCCAGGTCCTGCCTCTGGGATGTGGAGTACAAAGGAAAAGGAGTTTCTGTCTGTATTTCGGTGTGTCCGCTCATTGGGCTTGGGGTAGGCTGGGGAGGGGCCATAGGGCTCTGCTGGCTGGCCTGGGCAGAGCTGGCAGCGACCTTGGGCTATCTTACCTACCAGACCAGGCCATTAGGGACAGAGAGGAAGAGGCAGATGGAGAGCTGTCCACTGGGCACTGTGGATGGGTGGCCTGTCTCAGTGCTTCCTTGTTGGTAACTCAGGCAGCCGGGGGAGCTTGCCCACCTGCACTGTCTACCACACACAGGTAGAAGACATCTTTCTCCAGCCTCTGCCCTCCCCAAACTTCTTCCTGCCAGCATTTGAGAGGCCACCTCCCAGTGGCTCCTCACACCATCGGGTCCAAACTCTGGCCCAGCTTGAGCACTCAAGTCACTGTAGCCAATCATCGCCCATCTGCCTAGTGTCAGCTCCACCTCGACATGAACCCTGGCCTATCTCTTAATTCATGAATACATGACTGGCCTCAGTTTCCCCATCTGTCACCCTGGCATGATGAGAACAGACGATTCATAGGGATGTTGTAAATATCCAATGAGATCAGCCTAGCACCCAGTGGAAGCTGCTATTATTATTATCCATTCAACAAATATCTGTGCTGGGTGGGGATGAAGGGGTAAGGAGGTAGGCATGATCCTTGAGCACTTGGAAGGAGGCAGAGGGGGAATCCGATACTGGGGTCATCAGCATCACTTGGAGCTAGTTAAATTCAGATTCCCAGGCCCCACTGCCCACAGTCTGGGATGGTCCTGCAGTCTGCTGTTTGAGCTACCCCACCCCTGGATGATTCTGAGGCAGGTGGTCCTGGGGAGACTTTCTGAGAAACCCTGGCTAGGGCTTTCTCAGCCTTAGGAGAGCTGGCCCCTTATGGCCCCTCCCACCAGAAAAGGGCCTTAAAACCTCCCCACTCTCTGAGACCTTCTCCTCCTTGAGATACAAAGCCTACAGGCCTCATCCCTCACTGGGCAGGAGGAGGCAAGGATGAGGGCTGAAAGGCTGAGCTAAAAGGAGTGGGGTAATAGATAAAACAGTTAAACCAACTTCTCTACTGGAGGCCTTCTCAGCATTATCATTGCCAGTCTCCAGGATGAGCGATACAGGATGCCAAATTTCCAGTAATTATTTGACCAGAGAACTTTTTTTTTGTTTTCCATTTGTGATGACCAGGTTAAGCAGAATTCTTTAGGGTATTCCCTACAGAAGAATAAGTCACAAATCTCTACAGTATGAGGCATTCTTCATCTCTTTGAACATGAAAACCTTTCTTGATTGAGCAGAGCACATGAAACAAGGGAATCACTAAGCAAATCTATTCTTTGGCAATGAAACCACCAAGAAAAGCACCAATGGCTGCACCCATCTTCGAAACCAATGGCTTTTTTCGGAGAATGAATCAATTACTCTAGATCAGGGACTAGCAAACCTCTGGAAAGGGCCAGACTATCAATGTTTTTGGCTCTGTGGGCAGATAGTCTCTGTTGTAACAACTCAGTTCTGCTATTGCAATGTGAAGGCAACTAGAGATGATATGTAAACAAATACATGTGGCTCCGTGCCAATAAAATTTTATTTCTAGGCACTGAGATTGAATTTCATATAATTTTCACATCATGACAGCTTATCCATTGCCACAAAACATCCTTCTTTTGATTTTCCCCCAATCATTTAACAATGTATTATAAAAATCATTCTTGGCTCACGGGCCATACAATAACAGGTGGTGGCCATACTTGGTGACCTGTTTTAGACACCAGGTCCTGTAACCAAATGGTTTACATCTTAGATGAGGCCCTCTGAGGAAAGGGAAAGAAAACTCATCTTCCTCATCAGTAGAATGGTTTCAATAAGGTACTTACAGGGAATGGGGAAATTATAATGATATGGGTTTCCTTCATCATCTGTACCTCATTAGTTTCTAATACTTGTCAATAATTCTTCCAAAATAAATCCTAAGACTGGGCACTTCTCTCCATCTTAATCAACACTGTGCAAGTCTGAGCTGCTGTCATCTCTTGCCTGGATCCCTGCCACAGCTTTGTCACGGGCTCCTGGCTTCACTCTTACCTCTATAAGATCCTTCGAAAATACAAACACTATTCAGTAGACTCCAACACTCCTCAGCATAGAGAATAAATAAAATCCAGAGCCCTTTCCGTGACCTATAGGGCCCTGTGGGATCTGGCACTCCAATCCCTGCCTTTCTCACTCTGGATGTTCTGGCCAGTCTCTCATTCCTAAAATGCTCCAGGCCTTCTCCAGCCTCAAGACTTTTGCACTAGCTCTTCTCGCATAGGCATGCTCTCCTCATCCCCACCTCCATCCTCCACTACTGGCTCCTTAACCATTCAGGTTTCAGCTCATTAGTCACCTTCTTGGATTTCAAGTGCCCTTCTCCTCAGTACTCTGAAGCACATACTCCTGTTTTATTTTCTTCCTGGCCCTGTTTTTTCTTTTGTTTATTTCCATACTCATAGTTCCTCTTCCCCCCATGACCAGACAGGAAGATTCCCAAGGGCAAAGATTTAGCCAGCCTTGTCCACCACTTCAACCCCAGCTCCTAGAACACAGTGGGGGTTCAACTGTTTCCTGTCAAATGAGTGTCCATAGGCTAGGAAGACACTGATAGTGAGTGTCAAAAGTTGGTTAGAGCCCCGACTGGGTGCTCTCAGTGATTAGAGCATCATCCTGTACATCAAAAGGTTGCAGATTCCATCCATCCTGGTGAGGGCACATACCTAGGTTGTGGGTTTGATCCCTGGTCAGGGTGAGTATGAGAGGCAACCGACTGATGCTTTTCTCTCACATTGATGTTTCTCTCTCAGATCAATGCCCCCCCTCCCCTCCCATCCTATCCCCTCCTCTCTCTAAAATCAGTAAACACATCCTCTGGTGAGAACTAAAAATAATAAAGTAAAATATAATGCATTTTTTAAAAAAAGGTTAGAATCTACTGAATGGTGAGACCTTGTGAAAAAGTACAGTCTCCTGCCTGCAACAGGCTCGTACTACAGGGCTGGTGATACCTCCTGGTCCAGAATGCGCCCCCTAGGCCAAAAAGATTATGCATTCAGAGGTTACTCTCTGCAGACCACATCCCTGGGGTGTCTGCCTGGCTCATCCTCTGTCTTCAGCCCCAAGATGCAAGGGGATGTATGGGAAGGGGAGGGCAAGGACCTCAGCTCCAGAGATACCTTTTCCATGATACTCAGAAGCCTAGTTCCCCTAGCTGCCTCCTGGAAGGCTTGGGGTTGAGTGGGGTCCTGGAGTCCAGGGACAATTTTTCTTTGTGGCTACTCTCCTAATGCCAGAGAAGGACCTTAAGAGAGTAACACTTTCCCACTAGACACTGGAGTCCTGGCATCCAGCTCCTCGGATCCCTGTCACCAGCCACACAACCCAGCAAGAGAGTGAACCATTCAAGCCACTAGGGTTTCACCCCATTCAAAATGATAAAGATAAATACAAACGGTATAATTCCAAGGGCTGAGCAGGAAGCGACAATCATTGTAATAACAGTAGCAGTAGCAGCTAATGTAGTTTGAGCAATTACTATGTATTTGATGATCAACTTGTATTCTCTTATGGGACCTACAGCACAATAACATGAGATTAACATCATTATCAGTGATCACTGCCCTCCCACTCAGACTGAAGGAAACTGAAGCCCAGAGAAATTAAGTAACTTGCCCCAGAGCACAAAGCTAGAAAGTAGTTGATAGTTTCAAGGACAAGCAAAACAAGCCAGTGTCCCTACACTAGTCAAATGACTCTCTGGGCTTGAGCCCTTTAAATGTAGAAATTATGGGAGGTGGGGGCAGTCAACAAGACTAGATAATCAGACTCATCTTTTTCTGCTCAGAATTTGCTTTTCTAACAGGTGGTGCTCTTTCTGGCTATTTGGATTTCTAGATTTTTACTGAAAATTAATCTCTACCTTTCCCAACTTTCAAGGGGTCCTGTGCCACCTCTCAAAGAGCACTTGGCCTAAGAAAATTCCCTGCAGAAGTGAGACCACACACCCCTTCCCAGCTTTATCTTAAATTCTTGGGGGAAAGCTTTGGAAAAGCCTGAAACGCAATCCTCTCCTTGAAGTTTGATTGATTTTAAAAGTGGCAATTTGCACAGGCACTCAGCTCTGCTGATGTCAAGCTCCAAAGCAAGATGGAGACTAGGGAAAGAGGGTTTGGACTGGCTGTCTATTTAAAAAAAATAAAAATTCTTCCCCAAGCTGGCAGACCTTGTTGTCTGGCAAAGCAGTCACTCAGTCTCCTCTAACAAATGTGGAACACTTATTTCCCCTCCCCTCTGACCTCAGTGACCCCTTCCTCCTGCCCACGTGGCTCTGGAGGCTGGTACCTCCTCAGTAACAAGTGCCCCAGTTGACAACTTGACTGACATAAAAACACGTGCCTGGCCAAGGGAAGCAGCTTAATAAATCTGAGAAACTTCCTCAGGTGGCATTTGCTCCGCATTCCCAGAAAGGGAGACCTGGGTGGGTAGAACAGCTAGAAATGGTCCCATCTCCAGTGACAAGTCCCCTGTCCAGGGACTACACCTGATCCAAGACAGCAGCCTCCAGAGAAGCAATCAAGTTTATGTTCCTTTCTCTCAGTCATTCAAGATCACTCCTCCCTGCCACCAGCTTCTATTTCTGGAAATCAAATCTTCCAGGCTAAAGCCATACAGCTTCTCCATGAAACTTTGTCTCTCTTTGCCTCCTCTCAGAGAAAAGGCGGTAAATTTAGGAGAGAACTGCAGGGTTGAAATCAAACTAGCAAACGGTTAATCTATCAAACACATTCAGAAACAGTAGATGGGGTAAAAGTTCAAATATGAACCCTTGAAAAGAGTCCTGAAATAAATTAGGAAATCCCTGAAATGCAGAAAAGGGAGGATGGCAATGGTTCTCCCCACTTTACAGGATGAAAAACTGAGGACTCAGCTGTGACAGGCACTGAGTCCTGAGAACGACTGGGGTGCGGGGTATTCCAAAGGGAGGAGGCACAGGTCGCCTCCCATTGCTAGAGAGAGATGTAAGGCCCAGGCGGGAGCTGCCCCACCCGGTTCCAGGGTGTACAAGACCGCCTGCCCGCTCACACCTTACGGCCTGGCCCCTCCTACCAACCTCGGCCCTGCCTCGCCCCTCCCTAGCTCCTATTGGCCCAACCTCCCCAGACCCGCCCCTCCACCCCTCCCGACAAATAAAAGCCCCCCGCCCAGGCCCGCCGACCTCCACTCTCCGCCAGCCTGCGAGCGCCCGCCCCTTGTGGGGGCCGGGCTGCGGGGCTTAGGGCGGGTGGTGTCGCCTCAGCTTGGCCCTGGCCCCCTCCCCCACGGTCCCGACAGTCGCCGCCATTTTGACCGTCCGCCCCTTCCCCCGGGACTATGATTACAGCGACACCCGCCGCTCAGGCCCTGCCGCCCTCCCCGACCCGACCCGCCACCCGGACCCGCTCCGGTTACCTCGGCTTCTTCCCACCTCTGTCCGCAGAAGGGCTTTCCAGAGGTCTTGCAGGCGATGTTGGGAGGGGGACAGAACGTGCCGGGGGTCCCCGGACCGGGCCGGGGTGGGGGTGGGGGTCGGCCGGGCGGTTGTTGTTGTTGACTCGCGTTGCCGGGTTGCTTGGTCGCCACGACTACCGTGGCTATGGCGCCTCCGTTTCCCTCACCGGGGCAACTGTTGCTACCCACCCTACTTACGTCACGGGCCCAGGCGGGGTCCCGGATGATTGGCGATACCGGGAGAAGTGATTGGACGGTGCTGGGCTCTGCTACTAAGCTATTGGCCCCAAGGCACGCTTTTCAACACCCTTTCGCCTTCCCGGCGCTCTGATTTATCAGTAGGAATGTCCATCAAAGGAAACTGGACCCTCAAAGGCAGCAGGGCCCATCACTCCCGCAAGGAAGCAAGAGGCTAAGAAAAAGGGGTGGGGTCTGTGAGGTCGGGATTGGTTTGCGGCTGTAAAACCTGCTCCCTGGTTCGACTAAAGGGACGTCAGTCTACCCCAGTGTTTGCAGCGCTCCCTTAACTGGAGGCTGGGCGCAGGAGCAGCACGAAAGGCTAGCTGGGAAAGGTAGTCCGCTCCTGTGTACTCTAAACGTCTTACCAAATATAAGGTCAAGAAAGAAAAGATCTCTTCAGATTTCTCCCTTCCCCGGTGGGCTAGTTCTTGGCTTCCCGCACTAACATCATGGGAGGAATGCAGTAACGCAGCGCTGCTCGTCTATGACGACAGCGGCGGAGGCTGGGCTCGGGGTTCGGTGATGTCACGGGCGCCCTTCCCCTCCCCCATTGCCCTATGAAGATGAAATAGACGTGGGGATCTGAGATGGGGTTCGAGCCCAAGTCCCAACCCAGCGTGACCCCACGCTCAACACCTCCGCTGAGAACTGCCCCGACGCATGGGCACCGCCTTCTCTCCCGCCTCCCTAGCCCCATCAGGCCAGGAAAGGTTACCGTGGCCTGCAGGACCGTGACTATCTCGGTCCCGCAGGCAGCACAGGTTACCCTGGGAAAAGTCTCCCTCGGGTGGGGGACTTAATTAGCTGCTTCCATGTGGGCGATAAGCAAAGGTCAGCCCCCACCCCCGCCCACCCGGGGGAACTCTGGCAGCTTAGCATCGCTCTATACCGCACCACAACCCCCGCTTCCAGTTCTCCGTGCCTCAGTTTCCATGGGGGAAGAGAAGGAACGATAGAAGGGTGACCCCTTCCTGTGCAACAACTGTACCATCAAGATAAATGATATTCTAATAAAATATTTTTAAAATATCTTAGTGGAAAAAATCCATGATGAACAAAATACCACAATTTTAAATAAAGACAGCACTGTGATTAGGGTGAGGTGAGTCATGATAGAGCAGAATCAGTTCTTGTATTTTACCTAATATATATATGTATATGTATGATATTGTTTGCATTATTTTTACTTTTGAAACCTATTATCTTGATGGTTGAGTTTTTTGACACCCTATTAAATTTTGTTCCCTATTCCCCACTGGAGACAGAGGGAGGAAAAAGAAAGTATGGGCTTAGAGTCCAAGGTTCTAGTTCCAGTTCTGCTGTGAACAAAAAGTGGCTTCTGTTTCCTAGTTCAACCAACACTTCCTCTATCTTCCTCTATGCAAAGCACATGCTGTAAAAGTGATGAAAGCAGACAAGTCCTAAGAGTCTGCATTCTAGGGGGGACAAAATTATCAGTGAAATTAATACATAAAATAAGTTTATAAGGGCTATAGGGGGCAACATTAGAGAGTGTGCGAGAAGAGTAAGAGGATGCTGTAGCCTATGTTACCTAAGGTGCAATTGTGGTAGGCAGTTAGGCCTGAGCAGAGCAAGGATGTTGGCCCAGGTATAGGTCACCAGGGTGGAAAGTCCCAGGTGCTTAGCAACAGGCAAAACTGGGAAAACAAGGACCTCCTCCCAGGGTAACCTTTCCTCTCCTAGCATATTGCTGGTCATGCTGTTTAGACCCCTTGACCTTTCATATTGCTGGTCATGGGGTTTGGAGCCTTTCCTGGCATGTTGCTAGTCATGCAGGTTAGACCTCTAAAAGGAGGAAAAAACAAGGGGGTAGAAGAATAGCCCTTAAGCATTAAGCCCCCAGGACAATGAGGTTCTGACCTGCATCAAATATATCTAAACCTCAACTGAGCTCCAGGTCCAGAAAAGCAGCAAAACCAGACAAGCAACACCATGGCTGACATCAGGACCAGCTGCATTGACTAATCACCCTTCTGAAAAGACACACCTGGAAAGCTAATGCATATTCTAGTGGGTCCTCCCCTGAGACTGCCAGATAAATAACCTCAATGTGGAAAACCTAGTACTCTAAGGAGTAATCCCCACCCCACCTTTCCCTACCCCCTTCCCCCAGGTATGTTCTCTCTCTCTCTCTCTCTCTCTCTCTCTCTCTCTCTCTCTCTCTCTCTCTCTCTCTCTCTCTCTCTCTCTCTCTCTCTCTCTCTCTCTCTCTCTCTCTCTCTCTGTCTCTCTCTCTGTCTCTCTCTCTCAGCTCAGCTGGCTCACTTCTTCTACCTCAGTGACTTTCTAAATAAACTTTTTCTTGGATTTGAGTCTTGGCTCTGAATGCTTTCTTAGACAAAACTCAAGTACCAATCACCAGTAGTATTCTGGTGCTGTTTCACTGCTGAAAGGGCCATGTGAACTGAGCCTAAATTGAGAAGCAAGCCACAAAGAAACTGAGGTGGAGGGAACTGCAGAAGCAAAGGCCTGGGGGGCAGGGACAAACATCTGGCAGAGGCAGAATGAGCCAAGAGGAAGGTGAGGTCAGAGAGGTAAATTAGCTAGATGAAATTCTTCCAATGAGCCTGAATAGTAGGGTATTTCCCCCCACTTGACAGGTGAGCAGAAGCTCAAAGGGTGAAGTAGCTCCTCCAGAGTCACTCAGCTAGAGGCATCAGAGCCCAGACCGCCTGTCTCCTTTTTTGGGACTTTCCAATATGCTTTGCTCCCCCTGGGTGTGCCCCTCAATGGAGAGGAGAAGCAGCAGCACTCATGTCTGCCAGAAATCCCAACTGAGCGCCAGAACTGGCAAGTCCCCCCAATAATGAATGAGTCTTCCAGGTGAGAGGTACCCAGGTTCCATCCCAGTTGGCAAAGCAACTTGCTCAGCCCCTGCAGCTGCTTTTGTGAGAGGCGTCACTTCCTAGGGTAAGCCAGGTGGGAGAGGGGAACCTAGAAGCCCTATTTTCACTTCTCACTAATTTCCCTACCTTCTTGAAGTCCTTGAACCCCAAAAGGGGCACTCCCATGCCTGGAAATCATTTCTGCAGTCATAAATATTCATAAGTCTTCATGGCAGGAAAGGCAAAGTGGGGTTAAAAATGTTCTGTTATTTTTATTTTTTAAATTTGTTTAATCCTCACCCGAGAATATGCTAACTGATTTTAGAGAAGGAGAAAGGGGGAGGGGGAGAGAGAGAGACAGAGAGAGAGAGAGAGAGAGAGAGAGAAACATCAATATGAGAGAAACACCAATCAGTTGCCTCCCACATGTGCCCCGACCAGGGATTCAGCCCACAACCTAGGTATGTGCCCTGATCAGGAACTGAACCCACAACCTTTAGGTTTATGGGTTGATGCTCCAACCAACCTAGCCACCCGGCCAGGGAAAAAGTGTTCTATATTTTTACCTGACGATAGTTGCAGAAGTATACAGATCTAAAAATTTCCTGAGCTTTCCATTCAAGATCTGTGCACTCATATATGTTAAACCACAATTTGAAAATTAAAAGAATATGCACATTTATTATACCATTGGAAGCAGCTCTTGACTAACTCCTTCCTGGAAACATTGGTAATTGAAAGGAAAGAATTAAGCATGGTCTTGCCTTCCAAGTAGTGGCTGTGTTTCACAGTCACCAAAAAGTCAGAAAGAATGCCAGCTAAACAAAATGTAGAAGGAATGAGAGAATTAGAAAAAATATTACTACTTTGCAAAAGCCCATGAAATCATTAATTGAGGCAGTGACTGTGGTGGACATAATAAAACACTAGGTGAGAGAATGATGGGGAACAAGATATGCACAAGGAGTCAGAGGGTTCGCTGGGTGTAGGGACAGACTTCACCACGGAAGCCAGAATATCACTTGGGCTAGATTTTTTTTTAAGTATTTTTTATTGATTGTGTTGTTACAGTAGTCCCAATTTCTTTTCCCTTTGCTCCCCTCTTCCCAGGACCTCCTTCCCTCCAGCAATCCCACCCCCCTTAGTTCATGTCCATGAGTCATGCATATAAGTTGTCTCGCATCACTTTTAGGTTGTCTCACTTCACCCTTTCCTATATTATTCTTAACTTCCCCCTGTCTATTTTGTACCAATCGATTATGCTTCTAAATCCCTGTACCATTTCCCCATTTCTCCCCCTTCCCCCTCCCATCTGATAACTTCCAAACGATCCCCATACCTATGATTCTGTTCCTCTTCTGGTTTGCTTAGTTTGTGTGTTTGTTTGTTTTTTAGATTCTGTTGTTGATAGTTGTGAATTTGCTGTCATTTCAATATTCATAGTTTTGATCTTCTTTGTCTTAAATAAGTTCCTTTAACATTTCATATAATAATGGCTTGGTGATGATGAACTCCTTTAGCTTCACCTTGTCTGGGAAGCACTTCATCTGCCCTTCCATCCTAAATGATAGCTTTGCTGGATAGAATAGTCTTGGTAATAGGTCCTTGCTTTTCATCACATTAACCCTTGAGTGGTCGCATGGATGACAATAGTTACCTTGCAAAATAATTGTCAGTTTTAGTCCAATGTTGACGTGACAACGCTGCATGTGCTCAGATTAATAATCTTAGAAAGGTGTCGCATCACCTCAATTCTGGCTGAGCACTTAAGCTGTGCAGTTTACTCAAAATTCTGTGACAGAGAGAGTTGGATGACACACATCATCCACGCGACCTCTCATGCTCCATTTGGAAGCACGACCACTGCAAGGTTAAATACTTCTTGCCAGTCCCTTCTTGCCTGCAAAGTATCTTTTGAGAAATCAGCTGATAGTCTTATAGGCACCCCTTTGTAGGTAACTCTCTGCTTTTCTATTGCTGCTTCCAAGATTCTCTCTTTATCTTTAACCTTTGGCATTTTAATTATGATGTATCTTGGTGTGGTCCTCTTTGGGTCCAGCTAGTTTGGGACTGTCTTTGCTTCCTGGATTTGTATATCTATTTCCTTCACCAAACTTGGGAACATTTCCTTCATTATTTTTTCACATAAGCTTTCGATTTATTGCTTTTCCTCTTCTCCTTCTGGCACCCCTATGATTCGGATGTTGGCATGTTTAAAATTGTCCCAGAGGTTCCTAAGCCTCTCCTCGTTTCTTTCAATTCTTGTTTTTTCATTTTGTACTAGTTGACTGTTTTTTTCTTCCTTATGATCCAAATCATT
This sequence comes from Furipterus horrens, assembly GCF_987537825.1. Taxonomy (NCBI): domain Eukaryota; kingdom Metazoa; phylum Chordata; class Mammalia; order Chiroptera; family Furipteridae; genus Furipterus; species Furipterus horrens. Next base: position 44,608,877 of record NW_028327180.1, on the reverse strand, counting down.
GATTTGAACCCCAATTTCCTTCCCTTCACCATTGGTTTTGTGTGGATTTTCCTTCATTTCATTTAGCACAGCCTTCACTTCTTCCCTTATGCGTTTGCCATACTTAAGCATATCTAGCAAGTCTGTGAGCATCTTTATCACCAGTGTCTTGAATTGTGCATCTGTTAGGTTGGCTATGTCCTCGTTTGTTAGGTTGGCTATGTCCTCGTTTGTTAGGTTGGCTATCTCCTCGTCACTTAGTTCTCCCACTGGAACCTTGATCCGTTCCCTCTTTTTGGCCATACTTCTCTGTCTCCTCATCTTGAGAGGCTCCTGTGTTTGTTTGCCTCTGTGTCTTAGGTAGAACTGTCCCACCTGTCTGGATGCGTATTTCTTCTTTATATCTTTGTTTATTGGACTTCCATGCAGCTTGATTTTCTGGAATTCTAGTTTTGAGTTAGTTGTATTTCTTCTTAGTTGTGAAGGGAGATCCAGCGTGTCTATCTAGGCCTCCATCTTGGCCAGAAGTCCCCCACTTTGGCTAGCTTTGATGAAGCTCAGTATTACCATAAAGCAGCAATTTTCAACCTGTGTGCCACAAGAATTTTTATAACATGCAATACCTGACTATTTAGCTAGGGGCACTGACCTCTTTTCCCTTAGATTGTCAAATAAAAAATGACAACAGCCAACATAACAATAGCTGTCCAGTGTGAATGAATCAAAATTATATCCATTATTTTTGTCAGATCAACAAAAAATATATCTTGGGGTATGCTGCAGAATTTTAGTAATTAGTTTATGTGTTCCATAAGATGAAAAGGGTTGAAAATTGCTGCAGTAGAGGGATCCAGGGCATTGTGGGCCTCTTAATGTGATGCAAAAGGAAGGTCACAGCTCTCCTTAGGGCACATCTTGCCAAAATGTTAAGCCTGGTTCTGATCAAGTCTCTCAGCCTAATGTCCAGTTAGTAGGAAATGGAAGTGGTTAAAAAACAAATGAAATGAAAACATTAGGAAGCAACAGACAAATCCAGAGGGTGGGCTCAAAAACAAGTCAGTAAAAATAAATAAATAAATAAGGAGTGGGGACTATTTAAGGCAGGTGACTCTGCTGACATTTGGAGCCAAATTATGGAGGAGGGCTGTCCTGTACATTGCAGGATATAGAGCAGCATCCCTGGCCACCATCCTCTAGATGCCATAAGCACACCCCCTTGACAGGTGTGACAACCAAAGTTGTCTCCAGTAACAGCCAAATGTCCCTGGAGATACTGCCCTAGAGAATGGTGGTGCAACTGACAGAAGGACCTGGGGTCCCCAGGCTGTCCACCAGCAGAGATGAGTAAACATTCTCTTGTGTTTAAACCAGTTATGGCTTCCTGTTAAATTGGGGAAAATGTGACTTGGCAGTTCTAAGTTTTTGTATTCATTGAAAGTTTTATACCAGATAAGAATGTTCATTGAGGTAAGAAGTTGGAAGCAACATGTATCCATCCTTTAGGGAACCAAAAAAATAAAATAAGAAGGCTACATGATACAGAATATCATGCCAACCAGCAGTGAAAGCAACAAAGTACATCTTTAAAAATGTCCTGCTGCCCTGACTGGTGGGGCTCAGTTGGTTGGGCATGGGCCTGCAAAGTAAAAGGTCACCAGTTCACTTCCCAGTGGTGGCACATGCCTGGATTGCGGGTTCGGTCTGGTTGGAGGCGTGCAAGAGGCAGCTTTTCTTTCTCTCACATCAATGTTTCTCACCCTCTCTTTCTCTCTTCCCTTCTCTCTAAAATAAATAAATGAATGTATTTTTTAAAATGTAGTGTTGATGGGGTGAAACCCAGACACTATAACATTGCCCCTGATCCAAGTCACAAGAGCAAGAAGTCTCCACAGAGTTTTCATAAAAGGGGAAAAAAAGAAAGAAAATTGAAACTATCCCTTAATGTGCTAGTGAGTAAGGAAATAAGATTCTGACAGCACATTTAAATGTAAACAAGACATCCTTCTGATGGCTGGCACTTCATCGTAAAGCAGAACCATTTGTGCTTATTATACATGAGATGTAGTGAATGATTAATAGACTGATTCTTTGAACAAACTTTTCAAACTATATGCACAATAGGGTAAAAGAATACACACACACACACACACACACACACACACTATATTAACACTATCCATGGATAAAATGGAATGAAATGTCAGGGATACCCACTCAAACAGGAATGTAAACTTTCTCCCTTGTTTATACCAGTTATGGGTTTGGGGAAATATCTTGAAAGCAGGGGTTTGATGAGTTAAGACAATCTTGGAAACCTATTCCTAAGAGTGCTGCATCATCATGCCAAAAGAAAAATTGGGAAAGAAAGGAATGAACTGATACTTACAATTAAAAACAATAAAAAGAGGCAGTCCCCTAAATACTTGGGCCTTTAGGGAAAATGCATAGGGCACATGAACATGTGTCAAGCTAGCCTCCCCCACACCCACTGTTGAAAGAAGCTGAAGAAAATAAGTTAATAAGTGCTTTGACTCTCTTAAAAAACACAATGTAGAGACTTCCAGCCAAGATGGAGGACTAGGCAGACATGCAGTGTCTCCCTCCACAACTAAGAAGGAATACAACTACCTCAAAACTAGAGAAAACCATAAGTTCTAGAAAATCAAACTGCATGGAAGTCCAAAACACAGAGACTTAAAGAAGAAATACTCATCTAGACAGGTAGGAGGGGTGGAGCTGGGGTGGAGAGGACGCAGTGTGGTGGGGGCAGCAGCAGGGGCAGGGGCGGCAGCAGGCCCGCAGAAAGCGCAGTCACGTGTTTTAAAAAGTAGGGAGGGACACCTGGAGAGCACTCCCAGCACCAAACCAGACCTCGAAACTCATGGTTCCAGCGCTGGGGGAAATAAAGCCTCATTGCTTCTGACTGTGAAAACCAGTGGGAGTTGAGGCAGAGGAAGAAACTGCCTGTCTCTCAGTAGAGTCTGCTTGTTTAAAGGGCCTCCACAGTCCTAGAACATCCGCAGACCCACCCACTCTGGGAACAATGGCCAGGGCAACAGCTAGAGGTGCACCAGTCACACACAGGAACTGGGAGAAGTGCCTGGAAAAGGGGCGAGTGCTGAGCAAGTGGCATTGTTCCCTCTCAGACCCTTCCCCCACATACCGCACCACAACCTGGTGAAATGGGTAGCCCCATACTGACAAATACCTACAATGTCCCTTACAATGTAACAGGTGCAACACCTCTACCTAAGACACAGAGGCAAAGAAACACAGGAGCCTGTCAAGATGAGGAGACAGAGAAGTATGGCCCCAAAGAGGGAATGGATCAAGATTGCTGTGGGAGAACTAAGTGACAAGGAAAGAGCCAACCTAACATATGTAGAGTTCAAAACACTGGTGATAAAGATGCTCACAGGCTTCACAGATATGCTTAAAAATGCAGAAATGAAGGCTATGCTAAATGAAATGAAGGAAAACCCACACAAAACCAATGGTGAAGGGAGGGAAATCAGGGTTCAAATCAATGATTTGGAACATAAGGAAGAAAAAAACAAGTCAACCAGAACAGAATGAGGAAACGAGAATTGAAAAAACTGAGGAGAAGCTTAAGAACCTCTGGGATAACTTTAAACGTGCCAGCATCTGAATCATAGAGGTGCCAGAAGGAGAAGAGGAAAAGCAATAAATCGAAAGCTTATGTGAAAAAATAATGAAGGAAAAGTTCCCAAGTTTGGTGAAGGCAATAGATATACAAATCCAGAAAGCAAAGACAGTCCCAAACTAGCTGGACCCAAAGAGGACCACACCAAGATACATCATAATTAAAATGCCAAAGGTTAAAGATAAAGAGAGAATCTTGGAAGCAGCAATAGAAAAGCAGAGAGTTACCTACAAAGGGGTGCCTATAAGACTATCAGCTGATTTCTCCAAAGCAACTTTACAGGCAAGACGAGACTGGCAGGAAGTATTCAGTATGATGAAAAGCAGGGACCTACAACCAAGATTACTCTATCCAGCAAAGCTATCATTTAGAATGGAAGGGCAGATAAAGGGCTTCCAGAAAAGGTAAAGCTAAAGGAATTCATCATCACCAAGCCATTATTATATGAAATGTCAAAGGGACTTACTTAAGAAAAAGAAGGTCAAAACTATGAACATTAAAATGACGACAAACTCACAACTACCAACAACTGAATCTAAAAAATAAAAACAAAATCCAACTAAGCAAACCAGAATAGGAACAGAATTATAGATATGGGGATCATTTGAAGGGTTATCATCTGGGAGGGGGAAGATGGAAAAATGGGGAAATAGTGCAGGGACTAAGAAGCATAATTGGTTGGTACAAAATAGACAGGGGGAAGTCAAGAATAATATAGGAAAGGGTGAAGCCAGGGAACTTATATGCATGATCCATGGACATGAACTAAAGAGGGGTAGGATTGCTGGAGGGAAGGGGGCTGCTGGGCAGAGGAGAGCGAAGGGAAAAGAAATTGGGGCAATTGTCACAACATAATCAATAAAATATACTTTAAAAAATGTATCACTGAGCTAAAAGGATACAGATGTTGAGATCTAGTACACAATGCCATTGTGCCAGTTGCAACATACTCATACAAGCATACAAAGTACAAAATTATACATCCTGTTCTTCAGCAATACCTAGCATCCTGACCAAGCAGCTGAGTTGGTTAGAAAGTTATCCTAACACCAACATTGTGGGTTTGATCCTTGGTTAGGGCACATATAAGAACCAACCAGTGAGTCCATGGATAGGCAGAACAAGGGATCAATGTTTCTGTCTGCCTGTCTCTCATCAATAAATAAAAGATATCTACCTATGCAGAACCACACATCAATGCCTTTGAGATGCTAGCAATGGCTTGGGAAGGGCAAGAAACTGGCAATCTGGGATGGGGAGAGTGAGAATGGAACCAGTGAAGGCTTTGCATGCACCAATAAAGGTGTGATAGACTATGGGGAGTGGAGGGGCTCAGTGAGACCTGGGTTCATGCCATTTGGGGGGTAGACAGTGCAAACGGCTGAGGACCAAGTGGGAGATGAGGAATGGAGACAGTGAGTGTATAAGTGAGATGTATTTGAGTCAGGAAGCCAGAGTCTAAATGTTCACTATTCCATATGATAGCCTCTAGTCCCTTGTGGCTAATTTTGGAGGGGAAGGAATGCCTTTTATTTCTTGCCTGATTGTTCTGGTTAGAATTTCCAACAGTATGATGAATGAAAATGGTGAGAGTGGGCATCCTTGTCTTTTTCCTTATTTTATTTTATATATTTTCAAGATTTTATTTATTTTCAGAAAGAAGGGAAGGGAGGGAGAAAGAGAGGTAGAGAAACATCAGTTGGTTGCCATTCACATGCCCCCAACTCGGGGCCAGGCCCACAACCCAGGCATGTGCCCTGATAGGGAATCAAACCAGCGACCTATTGGTTCACAGGCTGGCACTCAGTCCACTGAGCCACACCAGCCAGGGCTCTTTTTCCTTATTTTAGATGAAAAGCTTTAGGTGTGTCACTGATGAGTATGATGATATTAGTTGTGGCTTATCATATGGCCTTTATTATACTGAGTTATGTTTCCCCTAAACCCAATTTGTTGAGAGTTTTTATCAAGAAAGAATGTTGACCTGGCTGCTGTGGCTCAGTGGACAGAGCGTCGGCCTGCGAGCCAAGTGTCACTGGTTCAATTCCCAGTCAGGGCACATGACTAGGTTGCACGTCAGGTCCCCAGTTGGGGCGCGAGTGAGAGGCAACCACATAGTGATATTTCTCTCCCTCTCTTCTTCCTTTCCCCTCTCTCTAAAAATAAAATAAATAAATTATTAAAAAAAGAAAGAAATGTTGAATTTTGTCAAATGCTTTTTTGCATCTATTAAGATGATCACATGATTTTTATTTCTTCATTTTTGTTAATGTGATATATCACATTGATTTGTGGATGTCAAACCATCCTCGTATCCCTGGGATAAATCCCACTTGATTGTGGTGCATGATCCTTTTAATGTGCTGTTGAATTTGGTTTGCTAATATTTTGTTGTGAACTTTTGCATTCATGTTCATCAGGTATATTGACCTGTAATTTCTCATTTGGCTATTAAAACTTAAAGTAACTAAAATAAAATTCAATGAACAGTTCAGTCCCTCATTTGCACTGTGCACATTTCAAACATTCAACAGTTCCATGTAATGAGTGGCTACCATATTAGAAGGCACAGATGTAGAACATTCCTATCACCAGAGGAAGTTCTGTTGGCCAGTGATGCTCTAAACTAACACTAAAAAGACATTTCAGAGTCTCAGGGAGATTTGAATATGTGCTTGGTGTAAGAGGAGACTAAAGAATGATTGTATATCTTCTTAGATATGAAAATAGTTGTATGATTATGTAGGAAAATGTTCTTATTTTTCAAAGATGCATGCTGTAATCATTAGAGATCAAAAACTATGTCAGTAAGATTGACATGTGTGATTAAAACACCTAGCACAAAAGCAAGCATGTATCAAATCCTCATTAATTCAAAAGTTTGGAGAAATGACAAACTGGGAAAATTTTGACAACTCATTTCATAACAGATGGGAAATCTCCTTAATATATAAAGAACTCCTACAAATCAAGAAGAAAAAGATCAACAGCCCAAAACAATAATGGGCAAGAAAATACTATAAATGGCTCTTAAACACATGGAAATATACTCCACCCTGTTTGTGGTGAGGGAAATGCAAATTTTTCTACTCTGAAATACCATTTTTCATCTTCATGCTGGCAAAAGTTCAAAGGTTGATATACAGTCTGTTGGTGAGGCTATAGAGAAACAGGACCTTCATCTAGTGCTGGAGGGAGTGTGAATTAATCTAACCCCAAGGGGAGAAACTTGGCAATATCTGTGAAAATTACAAATGCAAGTAGTCTTTGACCCAGAAATCTCACTTTGGGGGATTTATCTACAGACACATTTTTATGTATGTGAAATGACATTTGTACAAGGTTCTTCAGTGCCCTGTTAGCCTAAGAACAAATGGATTAAAAATATCAGTCTCTGGGGGTGAAATTAACTCTAGGGCATCCACATAGCAAACATTATGAGGTTGTAGAAAAATAGCAAGAGTGTATTAAGGGCATTTGATAAGGGGAGATCCCTAGCATTTGTTAAGTAAAAAGAAAAAACCAAAGTACATAAGAATGTGCAAGAGGTGCTATCTTGAATTGAAATTCTGACACATGCTACAACATGGATGAACCATGAAACATTACGCTAAGTGCAAAAAGCTAGCCCTGGCTAGGTAACTCAGTTGGTTAGAGCATTGTCCTGATAGACCAAGGTTGTGGGTTTGATCCCTGGTCCGGGCATGTACAAGAATCAACCAATGATTGTATAAATAAGTGGAACTGCAAATTGATGTTTCTCTTTCTCCCTTCCTTTCTCTCTCTCTCAAATCAATTTTCAAAAAGATTACTTTAAAAAAAACTAGTCACACAAGAACAAATACTTTTTTATTCTATTTATACAAAGCACTATGGCAAATCCATAGAGACAAAAAGGAGAATGGAGGATTCCAGAAACTGAAAGGAGGGAGGGTGGGGAGTTAATGTTTTATGAGGACACAGTGTCAGTTTGGGAAGATGATCAAGTTCTAGAGGTGGATGGTGGTGATGGCTGTACAACTATGTGAATGTGCTAATGCCACTGAAATGGGCACTTAAAATGGTTAAAATTGTATTTTTATGTTATGCCTGTTTTGCCACAAGAAAATGTTTCAATGCTACCTTTAATTTAAAAGTAAGTGTGTGGGTGGAGGATGAGGACCTGTATTCATATTTCTTTGTAAACATGCACAGATATTCTGGAAAGATACTCAGGAAATCAAGAGCAGTGGATTATCTGTGGGGGAAAGGAGGGGAACTGAGACTGGGGAGGGAGATTCTACAGCATAAACTTTCTCACACTTTTTGTTTCCTGATACACCTGACTGTATTAACTATTCAAGAATATAATTAGTTAAGAAGTTTGAAGAGAGAGGCTTTATTTGGGATTGGTAAGATTTGGGTGCATTTTTACACTGACCAAAATAACAATGATCGTCGGCAGCCGTCCGTCTCGAGAGACGATGGTGTAGCTTCTTAAGAGTCTATCTGCACCGCCGAGAATGGCTGTGCAGTCCGACTCGGGAGTGACACGGTATCTGTCTCCTCCCGTGTTGAATCGACATCTTGTGATGAAGCTACAGAGCCTGGGCAGGGTGATATGGAGGGTCTGCTGTTGCCCATGCAGCAGAACCCCCTCTCTTCGCAGCTGAAGGGTCCAAGGGAAAGACGGAGTCAATACAGCTTGGCTTCAGGTGCGCCGCAGGAGTTGCCGGTGTTGACTACAACGTCAAACCGCCTTAGGGACTCCGGCTCCGGATTTTCTGTCGGGGTTTACTCCCTTAGCCTTTCCCCTGAAGAGGTATGCCGCAAGGCAGCGGAGGTTTTTTGGAATCAGAGTTTTCCTTCTCTGATGTGCCCTGACTGGAAGATCGAACCAGCGACACTTAGCTCGCAGGCCGACGCTCAATCCACTGAGCCAAACCAGCCAGGGTAAAATAACAATGATAATGAAATAATAATGATACAGGTAGCACGTAACATTTCCTAATTCTTATGGGTTAGTTTCCTATGGCTGCTATACCAGACTGCCACAAATTGGGTGGTTTACAGAAGCAGAAGTTTATTCTTTCACAGTTCTAGAGTCAAGAAATCCAAAATCAAGATGTCAGCTCCCTTTGAAGGCTCTAGGGGAGGATCCTGCTTTTTTCTCTTCTTGCTCTGGCAGCTCCAGGCATGACTTGCTTTTTTTGGTTACTTGACTCCAGTCTCTGCCTCTGTCTTCACATAGCCTTGTTTCTTCTGCCTGCATCTTCAGCACTTGTCACTGGGTTTAGAATCCACCCAGATAATCAGGATGATCTCATCTCAAAGTTCTTAGTTATATCTGCAAAGACCCTTTGTCCAAATGAGACCATGTTCATAGGTCCCGGGTGTTAGGACATGGACCTATCCTCCCGCAGGTCACTATTCAACCAACCACACTTACTGTGTGCTATGCAAGGTGCTAAGCACTTTACACAATATCGCTTAAGTTCTCAACACAGCCCCATGGAGTAGGTAGGCTTATTATTTTCATCCATCCAATGAACTCAGAGAGGTGCAGCATCTTGCTCAAGGTCACACAGGAATCAGGACTCAAACCCAGTTGTTTTGGGCTCAAAATTCTGATTCTGAGTGAGGCACAGAAGAGGTTTCTGGTTCTGAGTCAAAGTCGGACAGTCAGGCAGCAAAAATTTCAGTCATGTTTGTTCTTAGGCAGCCCCTGGGCCAGGCATTGGAGATAAGGAGGAAAGGGAAGAGGGTGTGTCCCTGGAGAGTCACTGGGAGAAGAGACAGAGGGGGAGAGCGGATTATTCATTAGCCCTTTCGAAGCAGTAAAATCAGATATGACTCCTGCCTTCTACAGTGCTGCCCTTGGCCCAAGGCATCCACAGGAGGCAACCAAGGCCAGGAGTTTGTCATGAAGAAAAGGACAAAGGAATAAAGTTCAAATCCAGAGGGACTGTGTCAAGTATAAATAACATTTCAGCAGCACTACAGCATACTACAAGCTGTTTTATGAATTTGACATACTCATTGAATCCTCTCTGTTTTACAGATGAGGAAACCAAGGCACAAAAAGGTTAAGTGACTTGCCCAAGGTCACACAGCAGAAAATTGAGGTGGGATTCAAACCCAATTCTGCCCATTACTAGAGGCCCTATTGTTGTTTTCTGAATATTGGAGTGAAATTGATATAACAAAATTAACCATGTAAAAGTGAACAATTCAATGGCGTTAAGTATTTTTCAATGCTATGCAGCCATCACCTCTGCCTAGTTCCAAAACATTTTCATCACTCCCAAAGGGATACCCAGTAGTTACTCCCCATCCCACACTCCTCCCAAACCTTGGCAGCTACTGGTCTTTCTGTCTCAATGGATTTGCCTACTCCGGACATTTCATATCAATGGAATGACACAATATGTGACTTATTGTGTCTGGCTTCTCTTACTCAGCATCATGTTTTTGAAATTCATCCACATTGTAGCATGTATCAGAACTTCATTCCTTCTTTAAAAAAGATTTTATTTCTTTACTTTTATCTATTTTAAAAATATTTTATTTGTTTATTTTTAGAGAGAGGGAAGGGAGGGAGAAAGAGAGGGAGAGAAACATCAATGTGTGGTTGCCTCTAGCATGCCCCCAACTAGGGACCTGGCCCACAACCCAGGCATGTGCCCTGTCTGGGAATCGAACTGGTGACCTTTTGGTTTGCAGGCTGGCACCCAATCCACTGAGCCACACCAGCCACACCCGCCAGGGCTAATTAAGTATTTTTTAAAAATATATTTTATTGATTATGTTACAGTAGTTTCAATTTTTTTCCCCTTTGCTCCCCTCTGCCCAGTACCCCCCTTTCCTCCAGCAATCCCACCCCCTCTTAGTTCATGTCCATGGGTCATGCATATAAGTTTCTTTGGCTTCACCCTTTCCTATATTATTCTTAACTTCCCCCTGTCTATTTTGTACCAACTGATTATGCTTCTTAATTCCTGCACCATATCCCCATTACTCCCCCCCACCCCCCCCGCCGCTAACCCTCCAAATGATCCCCATACCTATGATTCTGTTCCTATTCTGGTTTGCTTAGTTGGATTTTGTTTTTATTTTTGAGATTCAGTTGTTGATAGTTGTGACTTTGTTGTCATTTTAACGTTCATAGTTTTGATCTTCTTTTTCTTAAGTAAGTCCCTTTGACATTTCATATAATAATGGCTTGGTGATGATGAACTCCTTTAGCTTTACCTTGTCTGGGAAGTACTTCATCTGCCCTTCCATTCCAAATGATAGCTTTGCTGGATAGAGTAATCCTATTTCATCACATTGAATACTGCTTGACAGTCCCTTCCTGCCTTCAAAGTGTCCTATAAGCAACCCCCTGTAGGCAACTCTCTGCCTCTCTCTTGCTGCTCCCAGGACTCTCTCTTTATCTTTCACCTTTGGCATCTCAATCATGATGCGTCCTGGTGTGGTCCCCTCTGGGTCTAACTCGCCCTGGACCCTCTGTGCTTCCCGAACTTGTATGTTCATCTCCTTCACAAAATTTGGGAAGTTTTCCTCATTTTTTTCAACTCTTGCTTCCTCATTCTGTCCTGGTTGACTGTTTTTTCTTCCTTAAGTTCCAAATCATTTATTTGAACCCCAGTTTCCTTCCCTTCACCATTGGTTTTGTGTGGATTTTCCTTCATTTCACATAGCATAGCCTTCACTTCTTCTCTTATGCATTTGCCATACTCAAGCATATCTGTCAAGCCTGTGAGCATCTTTATCCCGTGTTTTGAATTCTGCAACCGTTAGGTTGTCTATCTCCTCATCTGTTAGGTCGTCTCTCTCCTTGTTGCTTAGTTCTCCCACTGGAACCTTGATCTGTTTCCCCTTTTGGGCCATACTTCTCTGTCTCCTCATTCTGACAGGCTCCTGTGTTTGTTTGCTTCAGAGTCCCATTGTGTCGCTCCCGTTACATTGTAAAGGGCGGAGCTTTAGGGATTTGTCAGTACAGGGCGACCTGCTTCACTACGTTGTGGTGCTGTATGTGGGGGAGGGGTCCGAGAGGGAACAATGCCACCTGCCCAGCACTCGCCCCTTTTCCAGGCACCTCCCCCACCTCCGCACCGGACTGGCACCCCTCTAGCTGCTGCTCTGGCCGTCGCTCCCAGAGTGGGTGGGTCTGCGGACGTTCTAGGACCATGGGGGCCCCCTAAACAAGCGGTCTCTGCTGAGAGACCGGCAGTTTCTGCCTCCACCCCAACCCCCACTGGTCTGCACAGTCAGAAGCAATGAGGCTTGATTTTCCCCGGTGCTGGGACTGTGAGCTTCGAGGTCCGGTGAAAGCTGGGAACACTTCCCAGGTGTCCCTCCTGACTTTTTAAAACATGTAACTGTGCTTTCCGCCAGCCTGGCCACTGCTGCCTCTGCTGCTGCCACCACACGGCATCCTCTCCGCCCCAGCTCCACCCCTCCTACCTGTCTGGATGAGCAGTTCTTCTTTATATCTTTGTTTGCTGGACTTCCATGCACTTTGATTTTCTGGAACTTCTGGTTGTTTCTATTTTTGAGGTAGCTGTATTCCTTCCTAGTTGTGGAGGGAGATGCAGCGTGTCTGTCTATGTCTCCATCTTGGCCAGAAGTCTAATTAAGTACTTTTAATTACTGTTTTTTTTCTTTAGATTTTTATTTATTTATTTATGCATTTTTAGAGAGAGGGGAGGGGAGGGAGAAAAATAGGAAGAGAAACATTAATGTCTAGTTGCCTCTTGAGCACCCCCAACCAAGGACCTGGCCCGAAACCAAGCATGTGCCCTGACAGGGAATTGAACCAGCGACCCTTTGTTTCACAGGCCAGTGCTGAGTCCACTAAGCCAGCAGGCTTAACCAGCCAGGGCTTAATTACTACTTTTAATTGTGAAAAAAATACGTATAACATAAATTTCACTATCTTAACCATTTTAATGTGTTCAGTTCAGTGGCATTAAGCACATTCACATTATTGTGCAACCATCCCCACCATCCATCTCTGGAATTCTATCTTGAAAAACTGAAACTCTGTCTCCATAGATATTTTTTAAATCCTTAAAATTTTTACTTAGAGAGTACAGATTCTAGAGCCAAACAGCTTTCCACTCCACCCTCATTTACTATGTCACCACTCTGTACCTCAGTTTTCTCATCTGTACTGTGGGGATAGTCTTAGTCCTAATCTCATAGCCTCGTGGCTCTCAAAAGTGGTTTCTGGACCAGCAGCATTAGCATGGCCTGGACATTTTTCTCAGATGCTCTGCAGGTGGGCCCAGCCATCTGGGTTTTATCAAGCCCTCCAGGAGATTCTGAATCTTGCTCATATTTGAGAACCATTATCCTAGTGGTCAGGAGACTTAAATAGATTACACAAATATATTTAGAGCTGTGCTGGTTCCAAGCCCATACTCTGTACTGGCTCATTATCATTGCTATTGTTACCACAGAGGAGGTCCAGAGCCTGGCCCCATGGTGGGGAGGAGTCTGGCTACACCCTCTCTCCTGGCCTGGGAGGGGTGGTTTCCTGGTCTCTGCTGAACTGAGGCCTTCTTGCATCTCTCTGTTGAAGATGACAGTGAGCCGAGCCACGTCACCCATCCCTGGCTAAAGGTTATCGCTTAGTCCAGGAAACGGGAAAGGTCGGGTTGGGGGGGCCATGCTCATCTCCCCTCTGCTGGAGGAGATAAAGGAGGTCACTTGGTTTGTCCACCACAGGCAGGGGGAGCTGAGATGTATAAATTGGGGGCCAGGAGGCAGCAGAGACACTAGCCACTGGAAAACTTCCTCGTTGTGCCCACTTGCATCCTAGGAGTCCCTGTCCAACATGGCCAAGCACCCAATGCTGCTGCTCCTAGCTGTGTGGGTGCTGGCTGGGGGGCTGTGGCTGGAAGCTGAGGCCCGGGGAGCACCCTACGGTGTGAAGCTTTGCGGCCGGGAATTCATACGGGCCGTCATCTTCACCTGCGGAGGCTCCCGGTGGAGGCGGTCAGATGTCCTGGCCCATGAAGCAATGGGTGAGGAGGAGGGAGGTCATGGAGGGGAAAAAGCAGGGATGTGGGATGTGGGGTGGGCCCAAGGAGGCAGAGACAAAGATGAGACCAGCGGCCAGGGTAGGCGAGCCCCTGTGCACACCTTGCAGCTGAGGAGACCTGCCCATCCTCCCGGCTGAGCCAGTGGACAGAGCTGCAAAGCTGGGATGGAGGGGGAGGGGAGTGCAAAGCTGGGGTGATGAGGTGCAAGCTATCCCACCGGCTAAAAGTCAAAGGACAGAGTACTATTCCTGGGGCACCTCCCAGGTGCCCAGCTCTGCATTGAGCAAGGCTGCTGCTTACAGGACTCTCAGAAGCTGACACTGAAGTGCTTTCCAACCCCTAGGCAAAGGTAGTATGAGGGGTGTGGTGTGTCCAAGGCCAGATGTTGCCACCCATTGGGTGACCCTCCCAGCAAGTTGCTTTCCCTCTCTGTCCTCTTTATTTGCAAATAGGAGACAGAGTCCCAGCATCTCACAAGTTTGTTCAGTGGCAAAATTGAGTCAAAACAGGTAAGAGCACAGTCCAAGGAGGGCAGGAGGTTGAGTCTGGGCTCAAGGGAAGGACATGGAGGTTAGTTTCCTAAAGGGCAGGGGTCTGGCAGAAAAATAGATGTTGGTGATGATGATGATGATGATGATGATGATGATGATGATAACAGTATGAATGTGGACCTCGAAGACTCACAGCCTGAGTTCAAATAGCAGCTTTACAATTCATAGCTGTGTGTTCTTGGAGAGTTACTCTACCAAATCGGGCCTCAATGTTCTATGGAAAATGAGGTCAAAATAACAGCACACCCCCTCATGAATTTGTCATTGAGAGGAATAAAAGAATTTACTCACAAAAGCCCTTAAATCAATGTCTGGCACACAGTCCTTGATAAATGCTCAATGCTATTTTGAATACTTATTATGTGCCAGACACAGTTCTAAGTTTTTTTTAAATGAGTATTAATTAACTCATCTACTCTCCGTGAAACCCTAGAAGGTAGGAATTATTATTTTCCTCATTTTTCAGACAAGGAAACCGAGACTCAGAGAAGTAAATTCACTTGCTCAGGATTATATTAGACTGGATTGGTATTTAAGCAGCCTGGCTCCCAAACATATATTCTTAACCATCCGGTCCTCCATAAATAAACAGTAAGGGAAAAGAAATAACAGGTGAGGAAAGTCAAGCTCAGTGAGATTGAATATTCTAGCCATCAAAGCTGGAACCTAGGCATGAGTGGAATTAAAATCTTTAACCACAAGACCATATCACAAGAACAGAAAAGTATCTGTACCAACCAGGAGCCCTGCCTTGGAGTGTGACAGCAACTGAGCTGCAAGCATGAACTCTTTTCATCTTTTGCAGGGAATGCCTTCCCAGACGCAGAACCTGATGCAGACACTGAGCTCAATGAGGCAGTGGCCTCCAGTGAGTGGCTGGCCCTGGCCAAGTCCCCCTTCTATGGGGGCCGACCCAGCTGGCAGGGAACCCCAGAGGCTCTGAGGGGCAGCCGAGATGTCCTGGCTGGTCTCTCCAGCAACTGCTGCAAGTGGGGTTGCAGCAAGAGTGAAATCAGCAGGCTCTGCTAGACCCAGGGACTAGGCAGCCCGCATTACCAGGGGGAATGCTGAGTACCTGTCTGGCCCCTCATATACTCATTTATCAGCAAATCATCGAGGTCAGGCACTGTGGACTCCAACACAATCCCCCCAAATAACCCAGACCTTCGACCAGCCTATCCTGACCCTGAGCAAACTGTATCCCTACTTGGCCAAATGGTTGCTGCAGATCCTGACCCCTGACCTCTCCCCAGCCCATATCATGCCTTTGTCTGGACTATATACTGTCTCCTGTGCAATGGTGCCCCTGCTTTACCCAAACTGGCCATGCTGAAGAAGCCACTGCCAAAACTGTTACTCTCTCCTGTCTGAACTGTGGCCCCTGTCCCCTGGCCATCCCAAATGATGCCCTTGCCCCAGCCCAGCCCAGCCTTTGCCCGCTCCCTTTCCCCGGCTTTCCAGCCCCTCTCCCCCGAATTACACCTCCTGGGGTTCTAAGGCTGTGGACCCCAGGGTTGACATTGAGACCAATGAGTGCCCATCATATTCTGGGGTGAGAGGCTGGGTTTGGAGACAGATCAGAACCTTCTCGAACCCTAATAATAAAAGTTCCGAGGGGCTCCGTAACGTGTGTGTGTGTGTGTGTGTGTGTGTGTGGTGGTGGTTGTTGTTGGGGGCGCTCAGTTTCAGGGGAGCTAGGCCGAGCCCTTCGCTGCCTCCCCTAGATGCCCCAGGCCGCCTTCCCACATCCCCTACCCCGGGGACTTTCCGTCACCGGGAAGGGGCGGACCCGAGCGCAAGGTGCGGAGGCGGCTGGGAGGGGTGTCTCAGCTTCCTATTGCCACTGGGTCGCTGGACCCGGAGAGCAAGACGCACGGCAAGGCGCGGAGCATCCGCCAGGGCCCAGAAGGGCCGCGCTGGACTGGGAGGGTCTGGAGAGCGCTGGGGGCACCATGAGGGTGACCCGGGCCGTCCCCTGCCGGCTGCTGCCAAGGCAGAAGCTGGCGCTGCTGCCTTTGCTGTTGCTGCTGTTCCACCCGACGAGTCTCCAGGGTGAGTTCTGGGGCGAGCTTGTGTAGGGCGCTCTGCCGCGCGCTCACCCTTAAAGCGCACCAGGGCGAGCCCCAAGTTCGCGGAATGAAGGACAGAGGTCCGGAAGCCACTCTGCTCCTCCCTTGGGCAGGGACGGGGCGAAGAAAAGAGTGCGGAATGGAAGGCAAGGGATGGAAGTCAGAGCCCTGGGGTGGGGGTGGGGGTGAGGGAATGGGTGGGGGCTCTTGGGGTGGTAACAGGATGTGGCTGGCTGGGGGAGGGGAAGAGTTATGTACAAAGCCTGGGTAGAGGTGCCCAGCGCCCCCTTCCTCCTGCTCACTCCTGTAAGGGACCCCATCACCCTCCACAATTTTCAATAGTTGGGGGCAGTTCAGGTTCTGGGCGGTGCAGGCTGCTGGGGAAATTGATCCCCTTCCTTGGGACCCTCCCATCTCCCTTCTAGGCAGCCCTAGGCCCCTGCAGTGCTACGGTGTTGGACCCTTAGGCGACTTGAACTGCTCTTGGGAGCCTCTTGGGGACCTGGGGGCTCCCTCTATGCTGCACCTCCAGAGCCAGAAGTAGTGAGTACAATGGGGTAGCTTGGGGAAGCTGAGACTTTGGCAGGGTGGCTGCTCAGGGCCCCACCTTGTTTGGTTAAGGGAACACAAAAGGCCTGCTCCCCAGTCCTCCCAACTCTCAAGCCCTTCAGTAGATCCAGTTTCCCTCATATCCTCCCTGCACAACCCTTGGACCAGTCACTTTCCATCTCTGAGACTCCTTTACTCCTCTATCAAATGGCAATAATAAATGAAACCTGCCTCCTGGTGTTGGTTCTGAGGATCCAATGAGTGAGGCACTTGGCAAAGAGAAAATGTTTCTTATTGCTGTGTGGCCTTAGGCAAGTAGCTTAACCACTCTGAGCATGTGAAAAGATGATTGGGTCTGATGCTGGAGATGCAGCAGTAAAAGAGACAAACAGAAAGCCTGGTTCTCCCAGGGCCCACAGTCCGAGGGGCGACTGCCATTCATGAAACTCACACCTGGAAACTCAAAATCATTTCAAATTTGGCTAAGTGAAGAATAAAAGGGGCAATGAAGATAGGAACCAGAGTTGGGGGCTGGCTTTTTTTTTTTTAATGGTGCAAAATACACATATAAAATTTACCGTTTTTTTTCTTAACCATTTTTAAGTGTACAGGTCAGTGGCATTATATACATTCACATTGTTGTGTGAACACCACCACCAGCCCACTCCAGAAGGGAGGCCTAGTTTTAATTGGTAGCGGGTGGGGGAGTCAGAGAAAGTTTTTTTTCCTTTTTAAATGAGATGAAGTTAACACAAAATTCACACCATGTTAAAGTGAACGATTCTGTGGCTTTAGTGTGTTCACAACATTGTGCAACCACCATTTCTATCTAGTGCCAAAACTTTTCCATCACCCCAAAAGGAAGTTCCATCCCCATTAACACTCACTCACCACTCCCCCTCCTCTAGTCCCTGGCAACCACCAGTCCACTTTCTGCCTCTGTGGGTTTGCCTGTCTGGGCATTTCACATCAATGGAATCATACACTGTGTGTCTTTTGTGTCTGGCTTCCTTCTTTGAGCATAATGTTTGTGAGGTTCATCCACACTGGAGCACATATCAGAGCTTCATTCCTCTTTATGGCTGAGTAATGGTCCATTGTATGGAAGGACCTCATTTTGTTCATCCATCTTTCTGTTGATGGACATCTGGGTTGTTTCCACATTTTTGGTGATTGTGACTAGTGCTACTATGAACATGTGTGTACAAGTTGTTGAGTCCCTGTTTCCAATTCTCTTAGGTGTGGAATTGCTGTGTCATATGGCAATTCTGTGTTTAACTTTTTGAGGAATGCTGAAGTTTTCCACAGTTGTTGCAACTTTTTAAAACCCACCAGCAATGTATGAGGGCTCCAGTTTTTCCACATCTTCACCAACCCATGTTTTTGTTGTTGTTTTTGTGAAGGTCTTGTTCTGAGCCTTTGAAATTCAATCCTTGGGAACTTCCTCAGCTCCTCTCTCTCACCCGCATCTGACCCATCAGCAAGCCTTGCTGGCCCCACCCTAAATGTTACCGGAATCTGGCATTTCTCAGCACCCACCCTGGTTCATCTCCCATCATTGCTAGCCTGGACGATGAGGCCATATCCTCCCTAGGCTCTGGTTTCCACCCTTGACCCCACAGTTGGCCACAGCATCCAGAGGGTATGTTGCTCCTCTGCTGCTCACACCCTTTCTGGGCTTCTGTGTCACTCAGGATAAAAGCCAGTACTCCCTGTGGTCCACCAGGAGCTGCACAATCTGCTTGTCACCTCACTGCCCACACCACCTCCCACTCCCACTCACTCACTCACTCCACTCCAACCATATGGGCCTCCTTCTTGCTTTTTTTTTAAAGTATGCTTTTATTTTATTATTAATTAATTAATTTTAAAAGATTTTATTTATTTATTTTTAGAGAGAGGGAGAGAAACATCAATGTGTGGTTGCCTCTCGCACGCCCTCAACTGGGGACCTGGTCCACAACCCAGGCATGTGCCCTGACTGGGAACTGAACCCGCGACACTTTGGTTCACAGGCTGGCGCTCAATCCACTGAGCCACACCAGCCAGGGCTTATTATTATTATTTTTAATCCTCACCCAAGGATATAGTTTTGTTGAAGTTTGAGAAAGAAAAAGAGAGAGAGAGAGAAACATCAATTGGTTGCCTCTCATACTCACCCCAACAGGGGATCAAACCTACAACCCAGATATGTGCCCTGACCAGGAATTGAATCCACGACCTTTTGGTGTATGGGATGATGCTCTAACCAACCAAGCCACCTGGCTCCTCCTTGCTCCTCCTCAAACACACCAGGCAGTTGGCCCCAGGGTCTTTGCATTGGCTGTTCTCTCTTCCTAAAACATTCTGCATGGCTCTACCCTCAGGTCCTTCAGGCCTTTCTTCAAATGTCTCCTCATCTGAGAGATCTTTCCTGAATACGCTTCCTGAAATAGCACTGTCACTCCTCACCCCATAACCATACTGCATCCTCTTCACCCTGCTTAATTGTTCTATCACTTATACCACCATCAATTATATATTTATGTTTCTCATCTGCCTCCCCTATGGGAACACCAACTCCAGACAGAGGGTCCTTGCTTGTTTTGGTCATAGTCCTATTTCAGTTTCTACAACAGGACCTGGCACAATATATATTTGTTGACTGAATAGTTGCATAGACATAAATGTGCATATATAGTAGGTACTCAATAAATACAATAACCAACGTTCACATTACATGTATTGTACACCCAATGGTGCTCTAAATGTGTTCCATTTATTATCACATTGGTTCCCCTCCTCTATTCTGCCCCCTCAGCAGGCACCTTTGTTGCCCTTATTTGTAGATAAGGAAACTGAGGCACAGAGAAGTTAAGTTGCTTGCTCAAGGTCACACAGCTCTAAAACAGCAGAACTTGGATTTGAACCCAGGCAGAGCAGTTATGGCTTGGGCCCAGCCCTATGTATACCTCCCCCCTCAATTCCCGCATCTCTCCTCACAGTCATTCCAACAGAACCTGGACTGTGGCAGTGCCCACCGGGCAGAGCTGGGTGACCATCCCACGGGAACAGTTCACCACATCTGATGAACTCCTTGTCTGGGGGGCCAAGGCAGGCCGGTCTCTCTGGCCCCCAGTCTTCGTGAACCTGGAGACACGAAGTAACAGGCAGGAGGATGGGTGCTACCTGGGGGGTGGGTGTTGGAAGCCCTGACTCAATGTACCCTGACCTCCCCTCCTCAGTGAAGCCAGAAACCCCCCAACTGGATCCCAGTGTGGACTTTTCAGAAGATGAACCCTTAGAAGCCACTGTCCAATGGTCCCCACCTGTGTGGCCACCACATAAGGTCCTGGTCTGCCAGTTCTACTACCGAAGATGCCAGCAGATGGCCTGGGCCCTGGTGAGTGTCAAAGGGGCTTTGCCCACCCTATTCAGGGCATCATCCCCAAATGAGAGGCCAAACCCAGAGTGCATTTCTTACCTGAACTGAACATGTATATTCTTCAACTAAGAAATTACCCCCCTTGCTCTGGCTGGTGTGGCCCAGTTGGTTGGAGCATCATCCTGTAAACCGAAGAGTTGCAGGTTTGATTCCTGGTCAGAGCACATGCCTAAGTTGCAGGTTCAGTCCCCAATCAGGGTAAATGATTGATGTTTCTCTCACATCAATATTTCTCTCTCTACCTTCACCTCTCTTTCTCTCTCTCTGACATTAACAAATATATATAAAAATTTTAAAACTATTATAATTACCTCCCCCCCCAACAAAAGCTATAAATTCCATGCAGTCCCAATCCAAATTCCACTTGGAATTTTTGATAATAAACTTTTTGTAACATTTTATGAATAAATAAAAGTACCCAAATATCTTATGTTAACCTTAAAATAAGAATAATACCACTTAGCATCATTTTACAGATGAGTAAACACTCAAAAAGAATAAAAGCAGCTGACATTTCTGAGACCTGCTGAGCATGAGGTCCTAGGTTAAGCCATGAGCACGGATTATCGGGATACATCCCCCCAACCTCCCTACATAACAGATGCTTTTAAGATCTCTATGTTATAGTTGGGGAGGCCCAGCCTCAGAGAAGTTAAACAATTTTCCCAAGCTCACATGTAAGAAGGTGGAAGACAACCCCAGGGCAATGGGACCCCAGAAGAAGTTGGGAGACCTGCCCATGCCCTAGAAGAGCACACCCCATAAGTTGCTATATCATTTCAGTTCATATCTCATTGGCCAGGTCATAGTCACATGGCCTCACCTCACTGTAAGGGAGGCTGGGAAATGTAGTCTTTATTCTTCATAGCCATGCTCCCAGCTGATATTCAAAGGTTGTATTTCCAAAGGAAGACAGGGAGAATGGATGTTGGGGATAACCAACTGTCTCAGCCACAGCTTTGATGCAGAACACCATGATACAGAGCAGAGTTGTCCTTGTGATTATTCATGCCATTCACAGCAATGCTGAGGTGCAGACTTTGAAATCTGACTGCCTTGGTACAAATCTCAGCTCCAGCACTCATCAAGTCACTTCCTCTCTCTGGACCTCAGTTTTCCTAACCTGTAAAATGGGGATAATAGTCTAATTGACCACCTACTGCCATATATGGCACATAGGGCCCAATTTTAAAACCAAAAGTCCATTGTCTTGGGAACCCTCTTGGTCCCAGGCAAAGCAGGATTGTTGGCTACCCTGATGACATGCAAGATCAAATACTGTCACCCTCGCTGGTGTGGCTCAGTGGATTGAGTGCCGGCCTTTAAGCCAAAGGGTTGCCAGTTTGATTCCCAGTCAGGGGACATGCCTGGACTGTGGGCCAGGTCCCCAGTTAGGGGCACACAAGAGGCAACCACACATTGATGTTCTTCTCCTCTCTAAAAATAAATAAATAAAATCTTTAGAAAAAAATAATAAAGATCAAATACTGTCAACTTGGCCCTCATCCTCATTGTTCTCTCCTGTCTCTCCCTAGCTGGAACCAGAACTGAAGTCCATACCTCTGACCCCAGTTGAGATCCAGGACCTAGAGCTAGCCACTGGTTACGAAGTGTCTGCACGGTGCCGAATGGAGAAAGAAGAGGATCTGTGGGGCGAATGGAGCCCCATTCTGTCCTTCCAGACACCGCCCTCTGGTAAGAATCTCCTGGCTTATCCCTATGCCTCTGTCCCCTCTCCTGGAAGTCTTTCCAGTCATGCCCCTTTCATTTGTGCCCCTTCCTCATCCTTGTCAGCTCCAAAAGACCTATGGATATCAGGGAACCTCTGTGGGACACAAGGTGGACAGAAATCCCTGCTTCTGTGGAAGGTGAGTTGTGGGCATGAGTTATATTTCTCTGCCACATGTCAGGAAATCTGTAACAATGATGATGTAAAGACAAGAATTACTGTACTGCTCTCTTGAGGTTTCTTCAAGGTTTAAAGGAGGGGAATGCTCAGCGAGACCCTGGCACAGGGCTGGGCCAAGAGTATGCTTCCACCATCTGGGAGCTCTGAGCTGAGACATTAGATGGGTGCATGTGTTCTAAGCAGGGGGGACAGCAGGTACAAAGGTTTGGAAGCAAGATTAGGCTTAGCTCCACAAAATCCAGCACAGTGTGCTAAGGGCTCAGACACTAATATCAAAAGGGCATTATGAACCCTGGCTGGTGTGGCTCAGTGGATTGAGTGCCAGCCTGCAAACCAAAGGGTCACTGGTTCAATTCCCAGTCAGGGCACATGCCTAGGTTGTAGGCCAGGTCCCCAGTTGTGGGTGCGTGAGAGGCAACCACACATTAATGTTTCTCCCCCACTCTTTCTTCCTCCCTTCCCCTCTCTCTAAAAATAAATAAAAATAAAATCTTTAAAAAAAAAGAAAAGGGCATTATGAGACGACAGGCAAGGGTACCACAGTCCTCGTTGATCCAAATCTGTTAGTACGTACTATGTTCTAGGCATTGCCAGGCCCTGGCTTACAGTAAATATGGCGAAGAACAAAACAACAGGGCCCATATCATGTTTTTAAAAGATTTTTATTTATTTTTATAGAGAGGGGAAGGGAGGGAGAAAGAGAGGGAGAGAAACATCGATGGGTTGCCTTTCACATGCCCCCAACCAGGTACCTGGTCTGCAACCCAGGCCCATGCCCTGACTGGGAATCCGACCGGCGACCTTTCAGTTCACAGGCCAGCACTCAACCCAGTGAGCCACACAATCTAATATCATTAATTTTAACCATTATACGACACTTATAGAGCTCTTACTACAGTGCCAGGCCCTAACCTACACACTTATTTATATTAACTAACTTCATAAACGATAAAAATGAAACACAGAGAGATTACCCTAAACCACACAACTAGTAAGTGTCAGAGCTGAGATCACTGGCTTCCAAACAGAAATTCACAGCCTCACTGTCTCTGTTGCATAACACGTACTTCACAATGCCCTTGACTATACGGAAGTAAAATACCTAGGTAATATAACCCAGGTATACAGATATATTTAAAATAGATAGTCCAGTGTTCTAATTGTAGCATTCAGTAGAAGATAAAGGGGAAATACGGTTTGATGTAATGGCAAAAGATTTGGTCCACCAGGATGACATAAGGGTACTAAATCTGTATATGCTTAATAACATGACTTTAAAATACATAAAGCAAAAATTAACAGAACTACAGAGAAATGTGTGAATTCACAACCTTTGTGGGAGATTTTAACACACCACTCTCAGTAATTTCATAACAGACAGATGGAAAATAAGTCAAGATCTAGAATGTATGGACATGTGGTTAATAAGCAACCTAATGGACTTGCATAAAAAACTCAGGATGTGCATTCTTTCCATATACAAACAGGACATTTACCAAAATCAACCACATGCTATGCCCTAGAGACAATTTCCAGGGAGGTGATACAAGGCACCTTTCAAAATTCTCTGATCAAAACACAGATTGTGCTGGGAGTTGATAATAAAAACTGCCTAGCAAGTCCCCATATGTTCTGAATATTTAAAAGTTCAGTGAATATTAAAACCAGACCCCCCCAAAAAAGATTTGGTTGGTTATAGGATCAATTAAAATTACTAGAAAGGTTTTTCATCTACAAAAGTTTCCAGTGGGAATGACATTCAAAAGCCATAAGGGTCATGGACAGATTTTTGTTTCTAGGACAGTGTGGCATTTCTGACTCTTGCTCATCAAATACCAGTCATTGAGGCAAACAAAAATTCCCACTCCTCTGAGCAACAGTGGGAACTCTGAAATCCCTAAGAGCTGCACAGGATACAGACTAGAGTGAGGTGGAGTTGTACATGTGCAGGGAGAGATCCTGTCTTTACTTAAAATCTTGATACTTTGTTTGTTATGGGGTTTTTCTGCATCAATTTTGATTGACTAAAATGTTTATCTTGATTACTGTTTTTTTGATATCCTCCACCTTAAATTTTGCACCTCACTCACTTCACCCTAGTTTTGACCCTGGAACTGTATTCTAATTCCACTTCTGCCATTGAGCTCCTCTGAGACTTAGCTTCCTCATCTGTAAAGTGGAGCCAACAAAAATATTTCACTGACTGGTTTGTCAGGTGACCTCACTGAGACACACAGTAGGTGTCGGATAAATGAGAGCTATTAACCTCTTCTTTTCTTCATCCCTCAGGCCCCAGGGCACTGTGTGCAGGTGAACTATAGAGTCTGGTTCCAAGTTAAAGGTCAGGAACTGATTCCCTGGGAAACTCCCTGTTGTAGCTCCTCCATCCCAACCCAGGCAGAGTGGGCTGCAGTGTCTGCCATTAATGCCACAAGCTGGGAACCTCTCACCAACCTTTCTTTGGTCTGCTTGGGTAAGAGACTGTGAACGTCCTCCACTCAGTGCTCTGGAAGTGGTAAGGAGGGGGCCCCCTGAGTGGGCAGCTGAGACTTCTCCTTCCTGCCCTCTAGATTCAGGCTCTGCCCCCCATGGTGTGGTGGTCAGTAGCATTGCTGGGAGCACAGAGCTGCTGGTGACTTGGCAGCAGGGCTCCAGGGAGCCGCAGGAGCATGTGGTGGACTGGGCTCGAGACGGGGAACCCCTGGAGAACCTCAACTGGGTCCGGCTTCCCCCTGGGAACCTCAGTGCTGTGTTGCCAGGTGAGGCCCCAGTGCACCTGGGCTCCCATCCCAGCTATTGGAGAGCAGGCTGATGGGGTATGCAGGAAAATGTTATGCTTGAAGTATCATTAATTCATTGACTACCCATTGTGTGCCTGGCTCTGTTCTAGACATTGGTACACAGTGATAACTATTGGCACTTACCATGCACATTAAATCATTCATACTTCCTTATAAAATAGGTTTCTGATACTGTCATGCTTGATTTACAGAGGATGAGAAAGGCCCAGGGTGGTTAAATAAGTTGCCTGAGGCCTCACAGCAAGTAGGCAGTAGAACCAGAATTTACTTGTTTTTTTATTTTAAATTTTTATTTGTTGATTTTAGGGGGAGAGAGAGACAGAGCGAGAAACACCAGTTTGTCGTTTCACTTATTTTACTATGTGCCCTGACTGGGAATCAAATCCACAACCTTGGCCTATCAGGACAATACTCTAACTAACTGAGCTACCTGGCTAGGGCTAGAACTAGGATTTAAATGACATAGTCAAGCTTCTAAAACCAAACCCTGAGCCATCGCTCCACTCTCCCTCTCAGCTACATCCTCACACTCATGAGCCAACTTTCTTGTGGGGCTGGGAGCCAATGAAACAAAAACAAGTGCCTATAGTGTATTTGGGGCAAAATAAATCAGTGTGAAGGGAGGGAGGGAGAGGTACTATTTTGGAAAGAAAGGTTGGAAAGGCCTCTCTGGGAAAGCGGCATTTGAGCTAAGGTCTAAAAGGTGATAAAGAGAGCAAGCAGGAACAAATAGTGCAAAGGGCCTGAGGCAGGAATGTGTCTGATGTGTTAGTAAGGAGGCCAGTATGACAGGACTGAAATGAGTGAGGGGAAGAGAGGGAGGAAGTAAGGGCAGGGAGGTAATGGGACAGAGTGTGCAGGGCCTTATGGGCCACAAGGAGGACTTTACCTCTTTTTGTCTTGAGTGAGGCAGGAGCCACAGAGGATTTTGAACAGAGGAGAGAGGTGCCCTGACTTAGGTGCTCACAGGCGCCCTCTGGCTGCTGTGGGGCGAGGAACAGACTATGTTGGGGGTGGGAGCTGGAAGCTGAGAGAAGGAACTGTACTGGTGCAGGCTGGAGATGAGAAGGGATGGACCAGGTGGGGACTGAGGAGGTGAGAGAAACAGGCAGGTTCTGGCTGGGGGTCTTGGAACAGAATTTTGGGGACTCATTTGATAAATTTGCATCTGAGAGGCTTATTCAAGTGGAGTTGTCCAGGAGACTGTCAAATGCTAAGGTCTTGGGCCCAGCAATGAGTTCTGGGCTGGGGCTTGACATTGGGGAATTCTTCCTTGAGGTTAAGAACTTGGGAGAGCATGAGAAGGTGCCGAATGAGAAATGTAGGAAGGAGTCCTGAGGCACATAAATGTATATGGACAAAAGAAGAGGAGCCTCAATTTTGGAAAATTCCCAGTTGGGGAAGGCCATGCAGCCGCAGTAGTTTTGAGGAGGGACTTCAGGAACCTCAGGGCCCCCACTCTCGCTCTATGTTTGACCATCTCCCAGCCTTCAGCCCGAGGTCTCTTTCTGGTTCCTGTCTGCCTGGGCAGAAGTCTGGAAGTGCAGGGAGTTAAGCCGCTTCAGGTGCAGCCCTGACCAATGACAAATAAGGGTTGGTGTGTAAATATTCCAGCTCCCTCGGGGAACCCAAAGGGGGCGCGTGCTCTCTGCTGCCTCCCAGAGGTCACCAGCGGGAGTGAACCTCCGTTGCCCACATTGGGAATTTGCTCTCCAACGCAGTTTACTAGCCGCTTTTCTTTTCCGGTTTCGCTTCCCCACTGGCCCCCGGGTATGTTCTGGAGTTACTTCCCAGCTAAATGACTTATACCTAGATCTTGATCTCAGCGTGTCTTTCCGGAGACCCAGATGAGGGCTCCTATTACATAGGAAATGAGTAGGGCAGGGTGGGGGGTGGGGGAGCCAACTGGAGCTGATCTTTGCTCCTACACCTCTACCCCCACCCTAGGGAATTTCGAAGGAGGGGTGCCTTACCGAGTCACAGTGACAGCGGTCTCTCCTGGGGGCCTGTACCCT
Source organism: Furipterus horrens (assembly GCF_987537825.1). Lineage (NCBI taxonomy): Eukaryota > Metazoa > Chordata > Mammalia > Chiroptera > Furipteridae > Furipterus > Furipterus horrens. The sequence continues at coordinate 44,581,885 of NW_028327180.1, read as the reverse complement.
GCTCCCTCAGTCTGGAATTTCAGAGAGGAACTAGGTAAGCTATGGGCTGGAATATGGAGGGTCCTGGAATCCTGGCAGACCTTGACCCACTGGCTCTCTTTCCAGCACCTTTAGTGGGCCCAGCACTTCAGCGACTCCAAGATGCTCCCCCAGGGACCCCCGCAATAGCATGGGAAGAGGTGCCAAGGCACCAACTTCGGGGTCATCTTACCCACTACACCTTGTGTGCACAGAGTGGGACCAGGCCTTCTGTCTGCATGAACCGTGAGCTTTTCTGCCTCCCTTCCCCTGCTCCCAGCCCCCACAAGACCCACCTGTCAGTCTACCTTGCCCCTTGTTCTCAGATGGGCCCATTTGGTTCCCTCTCAGCCCCTGGGAGAATGCATGATGCTATCAGTTCCCTAGTGGGCAGTAACCCTGGTGGCTCTCAATGTAATGGACTTGTCATTTCGCCATTAAAATTAAGACTCCAAATCTATATTTATTGACATTGAAAGATGTCTGTCATTTTATTGAGTGAAAAAGATAAAAGGATTCAAAACTATGTGGGATGGTTCCATTTTTTGTAAAATAAAACCAGCATTGAGCAAAGCAGAGGGAGAAATAAATTCCTCTCAATGTCAACAGGATTGTAGGATTACATATGATTTTTTATTTCTTTTTCATACCTTTGAGTATAGGCTAAATTTTTACTTTGGGTACAAATTCCTTTTTAAAAATAGGTTTATTACCCTCTTTCTCTAATTACAAAAATTGTCCATGCTTGTAACAAAAGCTAGCACATATCAAGAATATCAGCATTTTCATAATTTCACTGATATGGACAATAGAACTTCTGAATTTTTCCATGTGTATATTGGTTTTTTGAAGATTTTAAACTTTTCATTACAGAAAATTTCAAGCACATACAAAAGTAGGGAGAATATAACAAATCCTAATGTTCTCACCATCCAGCTTTAGCAATTACCTACATTTTGCCAATCTTGTTTCAGTTTACCCCCAAACACACACGCATTTTTTTTTCCTAGAATCTTTGGTGTCATTTCATTTCTAAGTACATCAGTACTTCACATTTGTCCATAATTGATAAAGCCTACTTTTTAATATAATTACTTTGCCATGATTGTATCTTGCAAACACATATATAGATCATTAGGTTAAAATTATATTATTATTATTATTATTATTAAAAGAGGACCATGTTATAGGTTATAGTTTGGCCCATGAATGTATGACTGTGGTATTTTGCAACTTTCTTTTTTTCACCTGACGACTTAGCTTTGACATATTTCTTTGGCAATATATCTTGATCCTTGTTCTTGTCTCCTGTAATCCTATAATAAGCAAAAAGTTACTTCTTTTGGCTTAAAAACAAAAAAGAGCAATTCAATAAGAAAGTAAACAAAAATCGCTCAGGGAGGTCCCAACGTCTACCCTGGGTTTAAGGAGTCTTCCTCCAGTGAGTTCTGTCAAAGTGAGGGATATGGTACGTGTTTATTCTTTTGTTTATTAAATCTATATCATTTTTTAGTGCTTTCTATGTGCCAGGCTGATCCAGGTGCTGGGAATATGGCCTTTGAAGGGCTTATTAATGGGGGGACACATAGGCATAAACAAAGTAAATAATACCTAAGCAATGTGTCAGATGGTGATAAGTGCTGGGTAGAGAATAAAGCAGGGGAGACGGGTTGTGAAGAAAGTGCAATTTTATATGTGATTCAGTGAGGGAAGGCCTCCCTAAAGAGGCAACATTTGTGCAAAGACCTGAAAAAAGGAGCTGTGGGGATATCTGGGGAAGAGTGTCAGACAGAAAGCACATGCAAAGGCCCTGAGGTAGGACTTGACTATCTTCCTAATCTTTCTGGGTTTGTCCTTCAGTGAGTGGCAGCACCCAGAACATCACTCTTCCCAACCTTCCCTGGGGTCCCTGTGAGCTGTGGATGATGGCATCCACCATTGCAGGACAGGGGCCACCTGGTCCTAGCCTCCAGCTTCACCTACCAGGTAGGGGCTGGGGTGGGACTACCATGGTAGGGGGCTTGTTACATTTGAAGGGGATATGGAATGAAGCTCTGGGCTTCAGTGACTAGGCAACCTTTTGACTTGGGGGTTATTGATGATGCATTTTGATTCTGCTAAATACTGCTGTAGGTTATCAGGCAATGTGTGCCTCTGACCATTTCACCCACCCCTGACTTTGACCGTTCACTGATTACTGCTCTGTTCACAAGCCCCACTCCCACTCCAAGGTTTTCCCCACGTGTAGCCCTTGCCCATTTATCCACCTTCCTCACCCAAGCCCAGTATATCAATGAGCCTTACCTGACCCCTCCCCCATTCCTGGTGTTTAACTGTTCTTTTGCCCTTCCTCCCCAGACAACACCCTAAAGTTGAAAATTCTGCCAGGTGTCCTTCTCCTGTGGGGCTTGTTCCTGATGGGCTGTGGCGTGAGTCTAGTCACCTCTGTAAGGTGAGGCAGACATGTGGGCCTCTGCCCAGTGGGAAGGGCAGCTGGGCAATAACTGAATTTCTGGGATGAGGGGACACCCCAGGGCTCTGTGACATTCCTGAACCCTGCAACCTGGGCATGGGTATCTGACCACTTGGATTCCCTTCCCTCTTACCTGCCTGCCAGGTGCCTCCATCTGTGGCACAAGGTACTGCCCCGTTGGGTCTGGGAGGAGGTCCCCGATCCTGCCAACAGCAATTCCAGCCAACCCCACATAGAGGTGAGCAAAATCCCTGGCTTGTTGGGAACTTCCAGGGGGCTGGGGGGGGGGGGGCATGCTGGAACAGTGGGGAGTGGGTAGGAGCATTGAGGAAGAATGGGGTCCATAATCTCAGCCATCTCTTTTCCCAGGAGATACCCCAGGCTCAGCCCCCCAGGGATTTTCCCACCTTGGAGGTAGAGGAAATGGAACCACTGCAGGTTATAGAGCACCCCCAGGACTTCTCCCGGCTTGATTCTGGGTATGAGAAACACTTTCTACCCACACCTGAGGAGCTGGGCCTTCTGTGTCCCCCACCCCCAGGCCTCAGGTTTTGGCCTCAACCAGGCCAGGAGACAAGTGCTCTTTTGACAACTGAAGACACTGAGGCTTAGAGTAGTTAAGCCACTTGCCTGACAATACCCAGCCAGGAAGAGCTGAGAATGAAGGATCCTTACAGAAGAGGGCCTGGCCCTATAGGAAATGTATGGATGAATGAGGGAATAAAGGAACATACATGAAATCCAGAGTGGCATACACTTCCCCAAATCTGTCTTGCTGCTGTAACAGAACTGTAGCTGGGTGCACTCCTAGCCTCCCTTGCAGCTAGGTGGGTCCATGCATGGAGTTCTCACCAATGGAATGAGAGCAGAAGTGACTTGTGCCAAAGCTGGGACTGGGTGGGGCTCCTCCATATTCTCTTCCCTTTCCCATGAGCTGGAAGAACATCGACATGGCATGATTTAGCTTCAGCCAGACCCAAGGGGAGGGTGGGGGCAAGAAATGGGAAGGAACCTGAGTCCCTGAGTGACTGCATGGATCAGAGCCACCCAGAGAAATAAATTTGTTTTTATAGTTACTGTAGCTTGAGGTCTTTTGTTACAGCAGCTGCACTTATAAATTCACTGACTCATAATCTTTTGAGTTTAGCCAAGTGAAGCCCTCAGTTTCCCACCAGGAAATAGTGAGGTGGTTCTGTGCCAAAAAACACACACATTTAAGCTATCCCAATGCTTTAACGTTTTATTTTCAAGTATAAAGGCTTAGTTGGAGAAGGGGGCCAGGGTCATAGGCAGTGGGCAAAGGGTCTGGAAGCCCAGGTGGAAGTAAATGTGTGGGCCAGCAGGCACCCAGATGCCACGGCCAGTCTCATTTGTCCTGTCTGCACCTGGGACCCTCTGCTGGATGCCAAGAGGCCGAGGTAGCTGTGAGAGGAGCAAGGTGTGGGGTGTAGGGCACAGGCTCACATCACCGCACAACACTGGCACGTCTTTTGCTTAGGACCACTTGCCTCTTCACCCTCAGGAGGAGCAGATGGCTCAGGTTGCTGGGCAGGTGCATTGGTGGGCATGGGGCGGGCACTTGGGTTGGCCCCAGGCCCCTCCACTGGAAGCAGTGGCTGGCACTCGGTGGGCTGTTCAGGAGCTTGGGTCTCTGCCAAGAGGGGAGTGGCATCTCCTGAGGGGTCCTGGCCCTCACTTTGGGGCTTCATTGCTTCCTTCTCCGGGGAGTCTTTCTCCTTTTCCTGGGGCTGCTGTGGTCCTTCCTCCTCCGACCTGAGCTCTTCCTTGGCTCCCAGGGGCTGCTGTGGTCCTTCCTCCTCCGACCTGAGCTCTTCCTTGGCTCCCAGGGGCTGCTGTGGTCCTTCCTCCTCTGACCTGAGCTCTTCCTTGGCTCCCAGGGGAGCCCCTGCCTCACTCGACTCCTCTTCCTGACTTTTTCCTCTTCCTGACTTCCTCTGCTCTTCTAGACTCATATCTTCCTTGACCTCTTGGGTCTTCTCTGCCTGCAATGGCTCCTCGCCTGTTCTCTCTGCCTTCAGTGATTCCTCATCTCTTTTCTCTGCCTCCAATGGCTCCTCGCCTGTTCTCTCTGCCTTCAGTGATTCCTCATCTCTTTTCTCTGCCTCCAATGGCTCCTCACCTCCTGTTCTCTCGGCCTTCAGTGATTCCTCATCTCTTTTCTCTGCATCCAATGGCTCCTCATCTCCTGTTCTCTCTACTGTTAGGGATTCCTCATTTTTCTTTCTCTCTGTCATCAATGGTTCTTCAATCACCTCTAGTTTTTTTTCATCTCCTTTCTTCTCTACAACCAATGGTTCCTCAACTTTCCTCTCCTCTGCCCCGAGCTTTTCCTCAACTCTTTCCTTCTCTGCCCTCAATGATCCCTCAACTGCCTTGCTTTCTACTCCCAATGGCTCCTTAACTTCTGCCTCCAGCTTTTCCTCACCTCCACTCTGCTCTACTCCCAATGGCTCCTCACCTCTTTCCCTTTCTGCCCTCAAAGGTCCCTCGGTTTCCTTGCTTTCTGCTGACAATGGTTCCTCACCACCTCCCTTCTCTGTCTCCACCTTTCTCTCACCTCCTCTCCTCTTTGGCTTCAAGGGTTCCTCCATTCCTTTCCTCTCCACCACCAGTGCCACCTCCACTCCTCCCAAATTTGCCCCTGCCTTTTCTTCACTTTCTTTCTTCCCTGTGCCCACAGATTCCTCTGCCTGCCTCCTCTCCACTTCCCAGGTTTCCTCCCCTCTCCCACTCTCCACCCCCAGAGGACTGTCATCTTCTCCCTCCCTCCCCAGTGCCCTTGGCCCTTCCAACCCCTCCACCTGCAGTTCCTCCCATTCCTCACTGAGGGTCACTCTTTCCACCCAAATGAAGGATCCCTCCTCTCCTCCAGAGCCCCCTTGCCTGAAGCCATTAGGGCTGCCCCTGGGGGCCCCTTCCCCTTCTCCAGAAGCTATTCCCTCTAGTCCCTCCTGGAGCCTCGGTGAGCTGGTCTGTGGGCCCCTGTCCATCACCCCCACAGCCTCTGATTCACTGCCCTCTGAGCCTCCCACCCCTTCCCAGACCACCTCCACGACACCCCTGTCCTCCTTCACCCAGGATGGGATCTCTGGGCGGTTGGCTTCTAGCCTGTCCCCAATGGCTTCCAGCACCATCTCCTCCACCTTAGCCTCCAGCTCTGGGCCTGTGGCTTCCCTGGCACAGTCCTCTGTGGCCCTCAGCCCCTCCCACACCACTTTCACCACGCCCCTTCCTTTGGCCTCACCCACCCCTCCTTCTGATGCTGTCACCCCCTGACTCTGCTCTTGCTCCAGAGGGGAACTGGGTCTAGGGCAGGGGCCATTGGCTTCTGAGGAGGCCCCTGCTGCCCCAGGGACCCGCCTCAAGGCTGGCAGAACCTCAACAGCCTCATCTCTGGGCTCAGACAAGGACTCCAGTGATGTGCCGACTGGTTCGGCTGGCAGGGAGGCTCTCTTGTTCAGATCAGTCTGGCCTGCGAAGTCAGGGGAGAATACAAAGGGAGGGCGCAACAGGGTGAGGTTGAGACCACCCAGATTCAGCCCCCTCCTCTTAGGATCCCTATATCTAGGGGCACAAACACTTACCTGCCTCCTCAGTGGTCTGGGAGAGTGGACGGTGACTCTGCAGGAATGGCAGAGACAAGGTCAGTCCAGCCCATGTCTTCACTTCCAGCCCCCTGCATGCCAGTACCCCTCCCCCTGCTCAAACAGCCTCAATGACTCCCCATCACCTTCAGGACCAAACCCTCTACTGCACCTCAGCCTTCTACACCTGACATATTGCCCTCTGCTCCAGTGCCTCGCACGCAGTAGTGTCATGCAGCTAATATTCGGTATTGGAGACCTACTGTACTGCCAGCTACTGAGGTTGCCAAGAGACATTTAAGCCTTTTGCTATTAGAACATCCATTCCAAACATACTTGGAGGGCAGAATACTGTACTGGGAGATGGGAGGGCTGGGTCATTCCCCATTCTGCCCCTCACTTGCTATGTAACTTTGTGAGAGGCACTGTCCTCTCTGGGCCTTGGTTTTCCTATCTGTAAAATGAGGCACTTGAACCAGAGGTGATGGCACTTTGATGACCTGTCCTCTGATTTCCAAGGCACTTGAGGAGGGTGGGTGGTCATCTTCCGGGGGCTTTGGCTGCTGGTGGGGTTTTGCCCCAGGGCTAGTAACATATTTCCAGCTGCCCACATGGCCCCACCCCAGTGTGCCTGGTCCTTCAGCTGTGTGGTCCAGAGTAGTCTAGCTTGCCAGTGACTTTGGGGGGGGGGCATAATTCCAATAGGAGTAGGCAGGTCATCAATATAAATAAATAAATAAAGTCAGGGAATGAGAAGGATTATGGTAGGGAAAGAAAAAAAAAGGATGAGGGGTTAAGGAGTGCCTGGGAGGTGATGGGATGCCTCCTTTAGGTATATGATGCAGGAGGGCTTCTGGGAGAAGGTGACATTGAACAGAGACCTGAAGGATGAGAACAGCCAGCCTTGAATCAAGAAGTGGGGAAGGGTATTCCAGACAGAGGGAACAGTAAATACAAAGACCTGGGGGCTGCGATGAGCTATATAAGTTCAAGAAATAGAAAGGAGGACCCCTGTGGCTGGAATGGAGGGAAGAAGGAAGCGAGAGGAAGATGCACTCAGGGAAGGGAGCTGGGGACAGCCATGCAGGCCACCTGGGCCAAGCTCCATGGGTCATCTCACAATTCTCTGATCCTAATCTGCTCTTTCCAGCCTCCATGCCTTTACAGCGGCTGTCCTCTGCCTGGAATTACCTTGCCCCTTGTGCCTGGCTCCCACCCGAATCAGCATAGATGTCACTGCCTCCGGGAAGCCTAATGGACGGGGCTGAGGGACATGAGGGACTAGAGGATGCCACCTTGCAGGACCTTCAGTTTTCAACCTCCCTATGGTGCTTCCTCTGAGCTCCCCCATGCCAAGGATTCCCCAAAGACTCTTTGCACCCCATCTCCTTATCTGGACTGTGAGCTGCCTTGGGTTAGGAAGCATGCCTTCTGCATCTCTGGCAAGGAAGTTCTGGCTTATACCAAAAACCCAACAAGTGCTTCCCATGTTGATTAACAGGTCTTCTCTGTCCTATGACAGGCACCTAGGAGCTAAGGGAATATATCAGAGAGAGGTAGGGACTGTAGAAAACCCACACCTCACTGTGGCCAGGCACAAATATGGCTGGATTTTTGAACTTCAGGGACAACACAGGCAGCCAGATTTTACTCTGAAGTATCCTGGTTTTCAAAATCTTGTGTGGGGCATGTGGATTCTATTTTAATAAAGGCATCACCAAACTGAAAACAAACAAAAAACCCCAAACTTGTGTAGATGCTTCACATCCCAAGATCATCTCATGGTGATCTGTTCCTACCTTTAAGGCCGAATTCCATAAGCTCTCTCCCACATTTTCGACCCTCCTTCCTCATTGGTACCGTAATAGCAACTATATACCGAAACATTCTGTTGTGCCAGCTCCTGGTGTGAAATTGTGACTTGTGGACCCTCCCTCACACCTCTTCCAGATATGTACTGATAGCCTCTTTTCAGAGACAGGGAAACTGAGGCTTGAGTAAGGAGAGTGGCTTGCCCAAGACCACAGAGCAAAGAAGTAGCAGAAGACCAAGCATCTAAACTGTACTTGTAAAGAGGTTCTGCTTGGGGCCCTGTGGCCACACCCATCGCCAACCCTTTACCCGTCCTCACCTGTCTGCGCCAGGTGGGCCTGCCTGAGGGCTTGTGCTGGGCACCTGTGGATGCACTTTGCAACAGCTGTAGCTGAGACTGGAGCCTGGAAGAAAAAAAGGCTGCTGGGAGCCAAGCTCCCAGGCTCAACGAACCCCCGCACCAGTCTCAATTTGCCACCTTCTGGGAGTTGGCCCAGGGTTCTGGCCTAGCCAGGCAAGGCCAAGGCGGCAGGCTGAGACCCCACTCACGTGAACAAGCTGTCTTCCAGGTTCCGGATGCGGTTCTGTGCCTGGCCCTCGGAGGACTGAAGGTCCTGCAAGGTGGCATCCTCTGGTCCCTCATGTCCCTCAGCCCCATCCATTAGCCACCGCTCCCGAAGAGACTTTCTCTGGCATGGAAAGGGGCTCCAGTTGGGTTTCCCTGCCCTAGGCAGGTCCCCCCAAACCCCCCACAGACTGGGCAGATTTCTTATAGACCCACAATCACCCAGATGGGAGAGACAGTTCTCCCTCAGGTTGGGATGCATGCTCATTGCCCCCTCAACACTGCTAGGTGGGATAGACACCCCATTACCAGCACATTGCTTCCCCAGGCTGGAAAAAACATCCATCAACCTCCACAACCCTTCCAGAATGGGACATACCTCCCCAAAGATGAAATCGATGTCTCTCTTGGCCCCTCTCTACCCTAAAGTTGGACAAATACCTTCCCCATACTCTTCCCAAAGGTGGAACGAATGTCCCCATTACCACTATCACACACTCTCACAAACAAGGAAAGATAGCAGGAAACAGCGCTCCCAACTGCTCCCCCATAATTAGAGGCTCCTATGGTCCTGCGAACTGACTCTTACAGGCACCCCCCTCCCACTTCCTGGCCCAGACTGGGCAGGCGCCCCCACTTGCTACCAACCTTGAGCCGCTCCACGCGGAGTTTCTCTTCCTCCAGCTCCCCGCGCGCTGCACGGATCTCTTCCTGCAGCCGCCGCTTCTCCTGCTCACGGAGGACCGAGCTGCCCGCCTGCCCGGCGGGGGCGCCCCCTCCCTTCCGCCCTCCCTCCTCTGCGGGACTCGCAGGGGCTCCCGAGGTTGCAGGGCTATAGAGCGCACGTCGGGGCTGTCGCGGGGAGGGGGCCGCGGAGGCGCTGACTCAGCAGCGGTGGGGGCGGGGCGGGCGGGGGCGGGGCCTGCCGCGCCCTGGATTTTGCGGAGGCCTGGCCCTCACCGAATTGGGGGGGGGGTGTCTGTGAATAGGTAGCGGGGCAAACCTTGGAATCGGCATCTAGAGAGGGAGACAGTTTTGGGGGACCTAAGATATGGAGTTAAGAAAGATGGGATTCAGAGATGGGGGTCCAGATAAGGGGATCAAAGGGAAGGAGCTAATGAAATGGGGGTCCGGAATGGAGGTGCAGTCATGGGGGTTGGGCGAGACTGGGCTGTGGAGGTGGGGTCCAGAGGGATGAAGGCGCAGAAGTGGGGAACAGAGAGATGGGGGTTAGCGGGTGGGGTTTAGTAAGGTGGGGTACAAATATAGGCGTCAGAAGATTGGGGTCCAAAGAGATGAACATTTAGATATGGAGTGGGAGATTCAGAGAGATAAGAATCGCGAGATGAGGTATCAGAGAGATGAAGGTTAATGAGATGGGGGTCTGAGAAATGAGGTTAACACATGGGATGTTTGGGAGGTCGAGGTTCAAGAGTGCAGCATCGGATGAAGCAGATTCTGGAAGTGCAGGGGTCCTCAGCCTCACCATTTTGGGTGTGGCAGTGACCAGAAAGAGGAATTGGGGATTGAAGGGGCCTGAGGATTTAGGTTGGGCGCCCCAGGAAGGGAGGGAGCTGAAGGTGCGGCTCCCCCACTTAACGACGCTAGGCCATCTCCCCGGGATAGGAGGGAGGCGAGAAAGAGGCCTGGGGCGAGGCTGGGGTTGCCCAGCGCGCTGGGCTGCGCGCACTCGGAGTGCGTCACTTACCGCGATGACCTCTAGCCGCTGCCGGTAGAGGGAGCTCTCGGCCATGGGCCTGTGGGGAGAGGGCAGAGGCTTCGGAGGGGGTCTCCCACGGCCCTACCCTCAGCAGACTGACCTCTTGAAGGTCCCTCTCTGAGCCAAGATCTCTGAGATGCTTGGAAAGCAACTAGAGCCCAGCATTTCCTCTATTTCCCCTTTGCACCTGGGAGGAGTTGGGCCAAAGGGTAAAGGTTCTTTGAGGAGGCAGGAGCAGAGACCATAACAGCTGAGCTAATAAAGCCCTTCCTAGGTCTGACATCACCCCTCTGAGCCTCAGTTTCCTCATCTGTATAATGGGCCTGGATAGCTTGACCCTGACCTTGAAGAGGAGATGCCCTAACAAGGAAGTATTCGTGCAGGAAAAGACTTAGGACATAGTATTCCAAAAACAGTAGCTTAGTTTATTATTCATAATACCTTTAATAATTCCCATGATTAATAATACTTATCATTAGTTATAATAACCATTCGCAGTCTGTCCTACAGAAACTCTCGATCCTGTCAGACCCCCAACATGCTGTGTCTCTTTCCAATTCCAAACCCTCTCTGGACTTTGGCTCCTACCCAGGATCCCTTAAGCTCTGAGGGTGAGGAAGTCTGGGGAGAGAAGTGTCTGTTCCACCACTATGGACACTCACCATCACCATGGTAATTCCAGAGCTGCCTTCTCCACCTGCCACCCCCCCCTCCCCAGGGAGCAAGGGTCACCAAGTCATGCTGCCTAGCCCCAGACTCTGAGCTGAGAGGAGGGGAGGAGGATTTGCTATTTAAGGTTTAACCTGAGATACTCCCATCGTTGTCCTCCTTGCAGCATCCCAGGATCCCGCTTCACAGCCTCCAGGGCCACCCCTGGCCCCATCTGGGCTTCCTCTGGAAACTGGAAGCTGACTGTAGTACTGCAGGGCGTTTAGTAGATAGTCATCGCTGTATCAACCTATCATCATGGACATGCATTGAGCACCAACTATGTGCAGGTGCTTCACAGGCCAGTATCTAGAAGGACATATCTATCTGCCTGTTCTCCTGGACACTTAGCCCAGAGCGCGCACAGGTAAGCCCTCAAACATTTATTAATTTGAGCACTAACATTCTTGAGTGAGTATTAGCCTCATCACCCTAACTCAAGAAGGGCCTCCCAGATCTTCTCTGGCTACACCATGCAGCTATAATATCAGTATGTATTTAGCACTTACTATATATCGTGCTCTAAGTGCTCTGTCGGGCTTCTAACAGGCTACCACAGCCACCACCACCTCCCTCTCCCTGCCCTGATCTTGAGACACTGTAGTCAACTCATTGCTGAGTTGACATTCCAACTGAGAATAAAACCAGCCAACCATTAGCCAGTGCATACCATATGCCAGGTGCTGTGAAATGCTTTACCTATACATATAACTCACTGAATCCTCCCAAAGATCCTAGGAGGTAAGTAGCATTCTTGTCCCCATTTTATGGATGGGGAAACTGAGGCTCCAAGAAGTGGCAAGAAGACTTGTCCAAGGTGACTGACTCAGGATTGGAACTGGAAGCTTTCAGGCCCCAAACACTGAGAACCCTGGGGAAGGGGTGCAGGCACCCTGCCTTGGCAGCCAAGAGGCCAGAGATCAGCCTAGGGGGATCTTTTGGGACAGGGGGCTGAAGTCATGCTTTGCAGGAAGGCCAGATCCCCTGCTAAATAGGTTTGCCCCTGGGGGAAGGCTGAAGTGCCCCCTCTGCTGTCCCACCCCCAAGATGTAATCTCCTGGCCTCTTCCTTGCTGGGGGGGGATCGGGTTCCCGTTACTAGGCAACCAGGTTTGTAGTTGGTGAATAATGTAATGGGGGACCCAAAAGAGTGAGGAAACCAAATTGGGGTCCCTGTGGGTAGCCTATTTTCCAGAATTTTTTACAAACCTCTGAAGCCCCTCCATCCTCCTACTTTAAAAGGCCCTTACTCTTCAAATATTAAAATGCTCTGTACATGCATTTGATATTGTTTATCTCTAACTCTACAAGAACAGCATTCATAGTTGTGGCCTGTTGCCACCAGAAACAGTTGGTGACCATTTCATAAAGCAAGTGATCATTTCAATTTTACCATCGTCTTTCCCAGTTTAGGAGCTATTAACTTTTTCTATTGGATTTCAAGCATTTCCTCCCACCCAAGATGCTAAGGGATGTTCCTAGAGGCAAAACAACAGAGTGAGGGGCCCTGTCATTCCCTGTCCCCTACTCCCCCTCCCGTCATAGCTCCATCCCCAGGCTGGACTTTGGGCTTGAAGCCTGCCAGCAGAAAATCCCCAAAAAGAAGGGGATAGGGGTTCCTTTCTCCCACCTGACTCTCTAGGGAGGAGGGCACTAAAGAGCCTTTGAGGTTGGCTGCTGGCGTCCCTCCACTCCCCCTGGCCCTCTTAAGAGAGGCCATCTGGGGCTCTTACCCCAGTGGAAAGGCCTGTGTCCCCCATGAACCCCTCCCAGGCCCTGCCCACCTGCCCCCTTGACCCTGGACACTTACATGGGTGTGGCCGGAGACCACACCTGGCTCTGCAGGGCCATCTCTGCCCAGAATCTCACGTTCTGGTCTCCGAGAGATCAGGACCCACCACCCGCTTGCCCGCCCGAAGGTGCCCTGGAGGCTGTAACTTGGCTGGCAGGAGGGGGGGGCTGCGGTCAGGCACCGGGAGAGCTGGTCCAGCTGGTTTGGGCTGGGAGGCGGGAGGTGCATGGGGCGAGGGGGGCTGGGGGCTGGCCGGCAGTTCTGGGGAGGTACTATCAGCTGTCCTGATAAATTATTTACCAGCCACTGGCCTCCTTGCTGCACTCGGCTGCCTCCCGGTAAATACACTCTTACATGCGTGGTAGGGCATGTGGACCCAAGTGGGAGTCAAGGACCGCACCCTGGAGAACAGCAGCTCCACTTGGCATGACAGACACCTCATGTTTAGCCTGCCCACCAAAGGTCCCCCACATGCGTGCAAGCATTGTTGCACACCACTCATGCTGGGTACTCTTACACACTACTTACTGCCCTCCCTTCTGAGACCCTGGCTCTGGGGTGGGGAGGGAGGGACTGATCCAGCTAGAGAATTCTGAACACCATAGGAATCAGGAGACCTGGACTCTGGGTAACTGGGCAACTCACTCCAGGTTTCTAGGCCTCAGTTTCCCCTTTTGTGAAGTGGGAGAATTAGATTAACTGGCCTCCAGGACCCTGGACCCTCAGGTGCTGTAAAAGGGGTGAGCTCCTGATGAGAACTTTTCACCCAAATCTTAAGAGTCTCTGTTTTATGCCCCTATGCCATTCTTAAAGTGCCAGCAACCCTTTTCTCATCTGACTTCATGATTCATTTAACCACTTCTTGGGGAAATCACCTCCTTTCCAGGCTGGTCTCCCATAGTCTCCAGTGCTTCCCCCATCACAGCCTTGGTCACACTGTGCAATTCCAAGACATGAACTTCAAGGAGAAAGGTCCTTGCCCTGCGCTTTCTGCTTTAGGGAGCACACTCCAGCCAAGACCCTCCCATGGGGCAAAGGGAAGGGACCAACCTACATCCTTCACCTCCCTCTTCTAGATCCTATTCTGGGTACTTAGAACCCCAGAATTCCCTGCTCCAGTGGTCTTGAGCTCACTGAGAAGGCTTTTGATTTCCTGAGGGCGGACCATGCAGCCATGGTGTGCCTAACCCTGCCACTTCACCCCATCCCGACCCCAGAAGTGACCAAGGACAGCTGTTGGGAGAGGGGTGAGGAAAGAGCTTGGACATGTAGGACCGGGTCCCCAGGTGCATGCGTAAGGCTCCTTGCTATGCAGTGCAGAGTTGGAGGTGAGAGGCAAAGGGGGGCAGAAAGGACAGGGGTTGCCCTGTAACCCACATTCTAGTACAGAACTCCTAGGGGTTCAAAATGTTGTCAATTAAACTAGCCATCTAGGTCATTCTGAAAGTGTATTTGACATGACAGGAAGAGAGAACATATTTTTTAAATTGCCTTTTATTTTTTAAAAATAATTTATTTGTTTGTTTGTTTATTTATTTTGTAGAGAGAAGGGAAAGGAGAAAGAGAGGGAAACATCACTGTGTGGTTGCCTCTCACTCGCGCCCCCAACTGGGGACCTGACGTGCAACCTAGTCATGTGCCCTGACTGGGAATTGAACCAACGACACTTGGTTTGCAGGCCGATGCTCAATCCACTGAGCCACAGCAGCCAGGGTTAAATTGCTTTTTAATTATGGTAAAATACACATAAAATTTATAATTAGTGGCATTTGATACATTTACAATGTTATACAACTTTTGCACTATCTAGTTCTAGGACTTTTTCATCACCCCAAAGAAAATCCTGTCCCTATGAGCAGTCACTCCCCATTCCCTCATCCCCAGCCCCTGACAACTAACATCTGCTTTCTGTTTCTATGGATTTGCTTGTTCTGGAAATTTAGTATCAATGGAATCATAAAACAGGTGGCCTTTTGTGTCTGGCTTCTTTCGTGCGACACAATGTTTCAAAGATTTTTATTTTTATTTATTTTTAGAGAGTGGGAAAGAGAGAACATTGATTGGTTTGCCTCTCACACACCCCCAATTGGGGACCGGGCCTGCAACCCAGGCATGCGCCCTGACTGGGAATAGGACTGGCAACCTTTCAATTCTCAGGCTAGCACTCAATCCACTGAGCCACACCAGCCAGGGTTCAACACAATGTTTTAGCATGAATAAGTGCTTTATTCCTTTTTATGGCTGAATAATATTCCACGGTGTGGATGGACCACATTTTATTTATCTGTTCATCTGTTAATGAACATATGGGTTGTTCCTATCTTTTAGAGGCAAGAATATATTTTATTGAATTGCTTGTAGTTTGATTTTGTAAATATAATAACAATGACAATAATATAAACAAAGCCACTTTTAAAATGGAGCCAGACCTGCCACCCTAGAAGAACTGTCTTGAACGTTTTTTTCCTCAAACCTTTGGAATGTTAAAACAGGGCAAAATAAGCTTTCAACTGGGCCTAAAGCAACATTGTGCCCTAAAGAAATGCTTGCAAAGATAACAAGAAAGCAGATATATAGCTACAAGACCAAGGACCAACAATAGGACTAAAATTTTAAAACACTGTTTAGAATTAACATCACAGTGTTAAGCTCATATGCATCAATAGAAATGCCTTTCTTGTATTGGTGTAATTGTTTCCTTTCCCTTTCTCACAAATGTCCCTTTGCCTTTGTCTCCTGATTGGAACACTGGTTGGGTTTCTGTCTGAATCAGTGCTTCCCAAATAGGTATTCTTTTTATCTCAAATAAATGCTTTCTGCCTCTCACTTTGGCCTTTATTTTTATGTTAACAATTTTATAACTGTTAATACTTGAGATGTATAGTATATAGGCTTCCCTTTGTACTCTTGTCCTGGATTGCACACTGAGGAAAACTGTTCTGTTTATAATTGTTTCTGTCTCTCAAACTCAACTGCAACTTCCAAGTCTGATTTATTTCTTTATTCCCAACATTGATGTAGGCCTAGTAAGTATCATGCAATAATAATTATTTTTTAAAATTTTTACTTAATTATTTTTTGAGAGAGGGGAAGGGCTGGAGATATATATAGAGAGAAACATCGGTGTGAGCTGGCCCATAACCCAGGCATGTACCCCGACCAGGAATCAAACAAGAGACCCTTCAGTTTGCAGACCAGTGTTCAATCCACTGAGCCACACCAGTCAGGGCAAATACAATAATTCTTAAGCAACCTTAGGCACTGTTCTAGGCAGGGGAGAGTTGGGTATAGAGATGAGCAAGACAAACTGAAAATGCTGTAATGCAACTCACTTTCTAGTGTGTGTGTGTGGGGGGATAGATAATATACAAATAAACAAATAAATAAGGGTGACTGGTGAGGACTGCAGTATAGGGTGAGTTACAGAAAACAACAGGGATAAAGTTATGGAAAAGGGCTGTGTATGATGTAGGCTAGATGATTTGGGACCACTTTTCTGAAAAAGAGACATTTGAGCCCAGGCCTGAATAAGTAGAAGCCAGCCATAAAATGAGGCATTCCAGGGAGAAGGAAAGACAAAAGTAAAGACCCTGAGATGAGAATACAGAGGTAGTTTGAGGGAAGCAAGAAGGCTAGAACGGAGGAGTGATTGAGGGAGACAGTGTCACAAGATGAGATATGAGAAGTGGGCAGAGCCTTTGGGCAGAGGCAGGGAGTTTGGATTTTTCTTCTAAGTTTGGAGGGGAGCCATTGGAGGAAGGTGAGGTGGCTGGGAAGAGGGTGGAGAGAAGGTGAAAAATTAGAAATGTTTTGGAGGCAGAGCCAACAAATCCAACAGCAATCCAATCCAAATGGATTGTGGTGGGGATCCTGAGGGCAAGAGAGAAACTCAGGCTGACACCTAGGTTTGGGGCAGGAAAATCTGAATGGGTGAGTTGCCATACATAGTGAGGAGGAGTAGACTTGGAAGAAAACAAGAGCTCAGTTTTGAAAATGTTTGGTTTGACATATGTATTAGACATGAGACTCCAAAACCCTGGAGAGGGGTCAGAGCTAGAGATGTAAATTCAGGAAACATCAGCATAGAGACGGTGTTTAAAGCATGAGACTGGGATCTGTCAGGGTCCCAGCGTTAGCAGGAAAGAGATTGTGTGCTCAAACTGAGTAATGGATGAGAACTTAATAGAGTCAGTTTACAAAGGTGTAGGGAAACAATCAAAGCTTTGTGCACACTCTGGGTTAGTAACAGCTGGGAGCAGTTACCACCCCTTGGCACCCCTTGGCCTTTGGGGAGAGAGATTGCCGAGGGGGAAGAAAGCCTGTTGGTGCAGGTGAACGGAAGTCTGAAAGGGGGTGCTCTGGAGGTAGGAGGAAAACTAGGAGAGGGTGGTGTCCCTGGAGACCAAGGAGCTAATGGAGAGGAAGTCAGAGGGGAGGCAGTGGCTAGGTCTGACAAATGGAGGTCATCTGCATCCTTGGATGGAGAAGGCTCAGTGGGATGGTGGGACCAAGAACTGGGTTAGCATGACTGGAGGAGGACCTGAAATTTTAGAACATTGTTTAGAATGGAAATGCCACTATAGAGCTAACTCTTCCCAGAAATACAGCTTTAATCCTCATCAACTTCCAGGTGAGTAGGCACTACTATCCCTTATATTACAGACAAGAAAACAGCCTCGTAGAAGGCTGGTAACTTAGCTTACACAGGTTATGAGTGGGATGAACCCAGGTGGGCTTGATTCCAGTTAAGTCAATGGGATCAGAGGGAGGAAGGAGGTCAGATAGATGGTCAGAGGGAAGAGATCAGCAGTTTAAGATTGGGAGCCAAGAGATTGCTGAATGAGAGGGTGGAAGAGAGGGGAGTCACCAGGGTAGGCAGAGAGCTGGGGGAAGAAATGGTTAGAAAGTTGGATTATTGGGGGTTTCTGAGGCTGCATAGCCCCACCACTTTCTCTGGGTAAATACAGCATTCTTCTCAATGGTAAGGGGCAGTAGGGCCATTTGGAGAAAGCCTGGGGCAAGAGAGTGGATAATGTCCCTGCGGGTGGGTCTCTCAGAGGGAGGACCAGGATCTGGCCCAAGCTGGGGAGCTGCTATCTCCTGCAAGCCTGGATCCCTCTCTGGGCTTTCCCAGATGCCTGAGCCCAAGGTAACAACAGCCTTTCTAAATAACGTAGTCACTCCACTGAACCCTGGGTGCACTGTCTGTTTCTCCCTCTTCCCTTAATCTGGGCATGCACTTGGCGGAGGACACCTCGCGGACTTTTCCGGGAGAGGGTCAAAGGAAGCGGCCTCTGGGCTTGGCGCGAGAGGTGGCCACAGCTGGGATCCTCGCTGAGCCCAGGTACCTGGCGCCCGTGCTCCTGGCGCCCCCTCCAGCCGGAGCTGTGCGCAGCAGGAGTGAAATGTGGATAGACAGCCGAGAGTCCAGGGGCATCGCTGCCTTCTGGCACCGGCTGGGCGGGGCTGGCAAGGCCCTAGAATGATGTCTTCCGGGGATACCCCTACCAGAGGGCCCGTGCTTAGAGGCCCAACCCGGCTCATGGCTGGAGCTACTCCTCCTGGCAATACCGGGGGACATGGGGATGAAAAGGTGCCAGGGTGGAGCTCAGTGTGTGAGAAGGGCCCCAGACTGGCCCCACCAGGTAGTGGACCGAGTCTAGGAAAGTCCGGTGCCCTGAGCTGACCTGAAACACGCTAGTGGACAAAATCCTGTGCCCAGCCGAGACGCGCCCGCCCCGAGGGCGTGGCCAGGGCGGGGCCCGAGGCCTCCGGGCAGGTGCAGGGGGTGGTGCCCGGCCCTGCCCCTGCGGGCTGTTCTTGGAGGCCAAGGGTTGGGTCAGAGAAACGGCCGGTGCAGGCGACGCCCTGGAACCCGCGGGCAGCGACTGCGGCCACGGGTGCCCCGCAGGGCACTGTGTCCCAGCTGTGGGCATCAAACTCCGGCGCTAGAAACTGAGGCTTCCGAGCTGCTCCCAACCCTGGACACCGAGGGCCCCGGGCCGGAGAGTGGAGCCCTGGGGTCGCCCGAAGACCGGGGCCCAGAGCTCCAGGGGTCAGACAGCGAAGTGTCCCTGGGCGTGTCGCAGGGCAGGTAACCAAGGTCCTCAGGCTAGGCGGCGAGGTACCCGTGTCCTCTGCAGAGCAAGGACGCGGAAACGCCCGAGCAAGATAGCGAAGTGCTCGAGCTATCGGCGGGGCAGGACGCAGAGCTCCCGGGGCCGTGCCCACTTAGGAGCTTTGAGACTCCTGGGCCAGGCAGCGACGACTCCGAGCCATTCGAAGCTCGAAGCGCCGGGGTCGCGGTAAGTGTCCCCCTCAAGAGCCCGAGACTTCCTCCTCTGAGTCAGACCTGGAAGCCCCCCAGCAGCGTTTTCCACTGCGCCCTGAAACCCCCCAACCGTCCCCAGAAAACTGCTCATGGAGACGCCCATCGAGCGCGAAATCCGCCGCAGCTGCGAACGCGAGGAGAGTCTGCGCCGGAGCCGGGGCCTGAGCCCAGGTCGCGCGGGCCGTGAACTCGTGGAACTGCGTTTGAGGCCGGTGCTCAGCCTGCCAGGTCCGGGTCCCGCGCTCCCGCGTGCGTTGGAGCGCGCGCGGGCGGGCGCGCAGATGCAGCGAGACATCGAGCGGGAGGCCCACCGGCAGGCGGCGCTCGCGCGCCCCGCAACCCCGGAGCCGCACGCCGGGCCGCCTCCGCAGCCGCTGGACGAACTCAAGCGCTTCTTCGAGGCCGCGGGTGGGTGCGAATTCTCCCCGGCGTCTGAGGGTAGCGCGGGGCCGCAGCGGCTGCTGGAGCACGGAAGCCGGCCGCATTCGACCGTGCAGGGCCGGTGCCCGGTGCTGGCCCGCACCCCGCCGCCCTTCGTTCCGTCGCTACTGGAGCTGGAGGTGCGCGAAGCACAGGAACGCGAGCGGGAGCTGCAGCGTCAGAGGCTTAGCATCTATGGCACCGCGGAACTCAAGGAGCCTGCGCCGAGCCTAATGGGTAAGCCATCCATGCCAGGTTGCCGGGGCCCCCATCCCCGACTGCCCAACTCCTGTGGCCCCTCTTCTGGCCCTTTGGGGGTTCCCCCTGGTTCCCATGTACGCAGAACCCCCTTTCAGTTTTCCATTACCTGTTCACCCCTTCCGGGCTGCCCACTTTCTATTCTCTACTCCCCACTTGGAGTGGTCAACTCCCAGATACACCTCATCTAGGTTCGTGGTAGTGGAAGGAAGGAGGATTCCAGATGTCTTTCTCTTTATTGTGTCCCAGGAAACTCTGCCTGGGTTCTGCGACTCCTGGATCGCCCTGAAATTTCGGGTTCCTACCACCCCACTCTGGGTTTGCTTCTCTGCTCCCTCAGAATGGATGCTTCCAGGGGGTGGTGGGGAGGATGTGAACGCCTGTGTGTATTTATGGGGTGCGGCTGGACTCTGTCCTGGCTACCTCCAGTTGGTGAGAGGAGGAAAGACCCCGGCTGAGTGCCCTTTCTCCGCAGCGATCAGGGGCGATGGAAAGCTGGCGGTGATCTGGCCTCCCCGCAGAAAGGCTTCGGAGAATGGCCTGGAGCAGGTGGGATCCCCTTTTTCGTCTTACCTCAGGCGCTCGTCGCTATCTGCCCCCCTCCTACAAACACACAGCCCCGCGGCGGTAGGGCACTGGGTCAGGGAAAGTGCACCCCTGAGCCTTTGGGAAGTCACTCTGGGCTAGGACACAAAATCCCAGGCGCGGCTCAGGGGTGATGAGGATGCGGTGGTCTTGGGACCCAAACCTCCCCACCCTACTTCTGGGTGTTCCGACTGACCCCCTCTTCCTAGGAGGAGCGGAAGCCTTGAGGTTAGAGTGGGCTGGGATCCCCGGCCAGAAGTAACATGCGGGTCAGAGGACGGAAGCGCCCAGGAGTGCCGTATGGATAAGCAGAAGTCCTGGAGAGGGGCCAGCCAGCGGTCTGCCCCGGGGAAGATGAAATCTACCAGCCCATCCTTAACTTGACTTTGTGAAATTGAGCAGTTTCTCTATAAAAGTGTTATTCCCCACCCAGCCAGTGAAACTGTCCAGCCCTTCTCCACCTAACTGCAAACCAAGTAAGCCTCTCCCTCCGGCCTTGACTGTTAGAGGACCGGGATCACCGCCTCAGCTGTCCCTACTCCCCAATACACTCCCCAATAAAGCCTCTTATTTCTGGGCAGTGTGGGCTGTTTTCTTTTGGGTCCTCTCGGTCTGGGGTGGGGCAGGAGCGCAGCGAGCAGAGGAGAAAGCTGAAGGAGGCGCCAACGGGAATGCAGAATGTGCCCTTAACGCCCTGTTCCTGGGCTGTCGGTCTTCCCCGGCCCTGCCCGGGTCCTAATGCCCCCTAGAGGCGCGGGTGCAAACTGAGGCGTTTGGAACAATGACCTCAGGCCCTCCTTTCCAGATTTAGTCAGCATTTATTGGTGCCAATGGTGTGTCGCGAGCTGGGCGCTGGCTAGACAGAGGTGATAAGGGGTTGTTCCTATCCCTGGGTTGTAAACAATAGCTTAAAACAAAACAAACAACAACAAAAAAAAACTCCTTAGCAGGGCACACAAGGCCATTTATAATCTGCCCGGTGATTGCAAATCTCACATGCCTGCAGCCCCAAGCAAATATTGAGGAAAGAGATAGATGAGGTGTGCTTGAAAACAAATGCCTCGTTTCAACGCGCAGGTAAGTGTTCCTCCATATCAGCAGTGCTGCCAATGAGTAAGTTATGAATTAAGTGGTGCCAGAGCTTCTGCTTTCCAAAAGAAATCTACTAAACTTTAAGTAATTGTGACTATTTAGAAAACGTATAATTGAGGGGGCAGCAGGCAGTGCAAGAGGTGGCAGCAAGCAACACCTGTTTGCAAGAGAGCTTGTGGTTGTCAATCAGCAAACTCCTTAATTCTCTGTCCCAAAACAAGGAGTTCAAGACATTCTGTGAACACTCCAACTTGTAAAATTGTATCTCTAAAGTTATATTCTGTGGTTTTAGTGTATCAGCTTCTTAGAGATGCAGTGAGACTCAGAAAAGATTGAGACCCAGGAAACATTTTAGAATCATTATTAAAACTCCTGGATTTGTCCAACTCTGTATATCCTGGGTCTAGCAACAGGCTAAAACCTGCATCGGGAGAACAAATGGCTAATGAAGGATAGAAGAATGCTTGCTGATACAGCCCTGCACCCCAGCAGCAGCTCAGCCCACCATCTAACCCCATCATCAGCACACTGACCACATGCTTGACCTTGACTCTGGGAGGTCCAGAGAGAAAGGCAGGAAAGTCAGCACTACCAAGGTGGAAATGGAAACACTCAGAGCCAGTTTTTAATTCCAAGAAGGGCAGCTAAGAACTAAGAATGTAAAGAGTTGACAGGGTGGCTTAAGTGCAGATCTGCTTTCTTGAACTTTCCTGCAAATTAAAATCAGCTGAGGTACACTTATGTCAAGGAAATCAGAATCGGAGTGAGTTATTGGCCTCAGTAAAGCTTCCCAGGTCCTTCTGTTAGAAACAAGGACATAGTGTTTCTCACACTTCTAACATGGAGCCAAGTTTGAGAGCCATGATGTAGATGTAGGCTAGCGGTTCTCAAATGTGTTGCCATCACCAGCAGTACCAGCATTGCTTGGGAACTTGTTAAAAACACACACTCTTGGGCCCCATCCCAGACTTAATGATCAAAACCTCCATGTGATTCTCAGGGACACTAAAGTGGAGAATCATGGGTGTAGAAAGGACCCAGGAAATCAAGCCTGTTTCCTTCCACTCTCAGTACTACCATCACCCACCAGAAATCTTTAGTCTTAGGTGACCTGTGGATTTGTCTTAAGGGAGACAGTCTAAAGCTGCATGTGAGTAGTCTAAACTGAGATGTACAATAAGTGTAAAATACCAGATTTCATAGGCTTAAGTACCAAAAAAAAGGGGGGATATCTCACTCATAATTTCTTACATTGATTATATGTTGAAATAATATTTTGAAGATATTCAGTTAAATAAAAATATTACTAAAATTAGTCTGACCCCCCCCCCTTTTTAGATGTGACTACTAGAAAATTTGAAATTATATGACTCACCCTTTATACTATTTCTATTGAACCAGGCTAGTCTATAGAGTTTTATAGCTGGGAGAAATCTCACCGGGGATACCTCAAATCAGTATTAGGGAGCATCAGAACCCTCTTGAATTCATTCAGACCTGGGCTATGGACCAAAAAATCCTTGATCCAGTCAGAAATTATCACCAAAAGTCCCCTCCCCTCAAGAACAGGGTTTTGGTGTTCAGTCTTGATTCACTCACTCCTCACATCCGTTTGTGTCTTCCATAAACTGGGGCTTATGATAATATTATGTGCCAGGGACTATTAGGTAAGCAAGTGCTTTGTTCAAAGCATAAAAAGCAAGGCTCTTGGTTTCTCCTCTGACTCTGAAAATGAGAGGGTGCGGGGCACCAAAAGGCGTTCCTTAAATGGCATAACTTGCAGCTGAGTGACACAAAGCCAGGAAGGACATCCCTCACCTCGCAAGGGACCAGTTGTCATCAGAAGGACCCAGCTCAGGTCCAGACTCCGCTCCTTGCTCGCTGTAGGTTTGGACAGCTGAGTTCAACTGTCTCAACACGGGTCTCCCCTCCAGTCCAAAGTTGGGGTGAGGCTTTGGAGATCCAGAGTTGTAGTTCTTCGCATCTCTCCCATCCCACCTGCGCCCGGACACACCTGCCCAGTCCAGGACCCCAAAATCTAGAAGAGGAAGATCTGACCTTGGATGTTAGGAAACTGATTAAGGGACCTTATCCTGGGGCACGTCGGGAAATATGGTCTTTTATGGTACAAAGAAATCACTTCCGGGTCAAAATATGCAAGTGGGCGTGGACTCTGGGGGGATGGTCTTTTCACCCCCCTTGCCTCCCCCCGGCAACCCCCGCTCCCAACGGGTGTTGAGTATTCCGGCTATCCGAAACTTGCGGTTTTCTGGGTTCCTGTTGTTGACAACGACCGCTACTTCCCTTTTTGCTTCATGTACTCTTTGCGCATGCCCAGAGCTCTCGTCTGCCGGTCCACGGAATACTGTTTCATTACCAAAAACTACATTTCCCAGACGATGGCGCGAGTGGGTGGGACTTCATCGCCCCTGAAGGAGGGGCGCGGCGCTCCAAGCGGACACAGAGTCTGTGACCTCTTTTCTTTTATTTAATACAAAACTGGCCTGTCAGCACGCAGGCCCTGCGGCCAGGCCAGATCCGGTGCGAATGGGCCTGGCCCCTTAGAAGGTGAAGCCGAGCTGCACTTGAAGGAATGAGGTCCTTCCTGCCTCCTTTCCTGGAGTTTGGAACTGTCAAGCTCCAGCTCCCACCCTCTCTCAGATTCAAGACCCTTGCGCTGCCCACACTGTGGGGCCGGCCGCGCTCGGGGGCCTGGTCGAGCCTGCCTGGCCCGTGAGGATTTGCACCAGCAGGTCGGTGGCTAGCATGTGCGATGGCTCCTCGAAGCCGATGGTCAGCAGCTGCTGGTAGTCTCCAGGAGGCTGCGGACACAAAATCCTGGGGCCGGGACAGACAAGACTGGACGTGAGCGCCTCCTGCTTCCTGGGAGCCTCTCTCCTCCAGTGAGAGGCTGTGGCTGAAAGAGGCTTTCTTTCAGCTGGGGGTGGGAAAAACCCTGGGGGAAGGTGGTTTACTTGTTGATGAGAAACCTAGAGGGTAATAGCTCTGGCAGGCTGAACTACTTATTCCTGGCCTGGCCAATCACTCCACTAGCTGGCCGTGTGTCCTTGGGCAGGTAACAACATTCCTGGGCACCTGTTTCTTTTTTTAAAATGGGGTTAGAAAGTATAGACCTCAATGGGTTTTATGTAAAATAGTTTTCAGGGCACAATAAAATGCCATCTTTATTACCAAGGGAAACAATGTTGGGGGAGGTGGACGGTCTTTGGTGGGGTACTGTCCCACCCTCCAGAGCCCACGTCCACCTTGTCATCACCCTAGCTAGCTCCTACCAGGAATAAAAGTCATCCTCCGCTGGTCCTAGGGGCACCCATCGGCCGATAGACCACAGCTTCTGAATCTGGGGGCATGAATTGGCCGCATTGTTGCTTGTGTCTTCCCATGTATCTCGATAGCACAGGAAGTAGCTGGAAGGGGAAGAAACAGTGATTAAGAGTGAGCAGTTTCCTAGTTTATTCTCTTTAGAGCTTTAATTTTGGAGGTAAGGTAGAAACTCGCCAGAAGTTGCCTTCAAGTTCTCAGATAGGGATGTGACTCAATACTGAGGGCTTTTCTCCTTGTCAGACTATTTTTAAGATGAGGACTTTTATTTTTGATAGGAGGATGAATTTTTTAAAAGGCGAGGATGGCCTTTCAAAGGTCCTTGGTTTCCTGCCTGGCTTTCCACACTTTGATGGAGGTGGTTCACAGGCCCATATTGCACTCTCCATAGAGGGTTTGGGGACTTTGATTCTGGTAAGCAGACTCACTAATCCACATGGGAATCTTGCCCCTGGCTGCTAGGCTCTGGGGTGGTTTCCAGGTTCCAGCGCATCTTCTTATAGAGGTACCGGGGGAAGCGGCTAGCAGTGTAGGCAGCAGGGGCACAGTATCTGAAGATGGACACCTCATGGGACGGACTGATGGAGAACTTCCCGCAGAAGAAACAGGAGATGCTGGCAGGAGATGGGAGAGTGCAGGAAAAGGTTGTGCCCTGGACCCCTCTACCCCCCACCAATTCCAGTCTCCCACCCCTTTACCTTAGGGGGTCTGTCTCCTCCAGGTCTACAAACCCAAAGGAGGCATACATGAGCACCAGCTGTTCCAGGCGCAGGGTCAGCTGTTGGGAGATCTCCAACAGCTGCATGGAAGAGGGGGCATCATAAGATTAATTGACCTGCCAGCAGCAGCCCCCTACTCTACCCTACCCCCCCAGCCTGAGAGATGAAGAAAAGGGCATGGGATCTAGGAAATTGGCCCCACACACCCCCTTTCGAACCAGCTCCTGCAAGGCTCCATAGATGGGGGGCACACTCCGTGCAGCCGCCTCCAGGTACAGGAAGTAGGGCTCACACATCTTTAAGAAGGTGGGCATGGCCTTTGCCAGCTGTTCCTTCCGAACTCGGTCCCTGCTGAAGGGAGAAGAGGGCCTTCACCTGGGGTTCCTCATCCCTCCTCATTTCTCCTATTCTACTCACCTTCCACCTTTATCCCTTATCTGGACCTCTATTAAAATCCCCCCACCCTCCAATGCCAAGCCTTTGTCAGAGCATCTTCCAGGGCAACGTGCATCACAACTATTTGAAACACTTGTTAAAATGCTGACACCTGAATCCCATGACTGATTTTTTATTCAAAAGTCTCTGTAGGGCGGAGCCCAGAAACCTAGGTTTAAACAGCCTCCCAAAATCAGTTCCTCTTTCCATGGGCTGGGAATGACATTCTTCTTTGGGGTCTCAAATTGGTAGCCAGCAAGCCAAATCTGGCTCAGATAGGTTTTATTTAGCCTGCCCAGAGTTCAAAACCTAAGCCATCAGTTGAAAACCGAAAAAAGTCCTAGAGATTTGGCAACCTGGTAGCCCACATGATAGCAGGTACTCCCTAACTCCAAATGGTACACATCTCTCATCACTCTTCCAAACTGGATTTCTAATCAGCTAGCTTCATTCATTGTCTCTGGCTCCTAATGCTTTTAAGTTTGTGACTCTGGTGTGTTCCACCTGCTTAGTCAGTCACCTTCCCTCTGTTTCCTTATCCACGGGGATCCTGGGACCCTGTCCAGCATCACCTGTACAGCAAGTAGCTTTGGAAATCATCCACCTTCTTGACCAGGTAGCGGAGATGATCGGTGATGGGGCTGAACATGGTGTTCAGGGGTAGGCGAGGAGGTGTGGGCCCCGGGCCCGGGGCCAGAGGCTCCGGGGAAGGTGTAGAAGGGGAGGAGACCTTGGGCATTTTCCCCCGGACGTCCTCCAGTTCCTCCTGGGCTGCGTCCCCAGGTCGGCCAGGGGGCGTCGACCACAAGGGGTCTTCGCAGGGCTGTGCGCCAAGTTCCATGCCTTCCGAGGGCGACGTTTCCCCAGTGCCTTCGGGAAGCGGCTCCATGAACCACTGCTCGGTAGCCATCGTGGGGCTGGAGGAAGGAATCTGGGCTCTTTAAGTCTCCACCGCTGCGGTTGGCCACGGGTTCGACCCCGCCCAGGGAACCTCTGACTCTCCTGGGCTGGGACCACGGCCCAGCCCACCTCACTCTAGCCTCAACCTCTGCCAGCGCCGCACCGCGCGGAGGGAGTTCACCTCGTTTGAATTTCAACACGCAGAAGGGGCGCGCCGCGCCGTTCGGGGCAGCTCGGGTCTGCTCGGGTCCGCTTGAGCGCGCGCTCAGGCAATCCAACGGAGGGTGGTGTGTGCGGGAGGGCGACCTGAGTAGGCTTTGGCGCGGCCATGTCCTCGGGGTGCGGTCCAAGGGCCACCGCCTTTTTCTTCGGGGCAGTTTTCTAGGGAGGAAGGGGTCTCTACAGTGCGTCCAAAACCTGGGGCGCAGGAATATGAAGGTAGACATCCTCCCACCACCTGCAGAGCCTCTGACTCCGGGTCCGGAATCTGTATTTTAAAAACTAATGAAGCTGAGGAAAATCGCATTAGAAGTAGGGACTTATGATGTAGTAATTGTTACTACTAATAAAATTCCTCTCTTGGAAAAACTTCCCCATCCCATGATCTCATTTGATACCAAATCTTTGTTCCTTTTTAAATTATTTTTAGAGAGAAAGGGAGGGAGTGAAACATAGATGTGTGAGAGAAACATTAATCTGTGGCCACTCATATGCACCCCAATGGGGAATGGAACCCGCAACCCAGGCATGTGCCCTGGCCAGGAATCAAACCAGAGACCTTTTGCTTTGCAGAACAAAGCCAAACCAAATCAGGGCTCCCGTTTTCCTTTTATGGAGAGAGGATCTTGTAGCTCGGGGACCCTGCTCTGGACCCATTGGTCCAGAACAGATCCCTGCTCCCATAGTTCTTTGTAGCATGCAAAGGCTGTCAGATATACACATATGAAGCCAAATACATTAATTAGACTCAAAAGACTCTGGGTGAAGTGCTCACAGATGTTGGATACCACCCTGTGTGATCCTGAACAAGTATCTTTGCTGTATGTAGGGAGCCAGGTGCCTTGTCTGTAAAGTGGGTTTTTACATGCTGTGCTTTATGGGGCTTCGGAGAGAATTGAGAAAATGTAAAGTCAAGTTAACTGCTAGTCACTCAAACATTTGAGCACCTACTGTGCCTGGACACGGTTCTGGATGTGGGAAGATGACAGAACTAAACATATTCCTGTCCTGGCATAGTCACAATTATAGCTGGCTGTGAGGCAGCCCCATTCACTACCTGTCTTCCTCCAAGAACAATTCAGTCCTAATCAAACTCTCCCAGAAGGCTGGTGTGGCTCTTCAATGCCCCTCCCCCACTCCATTCATAAAAAGAAACTCCTGGTCTTTTTCTCTTTTCTTTTTTTTTTTTTTAAACTTTATTTAAAAAACCTTCGGTGCAATATTAAAAAGCAATACAGCCAGCTGGAGCGACAACCAACAGAAAGGGGAGGAGTAGGGAAGACCCACGGACCCCACCCAAGCTGTTCCCAGGGGATGGAAGCTGGGGGCAGACCAAGAAGGGGCCTGGTTGGTGGGGGAGGAAAGAAAGGCCACCCACCAAAATGATCAGGCAGAACAAATCATTTATATAGGAAACATCTGGCTGAACTGAAGATCTAGGGGAGATGGGAAGCCCCCATTTTTTCCCCCAATAATGTCCTAGGCTTGGGGGGAGGGTTGGCCTCCTGGGGTGTAATAAGCAGGCCCTGTCCCACCCCACACTCCTCCATTAGAGTTTGGGATGTTTTGGAGGACAGAGGTGTGTGTGGGGGACACACCAGGAAGAGATGAGTAGGGAAGAGTGCCCCCTCATTGGAATCTGCTATGAGAGGTGAAAGTGTCCCTGGTCCAACTCCTGGACTCTGAGGGTCTTGGGTGAGATGGGGCTGGAATGGGTCGGGGCAGGGCAAGGCTGGGTGCTCAGCCTAGAAAGCCATCAGGGTCATCATCCTCAAAGTGGCCTTGCTGGAGCACCTTGATGTGATGCTCATAGATTTTCAGCGCTGGGCCAAGGCGAATGGACAGACCAGTTAGTACATCTGTCCGCTGCATGAGCAGGAGAGACTTGCCATCAATTTCCTGTGTGGAACAAGAGACAGAGAGTGCAAGGTTAGAGCAGACCACCACTGAGGCCCTGAGATAGAGGGGGGATGTCCAGAGCTGGGGACTCACCTGTTCTTGGAAAGCCGTAGCCTGTTCAGGGAAGCCAGCCTCTGTGAAATATTCCACCACATCCATCACTGTCCACTCTACGGGATCAGCTGGCTTCTCTTTGCGCCCAGAACTGTGTTGGAACAGAGGGAAGCAGTGGGCAGTGATGCTCCTCTGGTTCTGTTACACTCCCCTGGGGCTCCACCCTCGTGTCTCAAACATCCCAACTTACGGACAGCCGAAGGGGGTCCCATCGGCCCCAGGCAGGGCTGGTTTTCCTGGGGGCAAAGGCACGGGGGATGGGGAATCTGGCCCAGTGGCAGCAGAGGCTAGGAAAGAAATAGCATCTGCCTGTGGTTTTGTCTTGGGGCTTGGTATTCTCCTCACCAGGCACCCTCCCCTACCCAGAGGACTCCTTACCTGATCCCCCTTCCTTATTCATGGCTGCCATGGAGAACACCTGGCGGGTGCCACTGCCTGGTGCTGGTCCCCGACCTTCATCCTGGCCCTGGTGGGGACCACAAGGTGTCCACTCCTTGACCCTCTCCTTGGCACTTTGAGGGCCCCGCTCACCATTAAGCTGGTGGTTCTGGGTACCTGCAGGACGGTCACCCTCAGGTACCTCGGAGCCTTCAGACACACTGTCTTCATCATCATCATCTTCATCATCATCATCTTCTTTCTCAAGCAATCGCTCTTCTCCACCTCTCTGGTGCCAGGGAGAGAGGAACAAAAGGTTAGTAGCTGTTCTGGAGCAGGGCCCAGTCAGTCCCTGGGATCCAGAACAGAATGGTGTACTTAACGGCCACCTTTAATATCAAGGCAGATTAACTTCTATACATTCACTCCATGACAAGCTGAGTTATTAAAGCCCCTAGTAGCCAAACCTCACTAAACTCGACCAACAACCCCAAGAGGTCGCTACTGTTAAGTTGCGTTTCACACAGGAGGAAACTGAGGCTCCGAAAGATTAAGTCACTTACCAAGGTCACTACGCACTGAGCCCACAGGGAAAAAGCCCAAAGCCCAAGCTGCCCGGTTCCTCCCGGGACTCACGCCCCCCGCCACCAACTTTACCCGCACCTGCCCACCGCGCGGCGCCCTTCCTACGCAGCGCGCTCACCTTGCTCCGAGACGCTCGGGCACTGGCGGCCGGCGGCGCCCGTCCGGGCCTGTCCCCACGGGACAGCGCGAGCGCTCCGAGGCGTGTGCGCTCCAGGCGGCCCCGCGCCGCCGCCTCCTCCTCCAGCAGCCCCTGCACGCGGCCACGGGTCAGGCGGCCGCCGGCACCGCCGCTACCCCCGAGGTAGCGCACGACTTCCCGCAGGCTCACGGGCCGTGCAGGGCCGCCAGCCCGCGCCGCGCCCCCCTCCGGCGGCTGCTGTGGCTGCGGCGACTGCTGCTGCTGCTGCTGCTGCTGTGGCGGCGCCGGCGGCTGTGGCGGCGGCGGCAGCGGAGGCTCCCGGGCGGCGACGGCGGGCGGAGGAGCACGACGCGGGCCGGTCGGAGGCGCCACTGCCAAAGGAGCGGCAGGAGCGGACGGCGGCGCGGCCAGGGGCGCGGCCCGCTGCGCGCGGGGGCCCGGCTGCGCGGGGCCGGGCGAGGGGGGCGCTGTGGCGGCGGCGGCTGCCGCGCGGGGAGCCCGGGCCGGGGCGGCGGCGGCGACGGGCGCGGGTGCTGGCGGCGGGGCGGGCGTGGGCGGCGGCGCGGCGGCAGCTGGGCCCCCGCGGGGGGCGCGCGGTGGGGCCGGCGGGGTGGCTCCACGCCGGGGTGGCTGGACGCGCGCCGCGTTGCGGTACGAGATGCTCCCCTTGTAGCTGACCCGGAGCACGGCGCGCTGCTGGATCAGTTTCTCTAGCTCGGCGCGCGTGCGCTCCGGCTCCGGGCCGTGCCGCCGCCGCACCATCCGGCAGATGCGCTCCAGGTCCGGCCGCGCCTTGCGCGAGCGCAGCGAGTCGATGGTGTCCAGGATCCACTCTTGGTAGTGCGGGGAAGCAGCGGACGACGAGGCAGCGGCCGCCGTGGTGGCAGCCGCCGCCGTCTCCGGCGGGGGTAGGGCCGGGGGCCCCGCCATGCCTCCCGCCCGGCCCGGCTGCACCGTGCGCGCTGCCTCCCTCCCAGCGCGGCGCCCCCCTCCCCGGCTCCCCTCCCTCTGCCGCTGCCCGCCTCCTCCTCCTCCCCCCGGGGGGCGCAGCGCCTCGGCGGAGCGGCGGCGGCGCTGCTGTTTCTTTGCAAAAAAAAAAAAAAAAAAAAGAGAGACAGAGAGAGAGAGAGAGAGAGAAAACAGTGAGAGAGAAAGAAAAGAGAGAAAAAATATGCACACACTCACTCACTCGCACGCACGCACACAGACCCGCTTCTGCTGGGCGCGCGCGGGGCCGGGGATGCGAGGAGGGAGGAGGGGAGCGCGGCGCGGCCGGCCCCTCCCCGCCGCCGCTGCTGCCGCCGCCACCGCCGCCGCCGCCGCACGCGCGCCCTGCGCCCGGGACACTCTGGCCCCCCTTCCTTCTCTCCCTCCGCCCCGCCGGCCGCCTTCCTCCCTCCCACCCCCACGCGCCGCTTTTAAGGTGGAGCCCGGGGCCCCCCGCCCGCCCCCTCCCTTTACCCTGCGCTCTGGCTCACTCTAGCTCGCTCCGACCCCCCCTTACAACTCCCGCGCGCTTTTTAAGGAGGCGCCGCGGAGTTGGCGCCGGGGCGGGGGCGGGGGCAAAGCAGCGGGCGGGGGAGGGGAGGGGGAGGGGAGCACCCAGCGGGGGAGGGGAGAGGGGGCGGGCTGGGCGGACGGGCGGCTCTCGGCCGCCCTCCAGCCATTGGGCGCGGGACCCAGACGTCCCCGACGCCCAGCCCCCATCTCCACACCTCCCAAGCGCACTCCGCTCTCGAGACCGCACTTACCGGGAACTCCCGGCTTGCGGGGTCTGGCTACCGGGCTTGACGGGCGTTGCGGGAACCCTCGGATCGATGCCACTCCAGTGGCCCTAGGGTTGAGAAGGTGGGGAGGGGAACGCGCACAGTCTTCCCCACACTGACCGCTTCCAACCAGGGTCTCCCGGTTCCGCTGCTCGGCCTCCCGGCGCGCCGGCCCCAGTCTCCTTGGAGCTCTCTCTCGGCTCGGGGCTGTATGCCGAGGGGGCGCGACGCAGACATGGGGAACCCTGAGTTCAGGGTTATAAGGCAGCCTGGCGCCCCCTTCTCCTGCGGGGCCTGGTGGGGAGTGGCGGAAGTCAGCTAAACCTGGTTTTACAAGGACTCCAGCCCAGGTCCCGATCAGCCTGAACACTGGGGTGCGAAATTCCCTTTCCAACCCTCCTGGCGGTATGTGGGTGGGTGTGTGTGGTGGGGGGGTGGTGTTTGACCGAAGTCGGGAATACCGGCGACACTTTTTTTTTAAACAAAACTTTATTGGTAATAGTTTTCAAATATGTTTACAACAGCACACTGTTCAAGAGGAAGTCACGTCCTTTCCAGCACACCGGTTGAATCACCCTGCGCCCACCCGGGGCCCCACCCCAGGCTTGAGAGCTCCTCCTGGGATGGGGAAAAGTTATGAGAGGAACAGATTTGGGGTTGAATAGGGGCTCTCCACTTTTCTATTGAGAGAAAAATGGACAAGTGGGGGAAGGGGTGACAGCTGACAGCTAAACCTAGGAGCGCCCAGAATGAGGGGGCAGAGGCTGTTCGGTGAATAAAACAGTCCTTTCCTAGCAATCCTGGCTTTGAACGGGGGCCACAGAGGCAGAGTGGGGCTCTGCCTCCTTTTGTGGGGGACGGGGGTTGCCTTCCCAACTGAGCTGAGAGGAGGCTGGATATTAAAATCTAGCTGAGAATAAAATTAAGATGTTTGGGTAAGTGCCGCTGGGAGAAAGACCCTGGGCTTCGGGCTCCCCCTCTATCTTTTGGGGGACAACTAACTCCTCTTTGGCAGGGAGAGGGGCAGCTGCTTTGTCTGGACCCCAAAGCCCAAGGGTGAAGAAAGGTCTGTTGGGACAGAGGGAGTAGGAGCTCCCTAAAGGGGCTGAGACCCTTCCAGGCTTGGCAGGGGAGGGGGTATTAACAGTTTGGGGGAGAGGTTGGAACTCCAGCTCTTTCCTTTACAAGTCAGTTTGCTTCCCAGCCTTGTTAAAATGGATCTGGGGGGTGGTGGGATGGGAGGGAAGCATAGGAAGGTGGGAGGGAGGCAATGGTGGAATTTAAATAAGTTTGTTAATTGTTTTTTAAAAAAATTTTAGCAAGTAGCGCACTGCACATGTCACTAAAATCTCCTTCCCAGGCAAGATTCCTTTGAAGGGAAGGTTGGCCATTCTTTTCTCCCTTATCAAGTTTGCTGGTGGTTTGGTGAGGGAAGTGGGGAGGGGAGAGGGCTGGAGTTAAGTTTGGCCCCCTTTCCACACCCTATCCCTGGATACACTAGCAAGACCTGGTCTGACTGGAACTGAAACATTTAAAACAGGCAGAAGTGGGCTAGGGTGGAGGAAGGCAAAAGCATTAGGGAGGTCAGGAGGGCGAAGGGGGTGATGAGGAGCAGCTGATGTTTCCCTCTGAATATCTGGGCTTCCTGCTCCCCTACCCTGGAGTTTGGGGTGGGGGTGAAATTAGATGCAAGGAACTCTGGGGCCCTCTGGCTGTTCAATCCAACCCTCCCACCCACCCCCCCCACAAAAAAAGAAAGAAAACCCTTGGGGGTACAGACACACCCCTAAAACTCAGAAAATTCCTTGCCACACTTCTCATTGATAGAGACTCTGATCTCTTCCTCTTCATAGTCGTCAAAGTTACTTGTGTCCCCAGGGCCTTTAAACTTTGGTATGAAGGGAGCTTCCACCTGGAGAGGAGTCAAGAACCACCCAGACCTCAGCAGTCAACATAATCCTTGTTAAAACAATAAGTACAAATGGCCTAACATTCATGAGATAACTTAGACTCAGGCCTAAGTTTTAGCATTAGGGTGTGGATCCACCGTAACAACCCAAAAATCTTAATAGTCCACTCACCAAAGGGGAAAAAACTCCAGAGAGGGGTGTCTCTGCCCAAGGTCACAGAGTGGCCAGTGACCCTACAATCCCATTCCGAGACCTCCATTGCTCTAAACTGTCCCAGTTAGAATGACCCAGAGCCTGTGGCCTATTTTCAAATTCTTCCCTTTCAGTCTTTCCACTGACAGCCTTCCCTGACTCTTGGCCTGCCCCCAAAGCCCTCAGGATACCCAGGGAGGTGGCCTCACCTTCCTCTGGTAGATGGCGATCCAGTCAGTCGTAGCAAACCATTTGTGGTTCTTGATGTCGTTGACCCCGTTTTTGAGGTTCCCGAAGCGCTTGGTAAGATCCACCTGCAGGAGGTTCCGCAGCAGATCCTTCAGGTCAGAGCTGAAGTGGGATGGGAACCGCACCTGGGGTGAGGGTGGGGGTGACACAGACAGGGTTGGAAACTGGCCTGGAGCTTGGGGACCCATAACACTGTCTTTGCTATTCAACAGTCCTATGGGGCAGAGGACCAATTTGAATGTGCGTTGGAATTCCATTAAAACAGTTAATCAGGGCTGTTGGAGTTTCTGATTCAAAAGGTCTGGGTTGAAGCCTGAGAGTCTGCATTTCTAGCTAGTTCCCTGGCCATGCTGATGGTGCTGAAGAGAGGACCACTTGAGATTGCTGCTCCAAGTTAAGTGCTGTGATAGATCCTATTTTAGAGAAGAAGAAACAGGCTCGGAAGGGTTAAACAGCTTGCCCAAGGTCACAGGGAGGGGGGTTGGGGCGGAGGAGGAGGAGTGGGACAGAGTGGCTCCATCTTGGGTCTGTCAAGACTCCAGAACTTGCATTTTTAGCCACTGCTTCCTAAGGTGGTTCTGTTGGGGTCTGGAGACTTCAGAAATATCCATGCTTATGAGAGAAATGATTGTTTTTCTACTTCTCTCTCTGCATAGCTATGACTCTTCCATTCTTTAAGGTTCAGTTCAAATCTTCCAGAAACTTTTCCCAAATGCCCTGAACACATGGCCTCATGTGCAACTATTCACTGGATTTACAGTTACCAAACCAATTTCCAGCACTGCTCTGCCTCTTAGAGGCTGTGACCTTGGCCATGGCCTTTAACCTCTCTGGGTCTGTTCCTGCCTTTCTGGCATGGGGCAGATATCCCAGGGTTGCATGAGGGAGATAATACCGCTGAGGGTGCGTGGGAACTGTGAAATGCTACAAAGAAGAGAGTTAAGCTCTTCTCCTCTTTCACTGTGGAACCTTCTATGACTTTTTCTTTGTTTTACACCTTCCCACTTTGGGCCATTTTCTTGGTAATTTCTGTTGTGCCTAATGGCAGACACCTCATCTTTCCCTTTTTGTGGCCCCACTTTGCAGCTGATCATTTCTTTCAACCCCTCTGACAGGCAGGTGCCTGGTTCCTCAGTTCTCAGGTGGGAAAGATGAGGCTCAGAGGGGAAGGCACTTGCCTGAGGTTTCAAAGCCAAGGGGTGGTGGAACTGGGACCGGGAGTCGGGTCGACCCCCACCCCCAACTGCCAGGAGTTGCTTCCACCATTTCCTGGGCCAGGTGGATGGATGGTTGTGTCCTCCCAGTGAGATGGCAGAGCTGAAGACAAAAGTGGGGTTCCCAGCCTCTCTAGGGCCCTTAGATCTTGGACCAGACATATCTGTTCTCCATGCCTCAGCTTCCTCGGTCCCTCAGAGTGTTGGGTAGTAGGACAGAGAGGTTGCACTGGGGCAGCGGGTGTTCAGCGTGCTCTGTAGATGCTAGCTGTAATAGTCCCCTTGCCTGCACCCTCCGAGTTATGAACTCTGCCTCTGAGAAAGGGAATATGGACAGTACACCCCCATGACTGCCCAGTGGGGTCTGGGAACCAAGTCCATTAGCTTTTCTGCTGAGAAACTTGTGAACACTCACACTAAGAGGTATGATTAGGGGCAAGTAGAGCCTCACATAGGGCAGGGCAAGAGTGCAGGTGCGGCTTGGGGTTTTGGAAGCTGTTGGGAGGTTGGTACTATGGGTATAGGAATAGCCAGTGAGGTTGTGTGAGGTTCACCTCAGCATGGCTGATGCACCTGGCTTCATTGCCTGGCCTGACTTAACCCTTTGAGCACCATGTGTAATTCAAAATTTGGATCAACATGAGAAAAAATTATATCGATATATAACCTGAGGTACAAAAAAACAAAACATAAAATACGAATTATTCCACTGTTATTTA
Organism: Furipterus horrens; assembly: GCF_987537825.1. NCBI lineage: Eukaryota > Metazoa > Chordata > Mammalia > Chiroptera > Furipteridae > Furipterus > Furipterus horrens. The sequence goes on along the minus strand of NW_028327180.1, from coordinate 44,545,727 downwards.
CATTTATAGCCATCGAAAAAAAGAGTCGCTGGGAGTGACGCTGGCACTTTTGGGAAAATTTGTCAGCACGTCGCTCATAGTGACATTGGCATTCAAAGGGTTAATGAATTTCTAGGTGGTTCTGACAATAATGGTGGGTAGGAAAGGGTTTGTTCTGGGTGGAGCCCCTGCTTCCAGATCTTACCTTCCCAGAAACAATCTTCTCATAGATCTGAATGGGCTGGTCAGCGAAGAAGGGTGGGTAGCCAGCAGCCATCTCATAGATGAGAACCCCTAGGGCCCACCAGTCCACAGCTTTGTTATAGCCCTGGAGTGAGAAGGAATGTATGATGAGGGGAAAAGGGTGAGGAGGGGGTGTGGTTAGAGCAGGCCTCAGGGAGGGGTGAGGAGGTGCCTACTTTGCTCAGGATGATCTCAGGGGCCAGGTATTCAGGGGTCCCACACAAGGTCCAGGTGCGGCCCTTCACACGCTTGGCAAAACCAAAGTCTGTCACCTGTGGGTACAAGAGTGGGGTTGGTTGACAGGGAGGGAGAGAGGGTCTAGGACACAGCTGCCTGGGGCTGTCCCTTGCCCGGCCCAGCAGGTACCTGAATATAGCCCTGCTGGTCTATGAGAAGGTTCTCCGGCTTCAGGTCCCGGTAGATGAGATCGAGTGAGTGCAAGTACTCAAAGGTCAGGACAATCTGGGCGGCATAGAAGCGGGCATGGGGCTCACTGGTGGGGACAAGTGGAAAGGGGTGAGCATGGGTGGCCACACCCAGCAAGACCCACCCACCCCCAAATGGCCTAGCAGGTGGGCTACAGAGTTGCCTCCAGCCCAGCTATCCAGAATGGGTAAGACGAGCAGCCTTATTTATATAGAGCTCCAAAATTGAAAGAGCCCAGATGTCCGTCAACAGAGGAATGGTGTCACAGATTGTGACAGATTCATACAATGGAATACTACCCAACCCTGCCATGGGGACAAATGATGAATATGCTCAAAACTGTGGCTCGATCTCAAAACAATTATGTGAAGAGAAAGAAGAAAAAAAAAAAACTGTATGATGCCATTTATATCAAGTCCAAAACTAGACCAAATACATTCTATGGTGTTTAAAGCCAGAAGGGACAATTGCCTTTGTCAGGGTGGTGATCTGCCAAGAAAGGCATTCGAGGGAATTTTCTGGGGTGACAAAATGCTCAGTATGGTGTTTTGGGTGGTGGTTACGCAAATGCATGCAACTGTCAAAACTCATGGAACCAACTATTGAAGACCTGTGCATTTTATTGTATGTAAAATGCAAAGCTATGTGAATAAACAAAATAAAACAATAGTACAGATTTTAAAACTGCATAAAATCACCAACTTAAATGGCAATACCTAAGTTACTAAGTTTGTTTTGTTTTTTGGTGGTCAGTCATTGCAGATTCATCAGCTCAGTGGGGGCAATGAGAACCCACAGGGACTTGGAAAGGCTACCTCCATGTCCCCAGAGGGTTTGGTTGTGTGATGTCACCTGTGGACACCCCCAGGTCTGGTGTGGCTGCCGGCCGTCCACTCACCTGAACCTTCCAATCCGCCGTAGGTGTGAGAACATTTCCCCACCGGGCACATACTCCATAACCATGTATAAATTTGAGTTGTCCTGTGGGGAGCAGCAGCTGATCAGAGCCCTGATCCCCGAGCCTTGGGTTCCACCCAAAGGCCGGGTGCCCTCCCTTGCCCAGTAGAGGTTCAGAAATAAGGTGACAATACCAATCTAGGCTCCTATATGAAGCACATGCCAAACACCAGGCACAGTGCTCACTGTCTTATTTCCCTCTGCCCATGAAGGAAATGGAACAGCCATTATTCTGCTTATAGGGGTTGGGGGATGGTGGGGGAGGTGAAAGGGAGGGCTGGCTATAGGAGCCTGGGCTGGAGAGAGGACTCCATGGCAGCTCACGCCTGTGACTGTCCTGAGCAAGGCTCTTGAGCCACAGTTTTGTCATCTGTAAAATGGAACCAGGACAGGCTACAGAATTTGTGTCCCCCCCACCCCATTTCCCATCAGATAAAAGTGTGAGTCTCCTTGCTAAACAAATGATTATACCCTGACTGGTGTGGCTCAGTGGGTTGGGCATCATCCTGTCCTGCAAGCCGAGGGGTCACTGGTTCAATTCGCGGTCAGGACACATGCCTGGGTTGCAGGCCAGGTCCCTGGTTGGGGGTGTGCCAGAGGCACCCAATCGATACTTCTCTCCTACATGGATGTTTCTCACCCTCTCTTTCTCCCTCCCTTCCCCTCTCTCTGAAAATAAGTAAAATATTTAAAAAGCATTAAAAAATTATTATGAATTTCAAGACAACAGCAGTAGAGCATGCCACCAAGCATGAACCCTTGTAACTGCCTGGGTGGCAGGCCCTGAGTGGGTTTTCCCAACTCTTGAAGTTCAGCTTAGGCCAGCACCCAAAACAGCTCACACAGAGTGATCATGATGTGTTTAGAACTGTCATGGAAACCTTCTGATCCCTAGTTTACAGATGAGAAAACTGAGCCTCAGAACAGAGAAGTCCCTCTCCAGGGTCAAATGCGCAAGTAGTGCTGAGCTGGGATTCGAATCCAGGCCATATGTCAGGTTTTTGTAAACACAGCAGTGATTTTGGGATGTCATCCAGTTTGAGTGACATGAACACCCAAGTTTACCAAGTAGACAGACCCAGTAGTTGAACTTGGGTGTATCAGAACCCCAGGCTGACTACCTGCCCCATTAGTGGGTGGGCCCACCTTCCAGGGCAGCCACTGGTTGTCCTCAGCCCCCAGGCTTGGTTTCCCTCTCTGCCCCTCTATTCCCCGATGACTTGGACACAACACGGTGAACCTGGCCCCACCTTGAAGGAGAACTCAAGTCTGACAAGGAACGGGAAGTTGACAGCCTGCAGGATACGCTTCTCATTCAGGGTATGCTCGATTTGTTTCAGCTTCACCACCTGCGGGTGGAAGGGGGGTGGAGAGGAGGAGGTAGGAGGGGGCCCTCATCCCCCTGGCTGCTGGAAGTAGGGGTGCCAGGGCCAGGCTGGTTTCTGTGAGTGTTTGTGGCCTGTAGAGCCCTTGGAGTGGTGCTGAGGACACAAGAAGAAGGCTGAGGCTGCCTGTCCCCACAGAGCATGCAGTTCAGGGCAAGAACACATAAGTCACAGGGTCACTCAGCCCAGAGGGATCAGAGCCACGATGGGGGAAGCTTGGGGCCTGAGGATGCCTGGATGAGGCACAGGGCAAAGTCTGGGGCAGGGGTAGTCAGAGAAGGCTTCTTAGAGGAAGGAGCAGCAGAGCTGAACACAGAAAGACACACAAGAATAGTGCCCAAGGAGTAGTTTACACAAAACTTCTCTGCATTTAGAGCAACCCCACGCATCACTTGAACCACAAGCTAATTCCTCCTGAGCCCTCAACTGTCCCCAGCAGGCACCTCATGTGTAGCGACAGGAGCCATGAGGGTTATGCACTGTGAGCATGACAGTTTTGAAGCCCAGAGAGGGGCAATGACTTGCCTAAGGTCACAGGCAGCTAGTCAACAGCTGCCTGGTGTATCACACACCGGCAGCCTGGTTGTTCAGTCAGCTCTAAGTTCTTGTGCTGGGGCCTTTTCTGCTTTGCTCACAACTGTCTACACCTAGTTTACACCTGCACTGCCCAATGCCATCCACACTAGCCACATATGGCTGCTGAGCATTTAAACGTGGCTGGGAGACTGGGGAACTGAGTTTAAAAACTTAAATACGTAAAGTGAAAATTCAAAAACTGACACTTGAGATAGTTACTGGACAACTTGTAAGCCTGTCGGAAACAACTTGGGCTCTGCTTTTTCAACTTTCCTACTTCTTCTTGTCTTTCCAATGAAAATTTAACATCAGAACAGAGATATGTTGTAAGCTTAAAATGTACACTGGATTTTGAAGACTTGGAACAGAAGAAAAGAATGTAAAATGTCTCATTACTGGTATTTTACATTGGTTACATACATTGAAATGTTAATATTGTAGATACACTGGCTTAATTACAAAATATTGTTAAAAGGCATTCCACCTGTTTCTTTTGTTTAATGGGGCTTCTAGAAAACTTAAAATCATACGTAGCTTGTGTGCCGTTACTACTGGACAGCACTGCTTTAGAGTAGTGCCTGGCATAAGTAGGGTGACAAAAATATTTACAGAAAGGAGGTCTGTGTAAATGCCACCTCCCTCAGGAAAACCTCCGGCTTCCTGGAATATAGGTTAGGTGACTAACCTCGTGCCCAGTGCCTGATTTCTCTTGGTGGTTGGCCTGGAGGGGAACCTCATGAAGGCAGCATGGTACCCTTCTGGCCCTCAGGTCTGGCACATGATGGGGGCTCAAGAAGTAGCTGGTGAGTGGACAGATGGGAAGAGTTCTCCAGGCAGCAGGTGGGACTGGGCTGCAGGGCGGGGCTGAGCTCACCTTTTGTTTGTCCAGGATCTTCATGGCGAAGTGGTTCCCAGTCTCCTTGTGTTTCACTAGCATCACCCGCCCAAACGAGCCTGTGCCAAGGGTCTTGATTCGTTCAAACTGATCCAAATGGGCTGTATTCTGTGGGTGGAGGAGTTGGGAGAGTGAGAAACACTCCTCCCTGTGCCCTGCTGGGCCAAGGTCTGGGACATCCTCTCTGCTGCCAGCAGAGGGGACCCTGGGGAGCAGGGGGAGTGATGGAGTGAGGACAGGGGGCGGAAAAACAAGATGGAGAAGGGCACATTCCTTGAGGCGAGTGGCAGGGGCCAGATATGGCCCTGGCCGAGGGCCCAGGAGCTGCCGGCAGCTGTGTGGGAGGTAGGGGCCACTAGCTGTAGGGGGTGGCAGGGTGGGAGAGCCTGGCAGTGGGTGATTAGGTGCCTCTGCCCAGGAGCCCCAATGGGTGTCTAGGCACCCTCCGCAGGGCCCTAAATCCCAGCCATGTCCCAGGAATAAAGCTGGAAGATGGGGGGCCATCAGCTAACCCCTCCCAGGGCTCTGTACCCAGGGGGTTTACCTGAGCAGGACTTTCCCATTTTTTAAGAAAATCTTCTTTGGCTTTGGCTAAGAATTCTTTCACTGGAAGGAAGAGAGGGGAGAGTTAGATGAAGACCCCATTTCACTGGGGCAGGCCCAGGGTATTCCTGGGGAGAATCCCATTCTGGAAAGTAGGGTGCAGCTATTTTAACTAGTCTCATCTTTTTTTCCCCAGGGACTTTAGGTGCTCTGGCTGAGTCTCAAGGCAACTTTGGGGGGCCTTGATCTGGCCTGGGGCCTGGGCCCCCTTTACTAGAATGGTGGGATCCAGCCTCAGCTCTTCCAAAATGGGGTACAGGGCAACTCAGGGGGACAGAGGGCAGCACCCAGGCCAGCCCACCCCCACTTGCCCCAGTTCTGACCGACATTCCATGGCCAGGGACTACGCCAGCCAAGGTATTTATAGCCTCAGGATTTGGCTGTTCCTCAGGCCCCTTCTCTGGGGAGGCCGGTCTGGGGTGGAGGCCTCTGGGGCTCGGGTAGCAGGCGCCCTTGGGGGCTCAGCTGTCGCTTAGGTCCTAGCTGGCACTGTTCCCACTTTTGCCAAATCAGGGGCCCTGGCTCCAGAGCTGGTTCTAGGCAGGCCTTGCCCTATGACCACTCCCCCGGGGTCCCTCAGTACCCCAAGAAGAACATCACCACCTGGCTAATACTAAAGACTTCACAGTGAGCAGACACTGGGCCTGCTGCTTTGTCTCCACTATCTCATTCAGTTAGCTGGCCAACTTTCCTTTTATCCATCTTCCCATTTAACACTCTAGGAAACTGAGGTTTGAAAAGAGTCATTCTTGCCAGTGCCCTGAGGAAGCCCAGCAAATCAGTTAAGGGCCAGGACTCTGGGACTGAGATCAGGCTCAGATCCCAGTCTGGTCCCTGATAAACTGTGTGACCTTAGGCAGCTGACTTTACCTCTCCGGGCCTGGGTGATTGTGAGGACTGGGCCTGGGTGATTGTGAGGACTAAATGAGTTAAGCTTGGCGAAGCGTGTTGGACAGTGGCCTGCATGAGGTTCATTGCCATGTAACTGTAGACTATTAATTTTGCTTTCACGTATTTAAAAAAATTGAGATAGAAAATACAGGGGATGCATTGAGTGCTCACATCTTAAACATGCGGCCTGATAGATTTGTACATTATGGACCTGTCCTTGTAACTAGACCCTGGGGTCAGACATGCTGTTGTTCAGGGACCCTGCCTGTATGCCAGCCCCATGCTGAATGCTTTCTATGCTTAAGTCCTACCTCAATGGCTCGGAGCTGCTATTACTCTCATTGTACAGAGGAGAAGACTGACCAGGCCTGAGGTTGCCTGTTGGACCCCACTGCTCACATTAACTGGTTTGGTCCTAACAGGTCGTAGTGCATTAGGGTGGCCAACAGACAGACCTGTCCTCGACCCTCTGATGTTCCTGGATGGTTGCCATCCGGAGGGGTTCTGCACACTCGTACCTTGGCCTTGCCTGTCACCTGCGTGTCCCACCCATATGTAGTACCAGGAGTTTCACATGGCTTTTGGTAGCTACCACTCCTCCACTATCACCAAGGCTCTCCCATAGCATTCAGACAGAAGTGGCTTCCATTGTGTTACAAGAGTGGCCAATGGAGGAGAGGCCATTGATCATGAAAGTCCTATAAAGAGTGACTGAGCAGAGAGAGGGCAATCAAGGAAAGGTCAGGAGTCCTAGGCTGGTGCCTGGCTGCGCCACCAACGGAGAGATCTCTCTGAATCTGGGGACAGCACCACATCCAATGCTTTCTCTAGCAGAATCTTTTCTGACATATACCACCTTCCTTGGATATTGCCAATGTACACACTAAATTCTGAAAGAAGATGGAGAAGAGGTACCCTCTTGGGACTTTAAATTTACCCACCCAAGAAGGTAGGGAGAAGCGGGCTTGCGAGGAAATCAGAACACCTGGTCTCGCTTCCCCTTTCGCTCTCAGCCATCCCAGAGAACTGCCATCTCCTGCCTTTCTGACTTGGGTACCCCACTAAGAGGCTCCACAGGGTGCCTTGGTCCTAGCACAGCTCTTCTCTGTCCCCTCTGGCGCTAACCACTTGGAGCTGGGGCACAAAGGGGGGGGGCAGCGCCAGGAGGAACAAAGAGGAATAATAATGGGGGGAACCCCCAGCCAGAAGCCCCCATACTCACCTCTGCTTTCTGCCTCCTCCAGCAGAGGATGCAAGGGAGGTTGGGGGTGGAGTAGGATGGGATGATCTGGGGCTTATATGTCCCTGACCAGGGAGGCTCAGGGTGCTGGCTGTGGCTTAGGTGCCCAGAGGGTGTGGCATAGGTAGCTCAGGAAACGAATAGTCAGGTGGGCCCAGAGGAATAGCTGCAGCCATAGCTGGAAGGTGGTCTCTGAGTCCCCATCCTGGCCATTGCCTGACCCCAGAGCCATCCCAGGCTATACTGGGATCTCCCTGGAATCTTCTCTTCGCAAGGGAACCAGGTATATGCAGAGTTTCTGAGCTGGCTTCCTTGGGAGGGCCTCAGGGGACCCTGGAGGAGGAGCTGGTTGCCAGGGAAGCATTTAAAGGTACCTGCTCCTGGCTGGCCAAGGTTTGCAAAGGCCCTCTGTGGCTGGAAGCAGTGGGAAGATTCTCCCCAGGATATCCCTCCTGGCAGGCCTGCCTGCACCGGGGGTGGGGTGCTAAAGCTAACTTCCCATTCCAGGGACTTCACTGCACCCAGGGTGATAGACGCTGCCTTCCCCAGTGGGCGCTGGACTACCCAGAGGATGGTACCCGATGTGCCCAGAGCAGTGCCCACTGGGCAGAGGAGGAGTGGAGGCTTAGGCCCAGGCAGTAGCCAGGGGCTCCCTGGGGGCTAGAGAGGCCCCTGAGCTCCATTAATTAGCAGAAATAGCAGCTGGAGAGAAAGGCAGGGAAGGGGGTGGGGGTGGGGGGTGTGAGAGCCACCTTGTCTCATCCCAATATCCTGCTACCCTGAGAGAGAAATGGGTACATCTGGCTTTCTCCTGTTCCTATGCAGGAGTGGAGTGTGGAACGGCATCCTGGGTTGTCCTTGGCCTCTGTAAAACCTTGCCCTGTGCTTGCTTGGCTCTGCTCTAGGCCATGGAAGTCCAAACCGGAAACGAAAGGCTAAACCCAGGGGTGGGGGAGGGGGAGGCTGCTTTACCATCTTCCTCCTTCTTTCCAGATCCCAAAAGAAGTGGAAGGTCAGTGGCAGCTTCTTCCTGAGTGCCCAGGACCCATGGCCCTTCTGACAACAGGAAGTGGCAGAGAAGGGAAACCCAGCCAGCTGCTGACTTGTGAAACCTGCTGCCCTGTCCATGTCTTCCACAGGGAAGATGCCAGCCTCATCCTGGTTCGGATTTGATTTGGGCTCATAAAGAGAACTCCAGACACCCTTCAAAATGTCAGGACCACAGCAGGAAGCAGGAGCCCAGCCTCAGACTCCCGAGACAAGTCTCAGTACTCTTTGCCCAACGAAACCTGTGTCCAAGGAATTCTGGGGCAGGGATGCCAAACTTGGGCAGGGACTCCTACTCTGGGTCCTCCAGTCTAGCTTGGATCCCCAGCTCTGAGGTGAAACATCCCGCAGTCTGAGCTGGACCCCAACACTGGGCAGGACCACTCCAGTCTGATGGATCCCCATTCTGTACTAGGCCGTTTGACCTGGACTTCATCTGGACATCCTGGTTCTGACCTGAACGCCATCACTGACCTGGACCCCAACACTGGGCTCGACTACCCCACTGTCCTGCTCTGAGCTGGACCCCTGTTCTGGGTGGACCACACTCCCTTGTTTGAACTGGGCCAGCCATCCCCACTGCTATTCCGCAGGCCCCCAGCCCAGGTTTTAAGGGAGGGGTTTCCAGGGCCAACCAGGAGTTTCCACCTGCTCCCCAAACCCTACTGCAGCCCCTCCTTGACTTAAGGGGCAGAGTGCCTGGAGAGTTGCTATAGCAACAGGGTTCAGCCTCACCATCGTTGGGGTTGGAAGCCATCACTCAGTCTTCCTCTCAGGGCACCAGAACTATGGTGGCTGGGAAGGCTCAAGAGACCTGCTGCACCAGCTTGGCTGCCCATCCCCAGGGACCTGCCTATAGGGGGAGCCAAGGAGTTGTGGGGGTGATGGCAGGAAAAGAAACCCAACCTGAGCCAGTGGGTACAGGGGAGGGGCAGATAGGACCCTAGGGTTTCTGTAGGCCTGATTGGGCTAAGGGAAAAAGCTACCTTGGCAAGACCCTCTTGGGCACCCATACAACTGCCAATGCACAGGTGTCTCTCTTGTAATTGTATAGGATGTTAGACAGTGGCAATTCTTCCCATCCAGGGACTTCTTGGGGGCACTTCTCACTCTTAGAACCTGGATCTGCTTGTTTCTAGCGCCTGAGGGAGGTATCTGGGGGTTCCCTTTCACCAGCCCTACCCCTTCCCCTGTGGGCCAGCTCCCAGGGGTGATTTTGGCCAGTGCCAGCCAAGGCCTGAGCCCCACTTGGCTGCCTATCCCAGGGGCCTCTTGAGGCCACTGCCCTCTCTTAATTTCACCAGCCTGCTCATAGCCGGGTGCTTGGTCTTTTTTTCTCTGCCCTCAGCATCTTGCCGGGTCCCTACCAATGGCTTTGGCATCTTTGGGTACAGATTTCCCCCACCCCATTCCAGGGCTTGCTCTAGATAGATCCCTGCTCTTTGGGAGGAGGCGGACACTGTCTTGCCCTGGCTCCAGACAGTAGCACAGGGAGCTGCAGGACGTGTAACTAGTACCTACTAAGGCTTGGGCATTTTCCTTACCCCAGTATGGCTGGCCTCTGGCAGATGAAATTCAGGTGCCCCCTGCAGGCTGGCCTAGCTACTGCCCCTAACTCCCATCCCACCCCATCACAGTTACAGGAGGGCAAATTTTGTCTAACTCCATCCTTGCACAATCAGAGTTCCAAGCAAAGAGGGGCTTCCTTCCTTATCCTATTCCTTCTCTGAGAGCCCCTGCAAGTCCTTGAATTACAGCTTAGGGCATTTCCCAATATGTGACATGGGTCCCACTGGCAGGGCATGAAACTTTAGGGATGTTTCACTTTTCTGGTCACATTGTATTTCAATGTGTAGCAGAGAGAACATAACTGGTACAGCAATCCCATTATTTCATTTATATTACTGCTTAGGACGGATCAAAGCTTACATCTGAACAAAAATCAGTCAAAAATTTTTATTATTTTAAATTAAGAAAATATAAGTGAATAAAAATCAAGGAGGTAACTTGAGAATGTCTGGGCTGGAAAATTCTGGGGTCCAGGAAGTTGGCTGGTAGGCAGATCTGGATGTGAATCCTGCCTCTGTGATATCATCTATGTCAAAATCAGAAAGTCGTTTAGAAAATTCGGAAAATAGCCTGTTATAAAAATCACTTGAGCAGACAGATCTATGGAAACCATTTAGCCTGGCATATCCTAGATGCCCAATAAATAGTGGCCATATTTTGTCATATGGTCTATTCCTGGGTGTCTGCCCAGTGCTCTGAGAGAATTAGTGGTTCCTTCTGGGGCCTCTGATCTTTTTCCCTGTTCAGCACCGCCTCCCCGCACTCCCCGCCACTACATGTGTTTGCTATGCCTTGAAAGTTTTCCAGGACTAGGTTATCTCTCTCCCCAACTTTCAACTGAGCCACTGTAATATATAGCTGCCTGCCGCCACCACCTTCCACCTCCAGGCCTCACCTGCTGGGGACCCAGTCCCTCCCTCTCTGCCTAGTCCCCTCCAAGTTCATGCCCAGACCTTTTTTTGGTCGCTACCCACCTGCTCCTCTGTCATCAAGTACTCAGCTACAGGCACTTGCCCCCATGTCCCCCGCCCATCGGTGACATATCAGCCCTCCTCATGGCTGCTCAGCGACTCTGAGTTCTGCCATTTGAATCCGTGTGAGAATAAAGTTCCCTGGTTTTCATGTCCAGGTCTTTCTGGGAAGGGGCGTTCATGGAACTCAGACACCGGGGTTTGAGACCAGTAATTGGAAAGGGCATATTTGGATGTGGCCTCCCTTTTCAGCGCTGACTATTTCTGGGTAATGGGAAGTGGATCCTAGCTGAGGTCCAGCTTTAGGTCTGAAGTGATAACAATTTAAGAGCTGGAGGAACTGAGGAAGGAGATCGAGGCCATTTCTGAAGGCATGTCCAGATACGGAATCTTTTTCTCTGGTCAGCTTGAGGAAGCCAACATAATTTTGGGGCTGAAGGGGGAATAAGCCTCTTTCTGGCTGAGCCTTGGGAATGATCAGAATCTGTCCCTTGGCAAAGGAAGTAATCAGATGTCACCTATTACTCTCCTCGACTGCCATCCCCTGAGTCCCCTTCCTCACCATTCCAGTTCAAGCTAAATGAGCCTTGTTAAACTCAGGCACTCTTCATCCTCAGCCAGGAGCAGGTGAAGAAGCCCGGGGGATTGGGTGAATGACAGAGCCTCAGTTATGAAACAACCATTTATTATTGAGGGGCCCTCCAAGGATCCTAGAGCTTACTGCACAGCAGGAGATGGAAAGGGACCCTGCTGCCATCCCCAAACCCCAACCTGGTTAGGAGGAAGAAATGGATCCAGCAAGACAAGCTCAAACTTGGCTTTGGACACACTGAAGCAGTTCTCTAGGTTCATAAACAGTCTGCTACCCCAGCCAGGGACAGTCGTGTGCTGGGAGGAGAGAGCACAGCAGAGAAGCAGAATGACAGAGTAACAGGATGAGAGAGGGGCAGAGGGACCCAGAAAGAACCTGTCCCTCATGCCAAGTGACACAGAAGGGAAAAACAACGCTGGAGGTGGCTCTGGGAAAAGCTCAAGGGGGCAGAATGAATTTGGAGGGGTTCTGTGGAAAGGTGAAGAGAAAAAGGGCAGGAGAAAGATGGCGGGGTTAGGAGGGGGAGGGGTGTGGTCATCAAGTGGCCAAGATCCCTACGGGGTGGAGGCAGACCCCACAGCATTCCCAAGACTGGCAGAATCCTGGGTCAGGGCCTGGTGGTGGGTCCCATCTATGGGAGAGGTTGAGTGAGAAAGTGGGAGGTTAAGAATCTGGGTAGAGGGTCCAGGAAAGTAGGGAGTGGGGTGGTGACAGGGCTCCATGTGGGGCCCCATAGGTCATATGTGCCATGGTTGGCAGTGACAGCTGGATGGGGGAGCACAGTTTCTGCAGTGGGGGGCGGCCTTTGGCAAGGGGGTCCCTACGGGGGGTCTTCTGCGGGCCCTTGGCCCTAACCTTGGACAGGCAGGGGGAGGAGCGCTTGGGGTGTAAGCAGAGAGAAATGGGGGGGCACGTGGGGGAGGGGCCAAACGGTGATGAACAGGGCGGGGGCTGACAGCGCGGGTCCGGGATTGGGGTCACGGCCTGAACACTCACCGCTCTCCTGCTCGCTGCCCTTCTTGGCGGCGGCGGCGTTGCCCATCGCGGCGGCGGCGGCGGCGGCGGCGGCGGCGGCCGGGGCCGGTCCCGGAGCTGCGGTGCGGTGGGTGCTGGCGGTGGCCCCGGAGCGCGCTGGGTGGCGGCGGCGGCAGCGGCCCCTTGGGTTGCTGCGCTGGCTGCGGCGCCGCGACCCCCGCCAAGCCCCTGCTTCCCGCGTCTCTCCGCGCCCGCCCGCCCGGGAACCTCAGCCCAAGTCCGCTGCTGCTGTCTGTCTGTGACGCTCCCGCAGCCCGCGCTCATTGGTCAAGGCCGCTCTGACTGACGGCACCACGCTGCCTTCTATTGGCCCTCTGCGACCCCCCAGTGCCGGTATAGGTTGCGGCCCCGTGACGCGCGCCGCGGATGCCCGGCCACTCGCGCACTCACGAGGCTCCTGATTGGCTTAGGTTCGCGACAGGGCCACAGGCTAGCCCAGCGAGGTCACCAATTGGCTGGGGTGCGCCGTCCAGTCAGTCCCCCGAAGAACGTCCAGTGTCAATCCCAGGGTGAGAGGGCGGGGCAGAGGCGCTGCTTGCCGGGCTCACCGGGCGGGGCAGCCGAAGCTGGAGGGCAGCGGCGCCACGCTCGGAGGATCAGGAGGCGGTCCAGGCGGGCGCCCGTTCGCCCCGTGCACGCCGCAGTACCCCGCCCCCGCTCAGTGCGGCAGGACCCGTGGGCCAGCTAAGGTTGGCTCTGTGGTCTCCTCTTCTCTGGCGCAGCTTCTGTCCACCTGCCAATGGGGGAGGGGCGCGGAGGTGCTGCGGGTCAGAGGTCGTCGGGCCGCCAGCCGTCGTCATTCATAAGGCCCGGCGCAGGACAGTAGCGGCAGACCCGGGGGTGGGGCTGAGGCTCCTGGAGGATTCGGTCCTTGGGAGCAAGACGTATTTGGGAGGGGGCGCTCAGTGTCCATTCCACTGCTGTGCCCACGCTGCGCTCGTGCCAATCGTTGAATACTTCCCACCACAGCCCTGTCACGCAGGTACTATTATTACTCCCATTCTACAGATGAGGAATCTGGGGCAGAGCCAGGCTGAGGCTTCTGTCTGGGCAATGACGAGGGAATCTGCCCTCCAGGGGCAGACATAGCAAGATGCTCCTGTCTTCAGGGTTCCCTTTTTATACACACAGCCTGAGGGCAGTCACTGTTTCCTACTGCCACACTACTGACGCTTGGGGCCTGATCATTCTTTGCTGGGAGGACTGTCTTGTACAGTATTGCACACCCCTATAGTTCAGCAGCATTTCCAGTAGAATCTCCTCCTCCACCAGGTGTGATAACCAAAACCATCTCAACATTGCTAAATGTGCCCTGGAGTGAAAAACTGCCCCCAGTTGAGACCCACTGAGGCAGTGGAAAGCCCAAACAAGAGATGGTCAGAAGGGCAGGGGACTGGCTGAGCCGGCTCTCCTTGACTTGGAGAGGTTAGGGGAAGTCGTAGGTCTACAAGCCAACTGACTCACTGCTCTGCCTATAGATTTGTACAACCTGCACCCTACCCAGCTGCTCTCTGCACCCATGCTCCTAGGTCAACCATAGGAAGGGAAGTTAGGGCTCTTATGTGAATTATGGGGAAACCATTCCACTTCTGGCTGTGGGGTTACCAAAAAAGGTTAAGTAAAATTTAATAAGTGTTGCTGTGTCCTTGGGAGTACAATGTTAATTTCTTCCTGTAGGTCAAGGTCAATGTCTTAAAAAGAAATTACTGGTTATGCTCTACAATAGCTGCATTGCTTAAGGTTCAACAAAAAACTCCTTCCTTCCTTGGCTGGTGTGGTTCAATGGACTGAGCACCGGCCTGCGAACCAAAGTGTCGCAGGTTTGACTCCCAGTTAGGACACCTGCCTCAGTTGTGGGCCAGGTCCCCAGCAGGAGAGGTGCAAGAGGCAAGCACACATTGAGGTTTTCCCCTTCCCCCCCTCTTCCCCTCTCTCTAAAAATAAATAAAATATTAAACAAAACGAAAACAACAACTCCCTGAATCTGTCTGGATCACAACTATGCAATCAATTAAGACTAGGGCAAAAAGCTGAACAAGGAAACAAAAAGCAGTGAACTGACTGGCTGGGGCAAAAGGACCCCCACCCCATGTGCTACAGGAAGATAGACAAAGTTGCCTCAGCCCACCCTAGATAAAAGAAATAATCAGTTCAGATGAAATGCATTTTTAGACCAACCAAACATTTAATATAAAAAACCCTTTAATATACAAGCTGTATCACAACAGTAACCACGTGACCGCGAGTGGATGAGGAATATGGCAGAGCATGGCAAGGGGAGGGAGATTTTCATGGTCCCTATTGCTTCCCGTGCGGTAATCACTCTGTAGGCTCTGAGAGCACAAGGTCTTAGCAGAGGGCAGATCAAGGCAGCCAGAGACAGAGGGGCCAACAGCAGGTTGCTCCAACATGCCATCTCCCCGCAATAGTAGTAGCAGTCTCCAGGGAAATCCAGATCCAGTTAGAGGTAACAAGAAGGTGATCGTGACTGAGTGGAAGAGTCAACCATCATTCCTCAGCACCCTGCTGATCTCACTTTTGGGAACAGTTTTCCAGGGGCTGCTGGATTGAAGAAACCTAAAAATCATCCTGGGAAAAGGACAGAAATTATGTCCGAGTCCACCTTCTAACCCAGATTCCTTGTGACTCCAGAAAGCTGGATGGATCTACTCAGGTATTTGGGAAAGGAGAGGAATGATAGAGCCTTTGGCCCAACAGGGCCAGAAACTTGCCAGCCATTGACCAAGAAAGCCTCAAGGCAGGTCAGGGAGGTCTGTGGGAAAAGCTCTGGGTCAATGGTACTTATATGGAAGCATGGTGACACAATGGGTTGTGTGTGGAAGAGAGAAAGAACACAAGTTAGAGAGAATTAAGAACTGAAGTACCTGCTTTTTATAGGGCTGGGAAATAAAGGTGAGATAAACCTTCTGGGCTGAGGCTGGGAGAGACCTGAGGCCCATTCTTTCCTTGGGGACAAGTTTGACAGGCCTGAATTTAGTTGATGGCCCCAAAGTCTTCCAGATGGTCCCCACAGGACTCCCCGGGAGGCCCGACTGCCACCTCCAGATGTGTCAGGAGACTGGCTATAGTCCTGGCTGGGCCCAGGTAGGGCCTAGAGTCCCCCAGTTAGATGCAGTCCATGGAGTTCTCAGGGAGGAGGCCAGGGAGCCCCAAGCCCTTGATAGGGGTGCAGTTGATGGGGGTGCTGCAGCTTAGGGTGGGGTCCTGATTCTCTATGACCTCCAACCTGTCTGTGTTGTTGTCCCAGTTGATGTGGAAACGGGTCACCCGGGGATTCGAGGCCAAGATGTTCCGTTGGAGCTGGGGCAGGAAGAGGAATGTCAATTTGTCAGCATGCCCTCTTCTTACTCACAAAGCCAGGGCACCCCCAGTCCCCTACCCCAGGCCCTAGAAGAGCAGATCCTGCTTATTCTATCACCAACGAAGTGTGGGACTCCAGGGAATGATTTAGGGCAAGGACCTATCTAATTTTAATTTAGCAAGGTATGCTTCTGAGAAACAAAGACCCCTGTCTTTTCTGTTCTAGCCCAGCATTGTAAGATCTGAGCACTACCTGAAAACTTTAAGTGACCTTGCCTCCTGAACCCAATGACTTAACTCCCTTCAAATGCAAAGGAGCCAGCTGGTCTAGAGCAGGAAGTGTAGAGAGACCCCACCTGAGAGAAGTCTGGTTTTGGGGGTGGGTTCTCCCGCAGCTCTGGGTCAGGGTACTCATTGTTGACATAGTAGCCCACGCGGATGAACTCCTGTCCATGGTAGGTGCAGGTGATGAGGACCACTGTCACACCGATGGCATCGCTCTCAGGGATGAGGGATGGGTTGGGGGCATCGGCCTAGTGGAAACACATCCTGGGCTTAGCATCAACTGCTCTGAGTTCAATGTTAATGAACCAACAATAATACTAAATGAGGTATTTTAAACACACCTAAAACAAGGTTAGGTATTGACTGGTTGGCAAAAACGTGATATGCAGAAATCTAACCCTGTATTTCCTGTGGGGCCATGGTTCAGCATTCACTAATTCACTGTTCACAACAACTTTACAGAACATAACTCCTGTGAATAATGAGGATCAACTGTGAATCAATGGCTCATGGTAACAGCCATGACACACAGGTGGAGGAAGGGGAGGTGTCTGAAGTACCTTTGAGAGGTCAGACGGTTCTTGAGAGCAAAGTAAGGATCTAAACCTGAACTTTTGACCATTAAACCACACTGGGTGCTTTTGGGTAGAAGAGGATGTTTCTAGGTGTCAAAGCCTATAAGGCCTCTTTTCTTACCTGAAATACGAACATGTGTCTCCCTGCTGGGACAGGGCCAACCAGCACGGAGTCTAGGATTTGATCAAACTCCTCACTCTCAGCTGAGCCGACATAAATGATCTTCCACTCCAGGTCTGCAAGAACACAGGGCGTTAAGGAACTGAAATAAATTGACATTAAAAAGGCAAGGAAAGGGTCTTCTTGTGCTAGTTTTGGACAGATCCTTAATATAGTGAAAGATTCTTATTCACAACAATACCTGACATCTCCTGCACTAAGTGCCAAGCACTGTAGTCCTAAACACTGGAGTGAACAGGAAGCTCTTACTTCCAGTGGAAGTGGGCAATTTCTCCAGTGGGCCTAACTCTGTTAGGTGACCTTGACTTTGCACCTCCATGGAAACTTGGACCTCTCAGAGCCTGAGGGCAAACTGTATGGCAGAGGCTGAATTAAGACCCACGTGATGGAGGCATGCCGAGAAGGGAACAGCAGGGAGTTGGGCCATTTCAGGGCCCTGCCCACTGGGTGCTAGGATAGGAAGCAGCATCCTCTTTCACACACAGGGACCAGTGCCACCAAACTGAGCAGATCCCTCGACAACTGGGGCAGGGCGACAGATTCCAATCCAGCAGGAGAGCCAGCCAGCAGGAAGGGGAAGATGGGCTGCTGGGGGAGTCAGCCAGTCCCCAGGTCTTCTTGATTCAGCACTAACTCATGCCTGTTTATGGCCATTGGGGCGACTGATGACTCAAATCAACAAACGTGATCCTCTTAACCCCAAATCTCTTGCATCCCATCCAGTAGGGAGGACCCCATCTCTGAGTATGTTCTGGAGAGATAAAAGGAAACGGGCTTAAGGAGACCCTGCCCATCAATCACAGGAAATTCCCAGTGACCATTGCCTCTTGCAAAAGGTCCAAGTGTATCAGGGGCAAGGTCACGTTAGTACAGGGAAGCTTGGCAGGAGACCTGAAACTTATTTTAGGTTCTCTGAAATTACACAACCTACCACTCCAGCAACCGGGGGAAGTTTCACAAGCTGTGATTTTCACAGGAAGCAAACGTTCTTGGAAGCTGCCCTATTCCTTGGTCCAGTGTCCTGCAAGTGTATCCAACTTCGGAAGCACACTGATGCTGGACCACAACTAAGGAGGTCAGTCACCTGAGCCCTGAGCTTTTCCTCAATACACTGGCTTCCTGTCCCTTTGCAGTATCACCCAAGCCTACTCAGGGCACCCTGGGCTCACTGGAGTTCAAACTCTACTCTCTTATTATTTGCAGGGAGGATTAAGTTTATTGATTTATTTTTGTTACAAGTAGTGATATGACTAGACATAACATGTTTGGAACAAACAGAAAACCAGCTAGTTGTTCTCACCTTTCTCACACAGGTCTAGATTTGGTACCTTTCCTTCTGGACTCTCCCCATCACCAGTTGGAATCACATATATGTGCATTTAACTAATGTGCTGGGGAGGGAGAGATATAAAGGAGACTGAAATAGAGCAGGCTTGGGGAACACCACAGGCACTCAATGTTCAATACTATTAGCAAAACCTAGACAAAGACTATGTGGGTGCTGATAGGAAGAGAAAACACACTGCACGGGAGGCCAGGCAAGTGGGCCACAGCTGATTCCTCAATACTGGAGAAATTACCCAGAGAGTTAATGGAGGATCAGAGAAACACTGACTCAAGAGTTGGAGGAACTGATAAAATCATCTACAGAAGACAAAAAAGACCTAAAAATGGAATTGTCTTGAAGTTGAAGTTTTAAGTGACTTCATTTTTTAATATAACCCCTCTTTAAAATTAGATATGGAGTATCAGTCACCAATACAGCACAAACTCACTCCTACTGAATACAGGACACAAGTATATAAATGTAACATGTGTACCTAACCTTCGGGACAACTTCAAAGTAACTCGACTGCCTTACATTTTGTCTTTATACCCTAATTTTATGATCTAACCACTGCACAGGATGTTCCTCCACTATGTATGGAAACAAAACCAAAACCAAAGGCATGATAAAAGACATGTAAAATATTATTGTAGTTGAACTAGCTGAGAAACCTGTTTCCTGCCTTTAAAAAAAACGTATCTAGTAGGTCTTTTTCTGTTTATCACTCTATCTTTGTTCATAATCATACAGTGGAACCTTGGCCTGACCACAGCTATGGGTCAGAACATTTGGCACCATGACTTATTCATGCAGTGCCTGTTGAATTTCTCAACTGAATGGGTAGTAGTGAGGGAGAAACAAACCTAATGTGTTAAATGTGGACTCATACTTTAGAAGCATCTATTTCTAGATGCTGAGGAAAAGAAAGCAAAATGGGTTTGGAGTCCTTAGGAAATGAGGTCAGTTGACTGACTAGGGTTTAGGGGTCTTGTCAGATCTGCAGTTGCTAGTGTTGAGGGAATAAGACTGAGATCTCTCCAGGATTTGAGATTTTTAAAGCCAGGCCCACTACATCTTTTGGGAGACAGGCAATAATAAAATTCTCTCTACTCTGTGCAAAGAGGCAGAAAACAAGTTAACAGCTTAGAGCTGTGGAGAGCCCTAAGGGGAAAAACCAGTCTGGATTTCAGGCCACAGTTTGCTTTCCAACTTCAGTTTCTCTGAGCAAAAGCTTTATTGCCCAGATGAAATTAATAACAGCTTCCCCCTTGCTCTTTTGAAAGTCCTGATATGGAAATAAATTCTATGATCAGTTCTATTTATGTTCCATTTCTAAAATAAAGGATGCAGCCCTGGCTCGGTAGCTCAGCTGGTTAGAGCGCCATCCTGATATGTGACAGTTGTGGGTTCAATCCCTGGTCGGGGCACATACAAGAATCAACCAATGGCCCTAGCTGGTGTGGTGCAGTGGGTTGAATGCAGGCCTGCGAACCAAAAGATCACTGGTTCAATTCCCAGTCAGAGAACATACCTGTGATGCAGGCCAGGTCCCCAGTTGGTGGGCGTACAAGAGCCAACTGATTGATGTTTCTCTCCCTCCCCTCCCCTCTCTCTAAAAATAAATAAGTCTTAAAGGAATCAACCAATAAATGCATAAATTAGTGGAACAACAAATTGATGTTTCTCTCTTTCAAATCAATAAATTAAAAAACAAAAAAACGTTTAAAATAAAGGATGCATTCTTTCTCAGGTTTTAGCAAAGATAAAGAACCCTAGACTCAGAACTCAGAACAAGTCCTAATGTCAATAATGTTACTAACCAGCTATGTGAACTTGGAGAAGTCATTCTGTTTCTAATAAAATTCCATGACCAGCAGGTTGACTTTGGACCTCTACTCTGATTCTATAAAGAGATTAGTAAACTAACAGGGCAGGGGTATTTCTAGGAATAAAAATACTAGATAATGACCACACAACCATTTTTAAATGCAATGAGGACAAATAGGCTGATTGAAACCGGATCTCTTGCCATCTGGGAACTGTGAATCCCTTACCCTACTAGCTCCTTACAGCTCATCCTGGCTTTAAAATTAAATCTCATTTCATAGTGATATTTTACACTTAATTTATTTACAACCTGCCTTGTTGCAGAAAGAATTTAACTGGACTTATCCTATAGTTAGTCACTTGTAATTTAAACTCAGAAACCAGGGAGAGACTGATTAATTGATCCATCCTAAGCACACGAACATCTCCAACTGTATCAATCTTAAACTAATCCAAGTGACTGGATTTGTGAGCAAACTACCCAACTACCACCTAGAGGTGCTAGTTAGTACACCCTCGCTTTACAGATCCCATCACCTCAGCTGCTGCTTCTTTTTAACTATCAAGTGGAGCAATAGTCTGATTGAGTACAGGCATACCTTAAGAGATATTGTGAGTTCAGTCCCAGACCACCACAATAAGTAGTGATCTTTTTGCTGGTGAGGGTCTTGCCTTCAATTTGTAAAAAATGCAACATCTGTGAAGTGCAATAAAACCGAAGTATACCTGTATTTCCTCCTGACTCCCTGGGTAACCTTAGATTTTTGGATTTTTATAGACCTTTCCTTGAAAGGTCTTTCACTGTTTGTGACTCCCATCTTCTCATCTGTGAGATCAGAGCCATGTCTATCTTTATAATAAGCACATCTGTGAAAGCACTGAGGAAAAGAGGCCCAAATGGCTGTGACTCCCAGCTGATTGTTTGAAGCTGGATATCAACATGGCTCAGCCCAACTCATTTACCCTCCAGGCCAGGTCAGACCATCAAAAATGCTGGAAGAATTGCAGCAGTAGGTCAGCTGGAACCTGGTGGGCAAACAGTGGGACCTGGCTAACGCTTGCCTGGCTAGACCACTCTTCAGATTTGAGTGTGTTCATTGAAGCCCACGGTAAGGGAAGAGGGAAGAACCAGAGCTGGGGAAACCAAGTTATCCTCAAAGACTAGAGATGGAAGCCAGGCCACGCCTCTCCAGGTGGAGCTCAAGGGTAGAGGGTTGGGGCCAGGCTAAGGAGGAGGGAAGTCAGGTTCTAGGGTATGTGCTTTGGTGTAGAAAACAAAGAGAAGTAGGTGGGGTTGTTTAAGCATCAGCAGGTTGGGAGGGGATTATTGGGAGGCAAATGGGGAGTTGGGGTGAGTGAGGTCTTGCCATGGGGACAGAGAGGGTCTTTCTTCACAGGAAAGAAGGGTGATAGGAGGGGCTCTGCTGGGAAAACTGGGAGGGAGCTTGGGAGAGATGTCTCTACAGGGAAATTGGGGGAGGAGGCTAAGGTTTCCATAGGGGCAATGGAGGAGGCTGGGGATTGGAATTTCCTTAGGAAAAAAGTGAGGTGGGAGTGTATCGCCAGAGAGTGGATGGGTGGAGAAGACTGAGTAGCTGTAATGTTAATTTAAAAAATCTACTGTACTGAAATAGAAGATGGGGTGGCTGAGGGTATCCGCAGGTTAAAGAATGGCAGCTGAGCCCTGGCTGGTGTGGCTCAGTGGATTGAATGCTAGTCTGGGAACCAAAGGGTCTCTGGTTTGATTCCGAGCCAGGGCACATGCCTGGGTTTCGGACCAGGTTCCCAGTTGGGGGTGTGCGAGAAGCAACCGCATATAGATGTTTCTCTCCCTCTCTTTGCCCCCCTTCCTCCTCTCTAAAAATAAGTAAAATCTTTTTAAAAGTTTCTTCTCTTTAAATAAGAATGGCAGCTGAGAAGGAGCTTCACAGGAAAAAGTGTCTGGGGGTGGGGTGGGGATGATGAAGTCTACGCCTTGGGAAGTGAGAATATCCGTGGGGCGGGGGCCGGGTGAGGTTGGGGCTGGGGGGGGGGGGAGACCGAGATCTGGGAGGTATTTCACTGAAGAGGTCGAGGTTGGCAGCGAGGGTCTCTATGAAAAAGTCGGGTTGCCCAGGGGACGGGACAGGGTGGCGGGGGGAGGGGCGGGTTAGGGTTGGGTAATGTCCACACAGGCCCAGCCTCACCGTCCGCCAGAGCCTCATTGCACTCGAAGCTGATCTCGAACCGGAAGGGGCTGTGGAAAGGGCTCGGATTCTCCAGCACCGCCACGTTCAGCACCGACACCTTGGCCATCGCCTCGCCAGGGCTAATGCCAGAGCTGGGGCCGAGCCCACGTCTGGGTCCTGTAGGGTCAGCTGGACTGCGATGCCGACGGAACCTGCTGCCTCCTCAGTCCGCGAACTGAACTGCGTATACTGTCCGCGCTCTTCCTTCAAATAGCGACCGCACCCTCTGACCAATCACCGTAAACGCTCCCCGGCGGCCGGAGCACCCCATTAGCCACTCCTGAAGCGCTGGGCGGTGCGCGCCGTGACTCCCCGGACCAATCCGCGGAGCTCCCTCTCCCGGCTGCGCAAGGGAGGCGGGATCATCTTCTGGCTTCTTTGGCTGTCTTCAGGAAATCAATCCCCAGCGTCTCAGATTCGGTTTTTGAAGGCGGGGGTAGGCGGAGTCAGAGCGCGGGGCTTCTGTCCACCAATCCCCAGGGTTCCCGCACCGGAGGCCCTGGCCGAGCCCTTCCGGCAGACGCCTCCCACGGAGAGCAGAGCCGCCAACTGCCGAGCGGTGGCGCCCGGCGCTCGCTTAAGGGCGGGGAGGGCGGTGCTCGAGTCCGCGGTGATTGGCAGGTGGGAATGGGGTGGGGATAAAGCAGATTAGCTGAGAGGTTATGGGCTGGGTTAGCCTCGATGTAGAGCTCAGGTTGGAGAGGAAGACTCCGCTGGGGAGTCTTGAGAAAAGAGTGGAAGTCGGCCGTCGGTGCATTTGAACCTAGTGTGAAGAGATAGAAGGGGTGTTTGCAGCTTCGGCGACTGTCAGCAGGTGAGCGTTACTGGGAGTTTCTCTGAGGGGCCCCTGAGAACGTTGTGAACGTTTGACTCACCCCGGAGGGAAGACGAGCGGGGGTAACGGGCCAGTGGGGCCCGGACCCTGGGAGTCGGCCTGATTCGAATCCCGCTGTCGCCCCCTCAAGGGCCTGCGGGAGGTGTCAGGTGGACGACGCTATAAATGGGAGTTCGAGTCCGGCCTCTACCACCCAGCTCTCAAGGCCACGTTTTCCCGCTGACTTAACAGGGCAGTGAAAATACACTGACATGACTGTGACCGCATAATACATCTAGACACTTCTCCCACTCACTTGGGCCGGCCACCGTTGCCCCCTGGCGGGAAGACTCCAGTCTCCTCCGCATCCATTCTCTGCTCCCACTCATGACCAGTGGAAAAATAAACCACATACTCAAATTTACCTTTGTTTAGTAACCACTTTTTAAAAACAAGTTAAAAAAAAAAAAAAGGTGCAGTTAATCTTAATGTGTTGTATTCCATCCAGTAGAACCAAAGTATTTCAACAGGTGGTGTGTATAAAAAATACAAGTGAGATAACTTAAATTCCTTTACTTCGTACTAAGTCTCCGAAATCCCGTCCTTTTTACACTACAACTACATTTTCATCAGAAAGACTTGATCTGGCTTTAAGTTTCATAACATTACAGTTGAAAATTTAGATTTCCATGCCCAAGCCTCCCTGACATAGTTAAAACTTTCCCGTGAGCTCAACTGCATTAAAAAAAAAATGATTTACTTAATTTACTTGTAGAGAGAGGTGAGGGGAAGGGAGAAAGAGAGGGAGAGAGGGTTGCCTCTCATAGCCCCCCAACCAGCACCTGGCTTGTAGCCCAGGCATGTGCCCTGATAGGGAATCAGACTGGTCATCTTTGGATTCGCAGGCCGGGTGCTCAGTGCACTGAGCCACACCAGCCAGGGCACATTTTGGTTATTAAATTAAAATGTTAACTGATTAAAATTAAGTGACCTGGACAGTTCTGTTTCACAGTGGCAGTATATCTAGGTGCTCATGAACCCTTGTGGCAAGTGGCTACTGTATTACTGAACAGTGCAGGTCTCAAGTTGGATCAGTCACTCCCTTGCTTGTAATGTGAGTGGCTTTCTATTTGTCTCAGGATGAGAATGCAATAGCCCCAACCCCCACCTCATCCACAGCTTTGCTTTTCAAGGTTTCAGGTTTCAGTTTCCTGTGGTCAACCTTGGTGAAAATATTAAAAGGGAAAGTTCCAGAAATAAACAATCCATGTTTTAAATTGTGCACTGTTTTGGATATCATGATGAAAATGAAATCTTGCACTAGCTAGTGCTCTCTGGGAAGTGAATCCTCCCTTTCTCTAGCACAGCAATTTTCACCCAGTGTGCCACAGAATTTTTAAACATGCAATACGTACCTGACTATTTAGTCAGGGGTACTGACCTCTTTTCCTATAAACTGTCAAATAAAAAAATGGCAACTGCCAACACAATAGCCATCTGGTGTGAATGATTCAAAATTATACCATTTTTGTGTGTCAGACAGGCAAAAATTATAATATATTTTCTGTGTGCTGCAGAATTTTAGTAATTAGTTTATGTGTGTCATGAGATGAAAAAGGTTGAAAATTGCTGGTGTAGTGTATCAGAGAGAGACCCCACATTCACGTAATTTTTATTACAGTAATTGTTATAATTTTTCTACTTTATTATTATTGTTAATTTCTGACTGTGCCTAATTTATAAATTAAACTTTACCAGAGGCATGTACGAGATCTGTCCAGAAAAAGTCCAGCCATTATTAATATAACAAGAATAGTTTTTTGGCATTAATGTAACCTTGTTACAGAACGCCATGGGCTGTTCAGTTATGAGGGGCCTGATTGCCCGCTGCCAGAAGCATAACACTCAACACCAGAGTTTGGTGAAAAGAAAAAGGATTGTTTATTTAAAGGTTACGCAGATTTAGATCTGTGGAGTTCCCAGCTTCCTTGCAAAGAAAGCATGGATCTCTCCTCTACCTCTCTGCCATACTGCATGATTCTCTTTCTCTCCCTTTTTCTTTGTAAACTGCCTAATTCTCCTCCTCTGCCAGCCATGTGGAACTCTCTTCTTCCTCACCTCTTTTTCTTCCTCCCCAAATGTCTGCTGCCCTCTCCTTAAATCCCTGACTGTGGCCTGTGTTGCAGTAGGCTGGTAACAGGTTCTGAACATTCACAGAACCTTCCACAGGCCTTGCTTATTTACTGCTCATTATTCCTTGGAGCTGTAGAAGAACCGAACCATTTACATAATTAAGACCCTACCTACCAGCCATAGATATACCAAGGCATCTTGAAAGCTGTTTCCCTTATTCCATCCTTCACACCATGGGCTCTGGGGTTTTCTGGGGGACTCCACTCTGTAACAACCTGGCAAGCCACGGAGAATGGGCTGGAATGTATGTGCATGAACAATGATGACTTCACTGTACTAGTCAGTAGGGGTGGTAGACACCATTGCATGAGCATGTGTACTGTGTGGCCATTGCAATCAAAATGACTGAGCAAGTAGAGCAACGAATCTGCATTAAATTTTGTGTTAAACTTGAACATTCCTCCACAGAAACTATTTGGATGATTCAGAAGTTTTTTTGGGATGATGCAATGAGTGCAGCACACTTCAAAGATGGTCAAGAATCTGTTGAAAGTGATCCATGTTTTGGAAGGCCTGCAACAAGCAGAACACCTAAGAATGTTGAACGTGTACAGACTACAATCTACACAGATCAGCGACCCAGGGGACTCAAGCCCCACTAAAGCCCAGATTTGGTGACCTGAGAATTCTGGCTTTTCCCCAAACTAAAATCACCTTTGAAAGGGAAGAGATTTCAGACCATTGATGAGATTCAGGAAAATACAATGGGGCAGCTGTTGGTGATACTAACAAAGGACTTTGCAGAGTGTTTTGAACAGTGGAAGAGATGCTGTATGAGGTCCCAAGGTGCCTACTTCGAAGGGGACTGAGACATCGTTGTTCTATATACAGTGTTTCTTGTATCATGTATCTTCAAGAAATGTGTCTTTTTCATATTACATGGCTGGATACTTTCTGGACATACCTCATGTATAGGAAAAAAACAGTATATCTAGGTTTTGGTACTATACACAGTTTTAGGCATCCACTGGGGGTCTTGGAACTACTCTCCTTTGGTAAGGAGGCACTACTGTATGGTCTTTAAGACTTGACATTATTGGTTTCCTATAGCCCACAAATCCCAACTTCAGTCCAACCAAATTGACCCTTTCTTTGTTCTTTAAAAATCTGACGTGGCCCTCCCAGTGCAGATGCTCTACCTAGAATCTCTTCTCCCAGTTCTTGGGATGACTGGTGCCTTCTTGTCATTTATGTCTCTGTTTAAATGTCTTCCCCTGGATACTTCATACTCACAGAGTGTAAGCCTGAATAGCATTGATCCAGGCCACTAGCATTTCTTATCTAGCCACTTCTGTGGCCTCCCTAGAGTCTTAAGGCCTCAGAATGCTAGGTATATCTTTGTATCTACATCTCACATTAAATAAAATAAATTTTTTGCATTAAAAAAAATTTAAAGTTTTTCCTGCCTCTGAAATTATTTGGCTACAAGAAAATTCACATTTGTGATGGCTGTGATTTCTTGACAATCATTGGGTCTATGTGGAAAATTTTGTGACTCAAGAAAATCTTTTTCAAATTATTTCCAAGTGTAATTCAATTGTTTATGAATACCAAAATTTAATGATGAATGAAGTTGCCATGTTACATATTCTAGATGTTTAATTAAACATTATCCATTCCAATTTTGTAGTTTTCTTTTTGCATTGTGCAACTTTTTTTTCTCTATCCCCAGTCCCAGCCTTTTCATAGCCTGTGAAAAGCTCATCAGCCTGGTGGTGCTAATAAAGAAAATGGCTTCGGACAGCTGACTGAATAATCCTCAGTTGTAAACCAGATCATGTCATTACCCTGCTTAAAACCTTCGAAGGCTTATCATACTTAAAATGAAACCTAAGATCTTTACTGTGGCTTAGGAGGCCTCAGCTGACCTCTCAGGACTCATCTACAAGTCTCCCTCTTGGCACCACTCTCAAGCCCTTCTGGCTTTATTTCCCATCTTTCAACAGACCCCGTTTATTCCTGCTACAGGGCTTTGCACTTGCTGTTCCCTCTGTCTGGAATCTGCTTCCTTCAGGTGATTGCAGGGTTGTCTCATTCTCATTGCTTATGATTCAATTCAAATGTTTCTCTTAAGCCTTCCTGGACCACCTTAGTTATATTAGCTCTTCCTTAATCACATCAGCCTGCTTTATTATCTTAGTAGCACTCAGGATCTGTACTTCTATTTGTTTTTTATATATACATGTGTGTCTTCACTAAGTGAAAGTTTAGCAAGCTTTGACCTTAGGATCTGTGGATTTTTCTGTATGCGTTGTAGTATACTCATAAATACACTATACACAGTAATACTACTACTAAAATTAAACTGATCAACTCTCCAAAGCCTGGAACCAATTGGACTATATTCAGACATTTTCCCTTACAATCAGATTATAGGAATTTTCTAATTTTTAAGACAAAAACTATATCCAAACTGCATACAATATTAATAGCATTTTCATTTTTAAGTTCTTCAGCTATTTTGACCCATATTCTGTTGGTATTAAGTTGTGCTTGTTATCATTCATAGTCCCTCAGAGATCTCACCTGCCTCACATTGACCTCTCAAGGTATTTTTGGAGATTAGCATAAGGCCTCAAACAAAGTCTTCAGGTTTTTTGTTTGTTTGTTTGTTTTGAGGAAGGGGAAGGAAGGGGGAAAGAGAGGGAGAGAAACATTGATGTGTGAGAAAGACATCCATCAGTTGCCTCTTGCATGCTCCGAACCAGGGACTTGGCACACAGCCCAGGCATGTGCCCTGACTGGGAATTGAACGGCGACCGAAAGGTTCACAGGCTGGCACTCAGTCCTCTGAGCCACACCAGCCAGGGCATTTAGTAGATTTTTAAAAAAGAATAAATCCATATAAAGGACGAAGTATAGTACCTGGAATGTGAAAAACTCAATAAAGAACTGTTAATAGTACATAGTAATAAGCAGATAAGTTCATTCTTATGTAATATTTCAGGTGCACACACTTTAAAAACTGTTAAGAAATGCTAAAACAAAATATGCTTTAACTCATTCCCCAGCTTAAGTAAAACATCAGGGATGCACTTGAAAGGCCCCTGCCTCAAACCTGCTCCTCTCCCCTTTTCCTCCAGTGTAACTACAACCCTGGATTTGGTGTTTATTTTTCTGTGCATGTTGTATATCTTTATATGCATGTCTTTAAATGTTATATAGTATTATATACCATGTTCTATAATTTTATTTAAATGATATCAATGCAAAAAAGAGTTAACAGGCCTGAGACTGCTATTCTTAGAAAGGCCTACTGACATGATTGGCCCTTGGCTAGTGTCTGAGAACTTAGATTTTAGGAGGGTTCCCATGAATCCCTAAATGATAAGAGTGTCTTGTGGTGCCTAAACTATTTGTACTGTGTGGTTTATGTTAAACACCTGCTTTCTTTCTAGAGTCTGGAATTTTGGTACTTGGTCAGCTCCCAATAAATGCCTTAGTAGTGAGTCTCTGATGAGCTTCCCTGGTAGACGGCATTTCACACAAGTTGTCACAACTCTGCTGCAGGAACTAAGTGCGTCCCATGTGACTCCACTAAGAGAGGACTCTGGGAAGCTTGTGCCCGGTTTCCTCCAGACTTCACCCCATGCACCTTTTCCCTTGGCTAATTTGCTTTGTATTCTTTCACTGTAAGAAATCTTAGCCATGTGTACAACTATATGCTAAATCCTGTGAGTCTTTCTAGAGAATCACCTGGAGGTGATCTTGGGAACTCTGACACAGTGTCATCCTAACAGGGCTGGATCTAGGGTAAGGCAAGCAAGGCACACAGGGCACAAAATTTGACATGCTCACTCCTGAGGGTGAGTGCCTCCTAAAATTTTCGCCCTAGACACTTCCATTGCTTTACTCTAGTCCTGATCCTACTTTATGAAACTTGTTTCTCTCTAATATAATACTTTTGAGATTTATCAATGTTGACACATGTATGTATACAGCTCTAATTCATTTATTTTCACTGCTGGAAAGCTCTGCTGTCTAATGTAGTACTAGCCACACAGGGAAATTTATTTCCCCAGTCACACTGGCCACATTTCACATGTTTAACAGACACCTGTGGCTAGTGGCTACTGCTTTGGACAGCATGGGTAGAGAAACTGTCCGTGACCATAGAAAGTTTTTTGGACAATGTTTATGTATCCATTCACCTCTTGATTGATATTTAGGTTATTTCCAGATTTCTACTATTATAAACAGTGCTCCAGTGTACATTGTTGTGTATGTCTCCTTGTGTACACATGCAGGAGTTTCTCTAGGATCCATACCTAGGAGTTGAATTGCTGGCTTATGGGTTACGGGACTATTCACCTTTACTAAATACTGACAATTTGCTCTTCAAAATGACCATCCTAGTTCCCACTCCCACCAGCAGTGTTGCTGTTGCTCAATGTCCTCATCAACACTTGGTATTATCACACTTACATTTTTGTCCTTTGGGTAGATGTGAATTAGTGGTTTCAGTTTGCATTGCCCTGATTATTAGTGAGGTTGAGCTATTTTCCATATGTTTATTGATTCTTTGCCTTTTGTTAATTGCTTATTCGTATCTTTGCCCATTTTCCTGCTGGGTTATCTATTTTACTGAGTTCAGGAAATCTCACATCTGAGTTTTGCCTTTTCATTTTTTTAAAAGATTTTATTTATTATTTATTTTTAGAGAAAGGGAAAAGGAGGGAGAAAGAGTGGGAGAGAAACATCAATGTGTGAGAGAAATATCAATCGGTTGCCTCTCTCACGCCCCCAAGGACTTTATTTTTTATTTCCCCACATGAATAACCAGTTGTCCCAGTTCCTTTTATTGAGTAGTGCAGCAGTTCTCAAAATTTGATCTTCTGGGGATTCTCAAGAGCCTTTTAGGGGATCCAGGAGATAAACTATTTTCATTATAATTTTAAGGAATTATTTGCCTTTCTCATTTGTGCTGTGTTGTCATGTGCATTATTGGTATAAAAGCAATCAATGGTGGGTAAAACTGCTGGTACCTTAGCAGGAATCAATGCAGTGTCACCAAACAGTAGCAATAGTTATTGTATTCCTCACCACCACACAATGTTAAAATACTTTCACCTAAGAATATCTTTGACAAAGCAGTAAAAAGTAGTAATTGTGTTATAGCTTAGCCCTGCACAGGTCTTTTTAATATTCTGTGTGGTGAAATGAGAAGTTTGCATAGAGCACTTCTTTTGCATTCTGAAGAATGATGGTATTTAGGTAATATACTTGTACAGTTGTTTGAGTTGAGGTAAAACTGGTGACTTTTTTTGTCACCAGTTACAAAATCATGCATAAGGAAAAGATCAATTAAAACTGTAAGATAGATAATGGGTTTCAATGTGGCACAGTAAAAAAGTCCATTGATACAGTTTCATATTTCGCATTGTAACTAACTTTAATACACTACCACTGGTTGAGTTTTGGGGTAGTAACAGAGTACAATATCCCCAACTAGCTGCAAAACCTGTAACACTCCTCGCTTTTATAACTATGTGTCTGTGTGA
Organism: Furipterus horrens; assembly: GCF_987537825.1. Lineage (NCBI taxonomy): Eukaryota > Metazoa > Chordata > Mammalia > Chiroptera > Furipteridae > Furipterus > Furipterus horrens. The sequence goes on along the minus strand of NW_028327180.1, from coordinate 44,515,066 downwards.
CAGATTTTCTTCATACACTTCAAAGCAGTATATTGCAACAGACTGATTGCAGAAGCCTATGTGAGAATGCAGTTGTCTTCTTCCATTAAGCTAGTAGGAGCTTTACAAAAATGTAAAACAATGCCATTCTTTTCATTGCTGTTTTTTAAAAATATAGTTTTCATAACCTAGGTTATTTATGTTAACATTTAATGGACTAATTAGCTAATTTAAGTTAAACATTTAATTTTTTTGTCAGTTTTAATTTCCAAACTAGTCAATATAAATAGATATAATCCCTATGCCTATAAACAACAGCTCTTTAGGTTCCTTGGTAATTTTTTGAAAAGACTTAATTTTTTAAAGAACAACTTTAGGTTTACAGCAAAATTGAGAGTAAGATACAGAGATTTCCCACAAACCCCTTGCTCCCCACCATGCCTAGCCTCCCCCACCATTTTAAAAAAATATTTTCTTTCTTTATTTTTACAGAGGGGAAAGGAGGGAGAAAGATAGGGAGAGAAACAGCCATGTGAGAGAGAAACATCGATCAGTTGCCTTGAGTACGTGCCCTGACTGGGACCAAACCTGCAACCCAGCCATGTGCCCTGACGGGGACCTTTCACGTTGTGGGATAATGCCCAATCAACTGAGCCACACCAGCCAGGGCTCCCCAGGGTGGTGTATTTATTACAATTGATGAGACTATGTGGACACATCAGAGCATGAGATCCATAGTGTACATTAGGGTTTACTCTTTTTTTTTTTTAACAATTTAAAATTTTTATTTATTTATTTAGAGCATGGGGAAAGGAGAAAGAGAGGGAAAGAGACATCACTGTGTGGTTGCCTCTCACGCACCCCCAACTGGGGACCTGATGTATGTGCAACCTTGTCACGTGCCCTGACTGAGAATCGAACCAGCGACACTTGGTTTGCAGGCCGATGCTCAAGGATTTACTCTTATGTTGTACATTCTATGGGTTTGGACAAATGTATGACATGTATATAGTCTCATACAGAGGTGTTTTTTTTTTTTACTACTCTGAAATTTTCTGTGCTCTGCCTAGTCATCCCCAATCCGTGTTAATTTTTAAGAGGGCAAAGGGATTCCAATGCCAAAAACTTTGAGGTCCTTTGGATTAACCTGTTCTTTCCCGAGTGACTTATAGCCTGTGTCTAGAGCAAGTTTCCATCTAGTCACAGGTCTCTTCATTAGCCTGTCTGTCTCTTCTTGTGCCAACACCACATCATCTTAAGTATTATCACAGTATAGCCAATTTTGGTAGGGTTAGTTCCCCACCATGTTCTTTTCTTCTTCCAGTTATATTGGTTATTCTTGGTCTTTGTTCTTCCACAGAAAGTAGGACACACAAATACTTTTTTTTATTACAAAGTAAAATATGTTTAATGCAAAAACAAAAAAAGAATAAAGTTGCAAGAAAGTAAAAATTACCCACTACTAATAAGCTGTTAATATTTTGGTGTATAGCTTTATATTCTGCATATACTGTGCACACACATACATACATGTGTGCATACATAATTTTATATATATAATGTATGCACACTTTTTGCATGTATATGTTATATTTTAAACTAGGGCATTCTTATATCCAGCTTTTTACACTTAATGCTATTATTAATATATTTCCATGTCATTTAATTTTCTTCTAATTTATTTTTATTTTTTATTTTTTTTTCTTTAAAAATATGGACCGCTTCACGAATTTGCGTGTCATCCTTGCGCAGGGGCCATGCTAATCTTCTCTGTATCGTTCCAATTTTAGTATATGTGCTGCCGAAGCAAGCACTATTTTTATTTTTTTAAGGATTTTTTATTTATTTAGTTTTAGAGGGGATGAGAGGAGGAAAGAGACGGTGAGAGACATCAAAGTGTGATTGCCTCTTCTGCATGTGCCCTGACTGGGTGGGAATCGAATCGGTGACCCTTTGTCTCAGGCTGGAGCTCAGTCCACTGAGCCACAGCAGCCGAGGCTGAACAGTCTTAGTACTAGCTATGTAGGGACCATCAGGGTGTGGTGCACTTAGTGAGCATTTCCTCTGACTTGAGGTGCCAAGTTGTCAGCCTCCTTTATTGTGTGCCAGGTGGGGTAGTGATAGGGAGTGGGCAGCTGCAACTGGGTGCAGACAGTCCTAGAAGCAGGCCTGGGATCCGACGACCAAGATGGAGGCCTGATCTAGCTCTTTCTCATTAGCTGAGTGAGATGTGGACACATTCTCTAACTGTGTGGGGATGTTCTTTAACCTTTCTGGGCTTCAGTTTCTGCAGCGGTAAATGGGGCTAAGTAACACCTGCCTCCTCATTGGGTCACTGAAAGGCCTAAATTGGATAGCATATGTAAAGCATCTACACAGTGTAGGTACTGTGAACTCACTCAGTAATCTTATTTGAGTAAGACATTTAATCAGTCTAACCTCAGTTTTCTCATCTGATAAATAGGGATAAAAATATATACCTTGTGATAATTAAATGAAATGAAATGTAGAAAAGAGCTTTGAAATAATAAATCTCAATATAAATGTTATTCCTGTGCATGTGCAAATTGGTGCCACTAATAACTAAGGGTCATTGGCTGTCCAGCCCTGCAGGTTTCTAGTGTGTATGTAGTGGGAAAGGATGTGTGTAGGGCTGGGTCTCAAAGGACACAAAGGCAGAAGAATAGGCTGTGTTGTGTTGTGTAATCTCATTTTAGGCCAGGATTATATTTCAAAATCAGACCACAAAGTCAAACTCATAATTAACTACTGAACTGGTTCACAGGGCATCTCTCATTAAATCCAGTAGAATCAGTTCCTTTTCCAGCACAGGAACAGATTTTGCCTTTTTTGGGGTTGGGCACAAGCTAAAATATTGAAATTAGGTTTTCGGGCCACACTGAAAAACTTAGCATCACACAGTGAGACATGTGTGGGAACTGAGGCCCACTAAGGGAGCAGAAGAGTCACAACTCCCATCATTCTTAGCTCTCATTTCAGGCTTACTCTAGAGAACAGAAGTGAAAAAAACACCATTCTGTATTACTTTCTAGTTGGAGAGGTAGATAATAAACAAGCAAAAAAGATACTTAGTTTGTGAGATGTGAGTACTATGAGAGACCAATAAAGCAAGACCAGGGTTAGGAAGTTCTGGAATGACCAATATCAGTTTAAATGTAGTAGACTACTGGGAAGCTCTGATTTGCATGATTTCTGCTGGAACAGCCAGTGCAAAGGCCCTGAGGCAGGCAGGAGGGGTGCCTGCATATTTGCTGATGAGGATCCCCGTGTGGCTGGCATGGAAGGAAGGAGAAGGGGAGCCATGGGGATGAGATCTGATGCTGTAGGGCCTTGTTGGCCATCATGCTGACCTTGGCCTTTCATGTGGACAAGAGAGGAGGCCAGTGGATAGTTTTGAGCAGAGGAAGGACAAAATATGCTTACTGAGATCACTGTGGATTCTTTGTTGTTAAAAGCCTGAAGAGGAACAAGGGAGCTAGTAAGGGGACTGTTGCAGTGGTATTGATGGAGAGACAGGGTTGGCTTGAACCCAAATGGTGAGAACTAGTTAATACTGGATATTTCAACGTTAGAGCCGCCCTTGCATTTACTGTCAGATGTGTAGTATGAGACAAGGAGATGAGTTCAGGAGAAGCTCCAAGAATTTTAGCTTGAGTCTCGGAATGGACTTGGCTATTACTTGAGGTGGGAAAGCATTTGGGAGGAGTTGGGGAGTGGTGGTCAAGAACTGGATCAAGGACACATTAGGTTTGAGATCCTACCAGACACCCAGGGGTAGATGCGGGATGTTGGATGAATGTAAATCTGGAGCTGAAGGTAAAGTTTAGACTGGAACTCTTATGTTCAGGACTTGTCAGTATATAGATAGCATTTAAAACCATGAGATGGAACAAGTTCTCCAGGGTAGGTGAAGAAAGGTCAAAGGCTGAGCTCCTGGCCTTGCCAATGTTAAGGGGTCCAGAGACGAGAAGGAACCAGCCACCAGGACTGGGAAGGAGTGGCTGGGGAGGTGGGAGGAGAAACAGGGAGTGTGGTGTCCTGGATGCAGGTGTTGCGGGCAGAGGGGCAGGGAGAGATGTTTTCACTGTTTGAGTGACCGTTTCTCTGGGTGCTAGCAGTTATGTTTGAAAATGTGCACAATACACATGGGTGCAATTCTGTTGTTGTCACTTTCAAAAAAGCACTATTTCAGTAGTGAGTGGGGGGTCTAGGAATTGGGCACATTGTAACATTCCTGTGCTTGCTCTCATACAGCCTGTGGACACATGTCAGGCCAGAAAGGCTTCAAAAGACATATGGCACAGTTGGTTGGCCCAGAGTGACTTGGGTGTGTGCACCCAGGCCCTGCAAGCCTCAGTTTCCCTGTTTCTTAAGTGGAGTTCTAATAACCTTCACCCACCCTAGAGTGTTTGAGGATTCAGAGAAAACTGCACCCAAATTGCTGCTCAGGCCCAGGAACCTACCAAGTCCTGGGTAGGTTCTGAGACTCCAGGCCTCTGCCTCTGGTTCTCAGTGTTGCAGTGCATGCTCCTCCTGGTGTCAGAGCCCCATGTAGATGCTCTATGCAGATCCGGTCACCTGTTTCTCACCCTGCAATGAGTCACATCACTCATCATTCCAAGAAATCTTAATTTCTTTATTGTTTTTTTGACTCAACAATTTTTTAAAACTTTTTTTTTCTGAAACGTTCTTGTTGTTATGAGCCTTTTGTTTTGTTCTCATTAAATGCACTCGACCCAAAATTGGTTTGGCATATCGAAAAGGAGACCAAGGAGGGACTGGGGGCATGGAGGGCAGGAGGCCTGAATGGACAGAGGGAAATTGAGGGTGAGAGAAGAGGAACACAGAGACGAGGAAAAAACAGGGAAAGAGGTGGAGACAGAGAAAGGAAGGCAGGGGAATGCAAAAAAAAAAAAAAAAAAAAAAGCCCCACAAGATTTAGAAGCAAATAAATTCAGGAGCCCAAGGAAGGGAATAGGAGAGGAAACCAAGACCCTTCCTTTTCTATACTGTCCCAGCTGGGGTGGGGGTGTCAAGGCACCAGATCTGGTTGGGGTGTGGGGATGAACACCTGGGCTCTCCGTGGTGGCTTTGCACTGGACTGCAGTGGTGTTTAGCCCCACCAGGGGGCTCTGCCACACAGCCTTGAGGCCTAGGAATTCACCTTGGTGATTCTGGCATAAAATGGGAACCAAGACACCCACTGCACCCTCTCTCTCCCCCTGATTGTTGATGTCTGGAGACACAAAGAGGGCTGGGCAGGCGAGAGGATGAGAGACTCCTTGCATGCCTCCAGTCCTCCTGGCAACTCTCCCACCCTGCCAACTCTTCCAGCCCTCTTGCTGGTGTCAGAGGCAGCCTCTGGCTCTAGCTGGGCTGATGCCTGGGTCAGGCCAACTCCTCAATCTATCCTTGACTCCCACCAGCTCTTCACGAACCTCGAGCTGCCCCTCCCACAGTGGAGTGCGCTCCTGGCGTCCTTACGTCAAGGCAGGCCACAGAGCTGGCTCCCGCCCTCCTCAGAGCCATCAGGGCAAGATCATCCCCACCCTTTTTTCCTGTGGGTCCAGACCCACCCATGGTCTTCTGGTGAAAGGGATTAAAGCCTCCCTACCAGAAAAAGCCAGAGATGGAACCCAATACCGCCTTTTCCCCACACCTGTCCCCTGACACAGGACAAACCATTGTCTTTGGTCTGACCCCTTCTCCCCTGATGGGGACAAGCCAGCCCCAGCTCCCCAGAGGGGAGGGGCTTTCTAGCAGCAAAAAGGGCCCCTCCAGGCACCTACCTGTCCCTTTTCCCTAGTTCCTCCCTAGAACCCTTCACCCTTAACCTAAAGAAGTTCATGGCAGCAGCAGGCTAAGACCCAAAGATGTATGAAAACTCATGGCACTTGTGAGAAAACAGGAAGGGATAGAAGAGACAAGGGTCAGAGCAGAGGTGAGGGCCACCCCTGGAGAAATGACAATTATGGGGCTGGGTTAGTGTGGAAATGGGACTACATTATCCCCCGAGTTGGGGTGGAGGGAGTCTGGGAGGGCCAGGGTGATGGGCTAGAGGATGGGGCTAGAAGAGGTACTCAGAAGACATCTCAAGCCTGACAATTTTAGGGTCCACAGGTTTGGGCTTGAGCCCCCAGAACATGGGTGTCCTGACTCCAGGCCCTGGCGCCTGGCTTTGCCTCCTCTGCGGGAAGGTGTAGGGTAGAGAAGGTGATCTCTCACCTTCGTGCCCCCCCCCCCCAAAGACCACCTCACCATTGCCAGTCCTCCTTCCTCAGTCACATCAAACCCTGCTGCTCTCATTTTCCTTCCCCAATCAACCTCTCTAGGCAGGGAATCAGTTGCTCATCCCCAGCTGAATTCCAGAAGCAGAAGACAAGAGGCAGAAACTCAAAAGGACAGCGCAGCCATCTTGGCAAAAGCATCTTTGGGTGTGAGGGTGCCTCCCCCAGGCCAGTGGGGAGGGAAGGGGGAGACAGGTCCCCAGTCCTGGGGCAGACAGTGAGGTACATGCCCCAGGAAGGCTGACTGACGCCAGGGGCAGGCAGAGCAGGGAAGGAGGCGACAGAAATGGGTGCCAGGAAGGAAACAGGTTCTTTGTTTTGCCATTGCTTCTAGATATTTTTCTGTCTCTAGATTGTAAAAAGCTGCTCTGGTGGCCCGCCCACCCGGCTGGGGATGCACACATACAGAGAAGTCCTGGCTGCCAGAGCCCAGTGGCGGCACTCTGCCCCGGAGAAAGCCCAGGCTGACTGGGCCGCAGGCTCCCGGTGGCTTCAAGTGATGAGATTTTCTTCTTTTTTTTTTTTTGTCTTTTCCATTTTGTTGAAATATTTACAGCAATAAAGGAGGAGAGAGGAAGAGAACGAGGGCCCCCTAGGGAAAGATCCAAGCCCAGGACCCACTCCCCAGGGAGATCCAGACCCAAAATCTGCTCCCCAGATAGCCAAGCCCACAGGACTGGACCTGCCCAAATATGGCCACCCCTGTGGGCTGGGGGCCCTTCGGGGAGTTGTGCTTCATCAGGAGTCACCCCAAGGGAGGGGGTCATTGGGTGCACTTGAGGAGGGCTGAGGGGGCAGGCTTGCTGGGGAGGTAGGGACTAAGAGCAGAGCGGAGGAGCTTCCGAGAAAATTGAACCTTTAAACCACCATCCACAAAGGCCCATTCCGCTCGCTCTGGGGCTTGTCTCCTGGGCCAGAGGCCCCAGTCTCCAGGGAGAAGGGAACTTTAGTGCAGGAGGAACTTGTCCGTCTGTCCTTCTGCCCCCACTACTCCCTCCCAGTACAGCCCAGCATTTCCAGCTGCAGAAAGAGGAGCAGCTGACAGGTTCCATCAAGTTGGGCCTTTGGCCCAGGGACATGAGTCCCTCATTTCCCTCCAGCAGATAGGAAGAGTAAAGGGGAGGGGAAGTCAAGAATGGGCTGCACCCTTCCAGTTTCTCCTTCCTTACTCCCCTGGGGACCTCTTGGCTCCTCCTCATGGCACTTCCCCCAAATCGAGCTGGTGCGTGTGGCTGGTGGGAAACCCTGTCTGTGAACCCTGCACCTCAGGTCCCCACAGCAGAGCCCCCAAGGGGCCTAGAGAGGCCTTGGACAAGGGATGCCTGGAGGGTGGCCCACCAGCCACTGCCTCCTTTAGTCTCCCTCTCCCACCAGAGCCCTTCCCAGGGTTCCCTCCCTGGCCTGAGCCACCAGCCCCTGGTCCATGAGGTCCCTCAGAGGCTAGTGACCAGCTGCATCTGCCCATCCCCATCAGGCCCTGGCCCCTCAAGGCCGGGGGCTGCCAAATAGCCTTCGTGGCTGGGCCGCCGCACCTGGTAGTAGCCCTGCAGGGGGTTTCGAGCCACCAGGGCTGGTGGGCGTGAGGTGTAGTAGATTTCAGGTGGGACAGGGGGTGCGGGCGGGGGTGGGGGCAGGGCCTCGCTGGGCCCCTCAGGGCTGCTGTCCGGGTAGGAGGGAGAGTCCCGCAGGTTGGCCCCACTGGCATAGAGGGAGTCCCGGCCTGGAGGGGAGGAGAGGGGCCGGCTGGTGGCCCCGTCCTCCACTGTGCAGCTCTCCGACTCGTCCAGATCGCTCTGGTACAGCACCGACTGGGCCCGGGGCAGCAGCAGCGGCTCCTCCAGGGCCTTGTAGAGAAGTTCAATCTCCGCGCGGTCAGCACCTCCAGGCCCACCTGCCTCTTCCTCACTGCCACCCCCTGGCACAGGTGGCACAGAGGGTTCGGGCGGTGGAGGGCCCTTGGCCCCGCTGCCGCCGGCGCCCCGCAGGTTGTTGTGCACCAGCTCCGAGATGATCATCTTCTCAAAGGCGGCAGCATCTGCCAGGTTCCGGCCTCGGGGTGGCTCGGGTGCCCCGTCCCCTGGAGGGAAATCCCCACTTCGCAAGGAGTAACTGTTGTTGAAGTTGCCATTGAGGGGCAGTGTGTCCATGCCACAGGCTTCCCGGCCTCCCAAGGGGTGCTCTGCAGGCAGAAGGGGGCTGGTCAAGAGGAGGGCCAGGCAGCGAGGACACAGGCCATGTAAAGTGGGCTTTACCCCTGCCCCTGGTGACTGGGGTCCTCCGTTCTCTTTCTTCCTCACTGGCAGTGGACACCCACCATGCAGGTTGGTGGAAGGGAGAGAGACCAGTTTTCCAAGGGTCCCCTTCTAGCTGGGGGCTCAGCATCTTAGTGTGAGAAGACCTGGGTGACTGGGTCCATTTCCTGTGTTCTGACCCTCATCACCGTCTTTCCCCACCTGAAGCCCAAATGCAACACCAGCCATCAAGCCAGAGATTGCGTGTGTGTTGGGGGCAGGGGAAGCACCCTGAGTTCTTCCTAAGTAAGTGAGGCCATCTGAGGAAGCCACTGTCTCGTTCCCCTCCCAGCCTTGGAAATGTTACCAGGAGAGTCACACTTACTGGGTTCCCGGTAGCTCCCTGCAGGTGTCAGCCAGGAGGGAAGAGAAAGAAGGTGAGTGGGCTTGGAATGCTGAGTCCAGGCTCCAGTTCAGGAGGCATAAGGATACCCCAAGTGAAGACCCCTCAGGATACAGACCCCAAACTCCCTGACCTGGGCTGTTGCCCTCTCTTAGCACCAGTATTCTCACCTGGGGAGTTGAAGACGGGGGGTGAGGAGGGATTGAAGCCCACTGACTCAGCAATGAGGGTGTTGTAGGGGCTGGTTCCCCCACGCGGCTGCAGCACGGGGTTGGTCAGCAGGTGGTTCCCCATGGTACCTGCCCAGGAGGTCAAAGGTCAAAAGGCAGCCTAGAGCCATAGGCCAGGAATCTCAAGGGACTGGAGCCAGGGGCAAGGGATACTGTCTCACCTCGGTTTAGGGTTGGGGTGCTGTTGATGTCGCCAGCCATGAAGGAGGATTCTGTCTGTTTCCTTACGGTATCATTCCACATCCTCCGGATTCGGCTCTGGGGATACAGCCCAGACATGAGGGGGCCGTCAAGCTGCCCACCCTCCAGGACTTCCTGAGACCACTTGCTTGATAAGCACCATCAGGGACATGGCCCAAGCACTCCCCCACCTCTGGTGCTTTGGGTCTAACACACAGCCCCAGGGGGCCCTGCCTGGTGCCTGGCCCCACCTCAGATACCTGGGTCCCTGTGTAGTAGCGGGTGTTGCTCCGCATGGCTGAGGTCTTGAGCGAGCCGTGAGTGCCCCCGGGTGGAGAGCGGATGCAGCAGTAGGAGTGTCGCAGGCACTTGCTGTACTCCTTGTGCACCTTGGGGGCAAAGAGAACAGGCCGCTGGTAGCAGGTGTGCCCACCTCAGGAGTCTAGAGACCAAGCTGTGGGCAGGCATCAGAAACCTGTCCTGTCCCCCAGCAGCTAGACAGGTAGACCCTCCTCGCTCAGGCCCATTTTTCTCCACCTCCACCATACTTTCTCATCCATCGATTCAACAGCTCTTTGATGAGCATCCTTTATGTGTCAGGTGTGCATTAGGCCCTGGGACGGTCAGAATAAATCAGACACAAAGCTCTGCCCATCAGAGCTGCTATTTTAGTAAGCAGAGGCAGCATAGATGCAAGCATCAGTACATAATGTAGAATGTCTTAATGGCATTAGGTGCTGCGAAGAAACCTATGGCTACGAAGGGGTTAGGCAGTGCTGGCAGGGGTGATGGGTGGTGGTGGTTCGCAGATTTCAAATAGATCAGGAGAGGCCTCACTGAGAAGCAGACATTTTGGCAAAGACTTGAGAAAAATAAGGCAGCAGGCCCTGCAAGTATCTGGGGAAGAGCAGGGGACAGGCCCTGAGGAAGATCCATGCTAGGTGTCTGAGGGAGTGAGAGGGCACGGCTAAAAGGGAGGCCCTCATCAGGCCATGTGGGCCTGGGAGCTCCTGTGAGGATATCACTGTCCCTGTGTGTCGTCCAATGGGGGCCACTAGTTTTGAGAGGAGGGATACAGTCAACTTGGCAGGACTCTCTGATCGATGCCTCCTTCATTCCCAATCTTAGCCTTACCCACCTTACTGTCCCCACCCCCAAGACTAACAATAGTCTGACAGGGGCCCTCACTGCCTTCCTTGGCTCAGTTTCCATGACTTGAGTCTTGTGCGCCCTGTATGCCCTCTTAACATTCCTCTGCTTCTGTTCCTGCCTTCATTTCCTTTCTTAAGATTTAGATTTTAACACATTTTATTTAAAAAGGTAACTTTCTATCACCACAAAACTCATAGCCCATCCCATAGCTATTAAAGTAGGATATATCTGTATGGATGGTGCCCAGTCAGCTCCATTTCACACCCCACACCCTGGGGAGAGCCCCTATCACCACATTCCAAATCTACCCTGCTTTCTGGCTCTTCCAGTCCTCTGTCCTCCCTGACCCTGAGCCCATGCTCCCCTCGAAGCAGATATAGGCCACCACAGAACGCAGGTACCTAGGCCTGCCTCCTCCCTGACCTTACCTTCTTCTGTAAGGCGCAGTGAAAGACAAAGATGAAGACCCCCTGGAAGGCATTGAAGGTGGTGAAGAGATAAGCCATGACTACTGACTCTTTGTTGATGAAGAGGAGGCCAAATGCCCAGGTGAGGCCCAGCAGAAAGAGCAGTGCGATGGCCCCCAGGGCCCAGGATCTGAGGTGGGTAGGGAGAGGGGACAGGGATGTCAAAGTCCCCGCCAGTAGAGATGCTTCCCCTATTGGTCTCTTTGGACCTGGATGCTGTCTGCAAAGACTACCTGGGTAAGTAGGCCTCAAGGGAGTGGCCTGCCCAGCGATACTTGCACCCAGCCTGGGCTTGAGGGGCAGGCAGAGGGCAGGGGTCGAGGTTTGTGAACAGTCATTCCCCTGGATCCTTCATCCTTTGGGCCATATTTCCAGAGCCTTAATCTATCTTTTTCTGCTTATTTATCTTTAAGTTGCCTTGAAATAGACCACTTCTTTAATTTAAGACTTTATTTATTTACTTTTCAAGAGAGGAGAAGGGAGGGAGGAAGAGAGGGAGGGAAACATTGATGTGTGAGAGAAACAGCAACTGGTTGCCTCTCATATGTCCTTAGCTGGGAACCTGGCCCATGACCCAGGCTTGTGCCCTGACTGGGAATTGAACCAGTGACCTTTTGGTTTGCAGGCCGGTGCTCAATCCAGTGAGCCACATCAGCCAGGGCAAGACTTTTTTGAATTCAGCCTTGCTTTAAGCAGTTACAGTCCCCAAACCACAGGTTGAATATGCTAATACCAGGTTTTAAAATACTCATTAAATAGATATATAATAAGCACAAAGAAACACCATCTTTATCCTTAAATCACATTGTGGGCCCTAGCTAGGTAGTTCAGCTGGTTAGAGCGTCATCTGATACACGAAGGTTGCAGTTTGATTCCCAATCAGGGCATGTACAAGAAACAACCAATGAATACATAAATAAGTGGAAGAACAAATAGATGCTTCTCTCTCTTTCCCCACTCCCTCCCTTCTTTCCTCTCTCTCTCTCAAATCAATTTTTAAAAAAATTTTTAAGTGATATATTGACAAGACATATGGGTAACATTAAAAAAAAAATCATGTTGTGCGACGACAAAAGTGATAGCAACACAGTTTAGGCCGGGCTAGTGTGGGATTTAGGGGACAGAGGTGCAAGGGGGGTTGCTCACTTAATGTTGTCGAGGCGACTGGAGTCAGGCTTGAGCACAGATGAGCTCCGGATCATCTTGTGCAGGGTCACCATAAGGAACACCAGGTTCACCTGGGGGCAGGACAAGGGGAGGGGCTGTGCTGGGGCTGCTCTGCCTGCCAGCATGAGCTCCTGGGCCAAGTCTTAGCATGGAGCCCCTTCGTTAGGGCCCCCAGGGCTCACCAACAAGGCTCCTGGAGAGCACACAGCCTGACCCAGAGCAGGGGCTCAAATCACAGCTCCTGGATGGACAGACCTCAGTGCTGGAGCTCTACAGACCCACTCTGTTCCCTTCCTCTTAGTTGCTTATTCAGTTCCCACAGTTCTTAAGGGCTTGGGGAGACTTGGGGTAGTCAGGGACAAAGCTAGCCTGGATAAAGGGTACTGCCTTCCAGCTTACCACAATAACAAAGGAGACGGGCCCAATGAAGCTCCAGATGAAATAATTATCCACTCGGAGCCAGCAACTATAAAGGAAGCAGGGCCAGGTAGAGAGAGGCGGAGGGGGGGCCCCTCCCTCCGGCCCCAGGAGCCCAGTGCGCCAAGGGTCCTGCTGTTGAGCAGGCAACCATGCAGGAGGAGAGACAGAGGGTGGGGCAGGCAGTGGCACTCACGCCTTCTCAGTGCCGTAGCTGCGGTAGTCGATGGCAGCGGCTATGCCTACCACCAGGGCTGGGAAGCAGTAGCCGCCCAGGTAGTAGTACTTGGTGCGGGAATACTCGCTCTCAAACACCTCCACCAGCAGCAGATAGAGGTGCACACCTTCCAGGCACAGCCAGGAGAAGGCAGCCAAGAAGAAGTAGTGCAGCAGGCCGGCGAAGATGGGGCAGGCAATCTGGGGGACGAGGGTACCACAGATGAGGGGCTCCCCGGCCAGGACGCCTCTCCTCCCACCCCCAACCCCCACCTTGTGCCCGGCCCACCTCATACTGCGTCTTGTCTATGCCGACCAGGAAGAGCAGCTCAGCCAGGAAGAGGTTGATGCACAGGTTCTTATGGATGGTATTGCGGTCAGTCTGCAGCCCCCGCAGGAAGCAGAAGGTGGAGATGCAGATGGCCAGGCAGACCAGGGAGATCACGATGCCCACCCAGGTGATGACTGACAGCAGCAGCTCGTTGATACGGCCTTGGTACTAGGGGACAGCAGAGTACGCTCAGCACCCTTGGACTTGCACACAGCCAGGTTCACCCTGGGCTCAGCTAAGTGCCAGCAGGGGGCAAGGCCACAGGCCACAAGCACTGCTAGTGCAGCAACCCCCCACCCTCTGGCCTTCTGCCCCCGGCCAATTTGCTGGCCCCCACCCCTCTGTGCTCACTTCCCCATGCTCTGGAAGGCATGTAGAGAGATGACAAAAAGGTGACACCAACTTGCTTCTCCAGAGTGCCTTGGGAGAAGGTGGGACCATCACCAGAGAGAACTGGACATGGCCTCATGCCCTGGGCTAGACTGGTGGCCCCCCATGCCCATGAAGCTGGCCTTCCCTGGCACTGCCCATGCTTCATTCTGTGATGCCATGCAAAGCTGGGCCAGGGAGCAGGTTGGCCTGGAGAGCACAGCAGAGCACTCGCCAGCTTACAATCTCACGGTGAGCCATGAGTACGGCAAAGTTGGTGAGGTGGCTGCAGGCACAAGTGGTGTGGGTCTTGTTGGATTCCACCAGGCGGCAGCCCTGGGTCGACCAGTAGCCCAGCATGGAGCGCTCCGAGTAATTCCAGAAGGAGCAGTTAGCATTGAAGTGGTTCTTGGCCTGTTGTGTGGTGGTGGCCAGGGAGTCAGATCTAGGGAGTCCCCTCCAGACCTCACACCCAGGTAAAGGGATAGCAACAAGCACAGAGAAGTGCCTGGGGCTCCAGGCAGCAGTCTCATATCTCTGGGGACAAATGACTTAAGGAGCTGAGGTGGGGGCTGGTGGCCCAGGGAGGGGTGAGAACTTGCTCTTGGGTAGATGAACAAGCAGTACGGGACATGCAGCCTGGGGACACAAAGGATGATGGGACCCTCCTGGAGGATGGGGATGCCTCAGCTCACCTCCAGGTGGGCCACGGTGAAGATGACAGGGTCCATGAGGAAGACTCGGCTGGACTCCTTATTGATGGAGGCTGCGATAACCTGTGAGTTCACCACCAGGGAGGTGCCCCCTGGGCTGCCTGCTCCCGTTTCACCTGCCAGCTTCACTGTGGCATTCTCAGTGGACAGGAAGAGACCGAGGTTGTTGTAAAGGATGAAGACAATTTTGACCACCCCTGGGGAAGACAGGCATAGTGGGGTGTGCCATCAGCCCTTGGCTGGTGCATCTCCATCCACTGGGACCTGGCTTTACCAGGCCACAACCTAGGCAAGGGGGGCTCAGGGAACCCTGCCCTGGGATGACTGCTTCGTTGTAGGCAGTGCCAAACAACAGGGCAGCAGGCCAGGAGACACGGGCTGGGTCCCTGGGCACCTCTCACTTGCAGAGTGACCTTGAGCAGATCCCTAACCTCTCTGAGTCTTAGTCTCAAACGGGACAATCCTCCCTGAGCTGTGAGGATCAACTACTGCTGCACAGAGGTGAGCCCTTCAGACTACAAAGTATCCTGGGCTCTGTGGGGCTTTGGGAAAACCCCATGAGTACCCTGAAATGTTCCACCAGCTTGAGCAGAGGACTTCTCTGTGTTGTTATGGGTCCCGAGCTTTTCTCGGACTCTTCAACCCCATAAAAGCTGAGAGCTGCTGTTCTTCATAAGTGGGGCGGGCTGTCAGCTTGGGGGCCAGGCACTGACCGTTGCGGCTGTTCTGCTTGATGGTGTTGGCCGACAGCTGGATGGAGTTTTCGCTCGGGTACTCCTGAGGGAACACCAGCTCCTGTACTTGACCTTCTGTGTTCAGAACTGTGACTTCCAGGACTGTGGAGACAGAAGATGACAGGGCGTATGGATTTGGAGTCTGTCCCCAGTCCAGGGGCCCAAGGTCAAAGGCCTGCATACCAGGGCATCCCCTGTGGTTTCTGGAATAGGTGGGCCCCACAGTTCAAGATCTGCACTTGAACTTGCTCCAGTGAGACCATAGCACTCACCCACATTCTGTTTGGCAGCCAAAAAGCGGGCCGGCTCCCTGACGTTGTCGGCCAACAGGAAGGCACCTTCCTCCAGGACGTCCAGGAGCATGGTGGCTGTATGCACCTGCTCTGTGGCATTCATGTCCTTCCAGGACTCAAGAGCCTCTGGCCGCAACAGGTTGTCCACTGTTTCCACCACAGCCTAAATGGGCAGGGGGGAGGAGGGGTTGGGGGGGCACGGTGAGCCCTCCCACATCTTCCAGTTCCTCAGGCTGGGCTCTGTGTCTCCTCCTCTCAACCGCCATCCTCCCAGTGTCTCCTGGGGCCTGTCCCACACCCCTCAGTCAGCAGGAGCCCTTGGGCCTCACCTTGATGTAGTCCTTGCAGGTTCTCTCCCGCTTGTGCATCTAGGGAAAGAGATGGAGACACTCTCAGGCCCAGCCTCCAGCTCTACTCATCTTGACACTCTCACTCTTCTGTGTCTACCACCAACCTGGCGCCAGGCTATGAGCGAGAGTTGTTCCTAAGGGATCCCCCAACTCCCAGGACCCTCCAAGGTAGCCCAGGAAGGAGACCAGCAGGCCTGGATTCTGTCCCTCCTTCCTCTGACCACTGTGGGTGGCAGCCCAACTCATAGGTGTCAGGTTGGAAACTTCCTGAGTCTCCCAGGCCCTGCCCGCCATTGGCCCCACTGCCACCCCCCACCCCCACCTTATTGTAGTTCTTGCCAGCTGACTCGCGCTCAATGGGCCGCAGAGCCTGCAGCTGGGCATCCAGGATGTCCAGCAGCTGTTCCATCAGCTTCACAGAGGATGACACATCTCCTGCATAAATGGAGCCCCGGGTGTGGCGGGCCAGCTCACTGGCAATGTTGGCTGCATTCTCCCCACTCTTGATCTGCATGAGGCATAAGTGGGGGATCCAGCTCTGTCAGGGGCCATCTTGCTTCCTCCATAGTCCCTTTGCACATGCTTGGCCTACTCAACCCTTTTCATTGTTCTTTGCTGCCCCTTCTCCCTGTCTGTCCTCTCCTCAACTCTGTAGGCCAGGGAGGCAACCCCACATTCCTGCCTCCCAGACCTGCCACCCATTTGTCTCCCTCTCTCTCCCATTGCTCCACTGCCCCCTGCACCCAGCCACCCAGAGCCCAGTGTGTGAGCACAGGGTGCCTGTCTAGGAGGAGTGGCTGCTGCTGGTACCTTCTGGGCCACCTGGTTGACCCAGGGGGAGGTGCAGTTGCTGAGGTCTGGGCCCCGGGGGTTCCAGAGCCCCAGGGCTGGTAGACACTGGAAGGAGGCAATTCCTGCAGGGACAGACAGACAGGAACAGAAAAGGGAGCCACAAGGAAGGACAGAAGGACGGGCCAAAGCAGGGGGAAAGGAGACGACAGAGGGGGCAAGTAGGTGAGGGGAACATGGAAGACCAGACATGAAGCAGGCCGGACAGTCAAGAGAGATGTCACTCTGAGGTGACATAAGTCACCCCTGACTTCCTAAGCGCTCCCTCTTGGCTCCCCTTCCATCTTTGCCTCCAAAAATGAGAACTTTTTAGCAAAGTCCATCTTGGAAGCCCCCTCTCCATGAAGCCTCTTCTGACCCTTCCCTCAGATCCCTGGAGCACAATGGTTCTGGCTCCACCTCTCTGGCACTTTAACTGCTGTCTGTCCTGCCATTAGCTGCTCCCAGGGCTGTTTGTTCCATTTCAGCCTCAGGCTTTGATACCCAAGTCACCTCTGTGAGCTCCCTGTAGTGTCTACCTGGTACTTTTCATGTGGCAAGGGCTCAGTACTGCAGGAGGAGACAGGGTATAGGGTGGGGGGTGGGGGTACTAACTGAGTTGCTACTGTGCCCTGGGAGCTCTGTTGCGTTCTGGGGGCACAGCTGCAGATGTCAGGTGTGACCCCTGCCACAGAAAGCCCATGCTTGGGCAGGAGAGATGAACAGGTAAGTGTATCTATGCTAAGCGGAGTGGTGGGCATGTCCCCTGTCTCTCCCCTGCCCAGACCAGCAGTGGCCACCCCCCCAACCCCCCCAAGCGAGCTGCATTGGAGTAACCAAGGCTTCTGCACTCACCTCGAGTCCCCTTGGGGCAGGGCCTCTCCACTAGCATGCCCTGCTGGGTGGCTGGCCACTGGACCCGCCGCACCTCTCGAGCTTCACAGAAGAGCTCTGGGGATACATGCAGATTGGGGGCTGGGGGCCGCCGGGTGCTGGGGGCCAGGGCTGTGGCTGGAGGCAGGTCAGGTCCCAGCTGGTTGATGGCACCCACTGGGTGCGTGGTGAGGGGCGCCCGGCGGAGCGGGGTGGTGGCTGCAGGTGAGGCTGTGCTGGTGAGGGGTGTGGGCTGGACTGTGGTGGTCGTGCTGAGGGGCGGGGAAGTGGCTGGGCCTGGAATGGAGAGGAGACATGAGACAGAGTCACTCCCACGCTCAGGGCCCTGCCACAGCGTGCCTGGACACAGGGACCCCTGGTATCCTAGCATCTTTCTCGCTAATCAAGTGGAAAGGTGCCTGGTTTACACTGGGTCTGGAAGCGGATGTCCGCTGCATTCTCTGCACACAGAGCTCCCTCACACCTGTGGGACCTTGTAAAGCATCAAAAAGTGGTAAGAATTCACTTGTGTGCACCCTGGGGTTTGAAAGAACTGGAGAGGACAGGCCATGAAGGAGGTGAACACAGCCACCTTCCATCCTTGGTTACTCTCACTCTGGTCTCAATAACCTGGCTAGGTCCCTTACCTCTGGGGGTCCTCAGTTCCCCATTATGTAAATGAAGCTGAATTAGATTAGGCTCCCTGGAGCCCAGGAGCTGCTCAGAGCTGGCTCAGGGAAGCTGAGGGGACAAATGGAAGTAGATCGAGGCTCTCACCCCATCAATATCAGCAGCTCAGCCTTGTTCTGTTTTACCCGATACTTGGGCTTCCACCCAAGGTTTTGGTTGATAAAGGTTCCAGGGCTAAAACTGCACAGGCCACTGTGAGAGGCAGTGCAGTTTGATGGTTAGGTGCCCTGAGTTCTGAGCCCAAATCCTCAACTGAACAAATCCTCCAAACCCCCAGTGCCTCAGTTTCCTCATCTGTAAACTGGGGGCAGTGACCCTCCCTGTGACTGTGAAGATGAGATGAATTAGTTACCAGCTGCTAAGTGCTTAGAACAGCAGGTGCTGTGTGACTCTCTCCAACTTCCAGGGCTTCCCCAACCTACCTTCAAGCCCCTAAGAGCTCCCAGAGTGCGCCTCCCACCCTGGGGCAGTGAACAGGTGCCCTCCTCACCGGCACTGGGGTCAGGCGGTCCAAACTCCAGGCTATAGCGCACCACAAAGTAGTTGTTCCAGACGTAGAGCTGGTTGTCACGCGGGTTGTAGTCTACGGAGGAGACGAACTGGTAGGGATTGGGGAAGGCCAGGCTGACCGGCTCCTCGCGGTTCGCATTGGTGTTGAAGGCGTAGTCCACGCGGTTGCCGGCCGCCTCACTGTCGTCGTCCACGTAGACCGAGCGCAGCACGTACAGCACGCCACACACCATGAAGGCGTTGGACGCGGAACGCTTGTCGTATCCTGTTTCCCAGGTGCCCTCAAAGCGCAGTGTGTAGGGGTTGAGCTGGCTCACCACCAGCCGCCCGTTGTTACCCTCAGTGGCGTAGATGACCCACAGCCCATTCTCGTCCACAGCCAGATCGATGTCGGTCTTGCCCCCCCAGCGGTAGGGTGAAGTGTCATGGTAGTTGGCCGTGTTGATGACTGTCTCCCCGCTCTTGATGCGTGTGCGCAGGTCGTACTTAACAATATTGCGCGTGCGCTCCTTGTTGTAGAAGACGGCGCCGTCGTAGACCACGAAGCCGGTGCCATCTACGCGGTTGGGCAGGCGGTAGGTGGTGGTGTGGCGTGCCGCCACGTAGTCCTCCCACGAGGCGTACTCGGTCAGTGTGTCGGTGCGATAGGGGATCCAGGGCATGACGTAGATGCGGTCGCCTGCCTGCAGTGGATCCTTGCACCATGCGCCAGACTGGTGCTCTGACTCATGTGTTGAGGTGGGCTCCAGCACCTTCTGCAGGGTCCCTGGGCACACGAAGACTGGGCCGAGGGGAGGAGACCGGAGAGGAGCAGGGGTCAGGGAAGTGGTGGGGGCGGGGGGGGGGAGGGGTGGAGTAGGGGGAGAGGGTGGAGAGAGGCAAATTGGTCACAAGGCCTGGGGGAGAGCCAGGCTGTCCCCTCCTGCTGCTGCAGTCACGGTTGCTTGGTAGGGCTGGTGATGGGAGGGGGTTTCCGGGCTGGGACCCCCACCCTGCTCAGCTGCCCCTCTCCCTGGAGATGTCAACCCTGAAGGCCATTAAGAGCAGGGTTAGTGGTGGGGAGGTAGTGCCCTTCTTTCCTTTCCTGGCTGCTAGAGACCCCACAGGCTGGGGATAAGAGGTTTGGCAAAAGCCCTGGCAGAGACTTTCTCTTGTGCCTTAAATGGGGCAGAAAGACCTCCTCACTGCAGCCACTGCCTGGCGGCTCTGAGGTTCCAGGGACTCAACACCTTGCCCCTTCGCCATCACCTCCGCCCCCTATGGAAAAGCTAGAGCTGAGGGTCCCATCCTTCACCAACCACACAAGGACAGATTTTTTTTTTTACTCCACTTTCTTCCTCCTGCAAAAATTGCAAGGTAGTAATGTTTCTGTACCCACTGTGGGTGTAGAGTGCCCCCCCGTTCCAGGGTGGGAGAAGCACCCAAGGTTCCTGATGCAGCCTGTGCCTCCCCCACCGCCAGTACCCACACAGTCAGGAAGGGATTTGGGGAAAATCCAGCCCCTCCCCTATAGTGCCCAGCCCTGCCCCCAGCCGGCAGGGTCTCATGGGGTTTGTCCAGTAGCAGACACTGACATTGGTGCACAGGGAAGGGGGTGGGGCATGGGGAGGGAGGGGACTCCCCAAGAGAGTTGGGAAGGGGGAAGGAAAGCTGCATGGAGGGAAGAGAGACAAGGTGGGGGGCCTCAGCAGAGGTCCTGGCTCCAAGGGAGGCACACTGGAGACCACCTGGGAAGAAAGGGTTAGTGCTGGTGGAGGAGAGAGGGGGTGAGCAGAGAATTCACTCCAAGGCCCGGGCCCGAATGAGGGTCCCTCAGGGGGGCAGTCCCAGGTCCAGCTCAGAGTGGGCAAGGGAGGGAACCAAGTGCTAGGATAAAGACCCAGCCCACCCCAGCCAGGCACCCCCACCTCCCCTGCCCCGGACCCCGATTTACCTGCGACCATCCCCGGCTCGGGAGGAGGGACCAAGGCAGCGCTGATGTCAGAAAGGTGGGGGGCCCCGCCCCACCCCCCCAAATCCCTGAAAAGGAGGAAAACCTCAACTGCATCTCATTGGCCCCTGCTGGCCTGCCCACCCTTGCCCCATCACATCCCAGGGCTACCTACTCCTAGGCTCCCCTACTGACCCCGTGGAGATCTAAACTCCCATGATCAGTAAGGCCAGACTCCCCTCCTCCTCCCAGAGTGGTGACGGCCAGGGGCCCTGCCATCCAGGATGGCTGATGGCTGGGGCCTCCCTCTCACCTCCCTGCTAGCAGAACCCATGGACAGGCCAGGGTGAGGGTTTGCAGTGAATTCTCTGCTTCTGCTTGGCCTGTCACCAAAGCAGCTGGCCCCAAAAGGGACAGGGAAGGCTGAGGCCTGGCGCTGGCTTGGGGGGCAGCTCAAGAGTCCCCAGGCAAAAAGCAGCCAGGAGCATGCCCTGTTTTAGGAGGGGAAGGGGAGCTGAGGGCACAGAGGTGGGCAAGGACCAGAAGGATCCTGGCTTGAGCCCTGGGACTTCACCATCTCCCTGTCCCGAGTGCCCTGAGGTGTTGGCCTGTATCCTCTTGCCAGCATACCTGGCCTCCACCCATTTCCTCTGTGCCCAGGTCTCCCCTCTCCCCAAGCTAGGGTTGGGGGGCCCTTGCCAGCTTTGTGTATGAGGTGGGCGGTGAGAGGTCTCAGAGCCTGACCTGGTCAGAAGGGTGTGGAGGAGGAAAATGTGGTTAGAGGTTACCCTGGGGAAGGGGGGAAAAGATGAGGAAGGGTCTGTCTGGGGCCTTTGCCAGCAAGGACCCCTCCCCAGCACCAAGCTCCCAACACCTCCTTTCCCTTCTCCCACCCGCCTCTTGAAGAGAACAGATCCAGGGCTGCGTATCCAAACCACCACCGGACCTGCAAGAAGAGTGTCTGGTGCTGGGTGGGAGAGAGACTCCAGGAAAGAGAGAGGGAGAGAGTAGCAGGGCATTTTGGGGCAGACCATGGGCTGGCTGCCCAGGCCTCTCTGAGATGGGGGAGGGAGACAGTGGGTAGGGGAGCAGCCCGGAGGGACCCCGCCCCACCTCCCTCGAAGGGGATGCTCCACAGACCACCGTAATTTCAAGGCAAAAGGTATCTGAAAGGATGTCTCACCCAGCCTTTCCCCTGCTGCCAGCCTCAAAGCTGTTGATTTCCCAAAACTTCCAGGAGAGGAAGCAACTACCCCCAACATCCCACCCTCTGAGCCCTTCAGCTGCAATCCCTGCCCCCTCTCCATGACAGACAGTCCTACCCACCACAGAGTTCTCCTGTTGCCCTGCTGAAGTTTAATTAAACCTAGCAAGAAATTACGGTGCTTTTGGAAGTCCCCATGCCTGACCCATGCCATCCCCTCCCCCCTCTCCCTGGTCCTCTAACCACAACAGCCCAGAAGAAACCCTGACTGCAGCTTTGCAAGTGTTTTAGAACCAGAGAAAAATGCTCTCCCACCCCACGCTCCCCGCACCGTGAGGCCCGTCCCCACACCCTTGTCCCCCGCCCCCGATTTGACAGGCTGCCCTCCCAGGGGTGGGGACAGTTTATACCCCTCCCCAGGAGTGGGCCCCCAGCTGGTTGAGGTTGGGGGTTGAGGGTGGGGGAAACTGGTGCTCTGTGCTCCAAAACAGCTCTGGGCCTTGAAAACACCAAACCAGAAGGAACTTAAGCCACCAGGAGGAGCCCAAGAGATAGGACGAATCTGCTCTCCAAAAGGAAAACAAAGGTGTCCCCTCCATCCCGCCTCCCCCAACTGGACATAAGTTACCAAAGTTGGGGCAGGAAGAAGAGAGGAGAGAGACAGCTCACCCGGTGCCCCCCCAACCCTGCCCCAAGTCCGGAGCCAGGGAAGGGGGTCCCCACCCGCCCAGGATGCTTACAAACTTCTCCTGAAGGAGGCAAAAGAAATATGAGAGAAGGCCAGGTCCCCCTAGCAAGGGCCAGGGACTAGGAAGGAGGGACAGGGTGAGACAGAAAGAGAGGCAGAGAGAGACAGAGAGACAGAAGGTCCTGGCCGTGTACTCAAGAGAGGAGCTTCCTTGGGTGTCTGGAGGGTGGAGTCGCCCATGGCTGGACCAGGGCTGGCCCCACCGGGCGGACACCTGGGGTGGGGGCTAGCGACTGGACCCAGTTGGGGGTGGGTGGGAGAAAAAGGGGCCAAGAGGGGAGGGCGGGTCACATAAGTATGGTACAGGTAAAACAAAGTGTGAGTTAGGGGTTAGCATTGGTAACAGTGCGTTTACCTTTCTGCTCCACTTCTACTTTAAGCATCGGAAGAGAGAGAGAAAACAAATTGAAAAAAAAAATGTGCAAGAAAAAAAAGAGAAAAAAAAGAGATTAAATTGCTTTTGTTTCTTTTTTGGCAACATGCCCCCTTTTCCTTTCTTTCCTCACTCCTGGTTCCCCAACCCCGAGTGTAGCATCAGCTCAGCCCCCACCCCCCAAGTTCTTCCTCTGGGGTAGGGTTGGGGCAAGAGGTCGTAGGGGAGACAGTCACAGGGAAGGGAAAACACACAGGAAGACAGAGACCAAGAGAGACATGGGGTGAGGGGGATACAGGCAGGTAGGAGGACCATGCCTTCAGACTTGAGTGGGCACCCTCATGGGAGGGGGAAGTCCCAGCTGGGAGGCGGGCTCTGGTTAGGGGGGCACCAGGGAGAGTGGCGGGGGGAACACTCTGATCCCCTCCCGCCCTGCCTGCTGCCCTCCTGCCAGAACCAGGGGCCCAGGGGAGGGGGTTCAGTGCCTTTTGGGACCTGGGTGCCCAGAGCTGACAGAACAGGCTGAACTCCTTCCCAGTCTGTGCTGGCCTCGCCCGCGTCCAGCTGGGTTCCCCCAAGCCCTCACAACCCAGAAAAAGCCAAAACAGAGAAAGGGCGACAAAGTGGACACAGAATGACTGAGGGGCAGACGGATGAGCCCCCCTGGGCCTCAGAGATCTGAGGTGGGAGACAGAGGCAGAAAGGGAAGAGGCTGGGGTAGGGAGACATCACAGACAGGGCAGGACAGCAGGTGGCACAGACACACTCCCCCAAGACTCAGTTTCTCTGCCCAGCAACCCCCCTGGGGACCCCAGGAGCTCCAAGCCACCCTCTGTCTGGTGGGCCGGTGGTACCTGGGGGAGGAAGGGGGCACGGTTAGACTGTGCATAGCTGCAAGGCAAATCCAGCGTTAGTCGGGCCTGTCCAATGTGTGGGGGGCATCCCGCACACCACTGTCCCCTCCCCATGGTAGCCCCTACACCCACCAACAGGCCTGTACCAGCACTGGGATCACCCCAGCCTCTGAGGCCTCCAGACTCTGTGCCCCTGTCTGCTCAGGAACCTCTGACCAGAGCCTGGCTCTTCTACCACCTCTCCGGAGGCAGAAGCAGGGAGTTCCACGGGCAGGGCGTGGCTGCCTTCCCAGCGCCTCATCCAGGGCCTGGCACACAGGAGGTGCTCAGCAAATGTTTGGGGACAAGTGAGTGCCCAGCCTCCCTGTTCTGTGGCCTAGCTTCAGTCCTCCTGGTAAGCCCAGCCCCTTTCCTCTGGGACCAAAAGCTAGGTCAGCCCTTGGGTCTGCCTGTCTAGAACACACATGGCCCCACTGGGCCCCCCACACAACCACTGGGTGTGTCTGCAGGTGTGTGTCCTGTCTCTCCCAGAGCTCAGAATAGCTCTCTCCCATCAGACTCGGGGCTGCCCGTCCCCTGGGCTGACCCTCCTACCTCCTGGTCTCTGTGGGTCTGTCATGTTCCTGCCCACCCGGGGGATGGCTCCAGATCTCCATCCCTTTTTTCTCCAGGCCCTCTAAACTTTTTTCCCTGCTTCTTTACCTGTGTGGCATCCACTTTGGACTCCACTTGGACCAAAGGATTTTTTTCCTGCCCTTTATCCCATCTGCCTCAGGAGGAACTGGGTTCATCATCCATTGTTAGTTTTATTTTTGATAACAAACAGCAATAACAATAATTGTTACAGTAGAAACAATGACTAGCAAGTGCCCAGCACTCACTAGGTGTCAGGGACCGTGCTAAGTACTTCCTGGGTAGTCTTTTGAGAACTTTGTCTATAGCTGGGGAAACTGAGGCTCAGTGAACTGAAGCAACATGGCTGAGGCCACACAGCTGGCAAAGGTGGGCACCACTTCCTTCACACCTGCGGCTCAGGGCACATAGGGAGCTTTATCCCTGTTCTCCCTATTCCTGGCAGGATTCTAGGGAAGGTGTTTGGTCCACTCCCCCATCACAGATGAATATCTGGGTATAGCCGGCTTAAAAGGGCCCTTGGATCATTACTGAGCACATCCTGAACCAGGCTTGGGTCTCAGCGCTGGGGGGTGAGGATATGGCCGCTGCCTCTGGGAGCAGACTCCAAGGCTGGCCTTGGGCCAGATGCTTTGCCCACACAATCTCCTTGACTCTCGCCTCCCCTACAGCGGCCCAGAGAAATTTAGTCATTTGCTCACGTTTCAGAGCCAGAAAAATTGGAGAGCCTGGCTGAGCTTCAGGCCCAGCCTGAACTCCCCGTTCTGCTAAGCTCCCCACCTCCTGCCCTCCTTCCCTGCTGCCCCAGCCCCGGGGGGGTAGGCAATGTCCCCAGTGCTGTGGGAAGGCTTCAAGGATCAGATGGGCATCCCCTCAGGGGGTGGCTGGAGGCCTCCGCTGCTGAAAGCAAAGGGTGAGGAGTCAAAGAAGAAAGTTATGGGAGTACATAGCGATCCTGCTTTCCCCAGTGTAGCTCATCACCTGCGAGGAGAAATCAACGGCTGGGGAAGAAGGCAGAGGGGTAGGAGAGAGGAGGGAGAGTCACAGGGCCTCCTGTTCCCCTGCCCCCACCCCACACACTCACACTCTCTGGTGGCCCTGCCGCCCCCCCCTCTGCCTGGAGGCCCCACCTCCAGGTTGGCTATGTGAAGCTGGGGGCTGGGGGAAGGAGGGGTGAGCAGAGGGAAGGCTGAGGGCAGGAAAGAAGGATGATGCTAAGGGCGGGTGCTGAGGAGGAGAGACCCTGCCTTTGTTTGCTCTTCTCGGCCAGGCGCAAGAAAGTCAGGCCTCTGGCTCTCCAGATAACCTTCCTCGGGCTTCCTGGGGGCCACCCTCGGTCCAATATGGTGGCGCTTCCTTTGCAAACAGGAAATGCTCTTAAGGTAATAGGCGAACTAACCAGGAGACAGAAATCTGTGGAAGATGCCCCCCGCCCTTCACACTGAATCTGCCGCGAGGCATGAGTGGTGGTGTGCCTCTCTGTGGGCATCAAGTCCAGCTTCCAGGGGCAGGAGTGCGGGCTTGTGAGGAGTAAAGAGGACAAGAGAAAGGAGAGGTAGTTCAGGGAGGAAGGGTGGTGAGAGGGAAGAACAAGTGTGTAAGGGGGGAGTCAGGAAGGGAAGGGATGAAAGAAGAATAGGGATGGAGAGGGATTATAGGGTGGTAGGGTTGAGGGGAGATGTAAGTGTGCCGAGCAGTGTGAGGGTGGGGCCTTGAAGTGTGTAAATAAGCCAGAGGCATACGAAGAGCAGGGCAAGTGGGCCAGGGTAACAACAGTTGGAGAAGGTGCCCTGTGGAAAGGCAAGTCTTTGGTGGTGGCTGGGGGGAGGGTGGGTCAAGGGGAGAGAGGGTGCAGGCACTGAGTATGGACAGACAAGAGTGTTTAGGAGAAAAGAATGTGCAAGAGAGGGAACAGGCCCAGCTGTCCCCCATGTACCTGGTCCTGACTTGGCTCTGTGTGTGTATGTGTGTGTGTGGCAGGTCAAGGTGTCTCCTCCTCGCTCTGTCTGGGTGGGGGAAGGGCCCATGTCCGCACGAGGAACAAGATGACTCACTGTAGGGGACACAGTCGTACTGCACCTCCAGGTACTTGTAGGTCCCAGGACAGGGGTCCGGAAAGGCATCAGAGCCAGCAACCACCACGCACTGGGTGCGGTTGTTACACCTGTGGAGGAAAGACAGGGAGCCGGGATAAGACAAGCCTAGAACTGGGGGGCCTTCAGGGTAAGGAGAGGAATGGATATCCCCAAATTAGGAAGGAACCATGGAGACCCAGGCCAGGCGCCCTTTGTGGGCCTTGTTTTCTGCTTCCTGCCTGCTCTCACTACTTCACTAGATGGGCTTCTTCTATTCTCTGCCCCAGCATGGCATTAAGGTCAGGGCTGGGACCAGGGCATCACCCCATAAGCTGCTTCCCCAGCCACCCTTCCTCACTTCTATCCTGTTTGTGTGTCACTGGTGTTATCACATCCATGGCATTTTTCCCTAAATTGACTGCAAGCCCCTCCTTTGTTCATGAAGAGTAAGACCTGTGAAGCCAGGAGTAGTGTCTTTGCAAACACGCTGTTAATGAATGCTCACAGTGTCCATCTGTGTCCACCTCTTTGGACAGCATTGCTATGAGGATCTATCTGCAGCCAGAGTAGCCAGGATAGGGGCAGAGTCCTCACCTCACGGTGAAGCTGTTCTTGATTCCCCATGGGGAACTGAATGCCAGTTAGCTCTCAGGGTCTGGCTAACACGTCGAGTGAGGCTCACTTAACAACAACTAAAAGGTGTTTCTCCTTTGTTGCCTGTCCCCACACTTAGGCTGTCTCCTGGAGCAGCCCAGGTTTCAGCCAGCAGCACAGCGACCTGACTGTGGGTGTGCAGGAAGTGGTTTGTGAAGACTTGCTGACAGGTACGGAGCAGAAGGGGCTTGTGTGTCTTTCTCTTCAATCCTGATCTTAACCAGTGAGGATCGGCTCATACCCACCCACCTCAAACCCCTTCTTTAAAAATAGAACACTGGCCTCAGAAGGTTAAGCAGAGAGTTACCTATGATCCAAAAACTCTATCCCTGGTTATGTTCCCAAATGGATTGAATGCAAGTGCTTAAACAGCTACTTGTACATGAATATTCACAGCAGTGTCATTCACGCAATCACCAAAAGATGGGAAAAAGCGAAATTTCCATCAACTGACGAATGGATATACAAAATATGGTCCATCCATACAATGCACTATTCCTCAGCCATGAAAGGAGTGAAGCTCTGACACTCACTACAACGTGGATGAACTTTGAAAGCATCATGCTGAGAGAGAGAAGTCAGACACAAAAGGCCACATTTCATGATTCTATTTAAACGAAATGTCCAGAAAGAGACAAAAAGTAGATTAGAGGTTTGCCAGGAGGAGGAGGGAATGGGAAGTGACTGCTCATGGGTATAGGATTTCCTTTTGAGGTGATGAAGATATTCTGAAAGTAGGTAGGGATGTTGGTTGCACAATCTGTAAAACATACTAAATTGTTCACTTTAAAACAGTGAATTTTATGTTGTGTGAATTTCACCTCAATATAAAGAAAAAAAGAAAGCCACTGGCCTTCCAACTGGAGACTACATGTCCCAGAGCACCTGCAGCTGGCAGTGCATATGATGGGTGTGGGGAGGCACCAAGACAGGGAGGCGGGTGCTGAAGGTCTTCTCTGCTCCGATCACTGTATTCATTCTGGGGTGTCTCTGTCAGAGCGGTAAGCTGTACCCTGATACAAAGCACCTCCAGGTTTAAAGACAGTGGAGCAGCAGCCTCATAACACTCAGTCCTAGAGGCCGCGCTGCTCAGCGTTACCCGCTCTGGAACTGAGAACCTGTGAGTATCAGAACTGGGCCAGTTGCTTTACCAAGTGCTGGGGAGATACATAGACCCCGGAGCCCGTGCCAAATGAACTCTGAGGGAGAATTTGGAGAGGCAGGAAGGAGGAGAAAAGGGGTTCCTCAAAAGAAGGGGCACAGCCCAAGCAAAGACTAGGAGGCTGGATTGTCTCCACCCATGCCAGGGAGACTGGAAGGGGAAAAGGGGGCAAGATTATTAGAGGTGGATGGACGCTGAAGAGAGTAAATGTGGGAGGGAGGGGATGAGGTGGCTCCTGCTTGGCCAACCAGGCTGAGCCACCTTACCTCAACTGTCCTGTGCCCAAAACTTTCTGGAGGCGCTGAAGAGACCCCACCCAGTGACATATTTTAGAATCCTCTGCCAGCAGTTAAGCCCCTCTTCCCTTTTCCAGTTCTGTGTCTGGGTCCTGGAGTGAATCCTGCTTTCTCACAGGTATCTGGCAAAAATTTAGTGAGTGCCTGCTGCAGACACAGCAGGGACAGACAAAGCTCCCTGTCCCCTTGGGGCTGACAGCCCAGTGAGGGAAGACATAACATAAACAACATAAAGGCAAAATATCTGATGGACCTGAAGGTGGAAGTCAGGGCTAGGAGAGAAACAAAGCAGCGAAGGGGCAAGGAAGCGGGGAGCTGTGATTTTAGAGGGTAGTCAGCAGACCTAGAGGAGGGGACAGTTAGGTGAAAAATCCCTGAGTGAGGGGAGGGAGGAGCCAGGTGGCTTCTGGGAAAGTGTTCCAGGTGGCCAAGGGAACAGCCAATGCAAAGGCCCAAAGGACGCCCTCGGGGGGAAGATGCCTGATGTGCGTAAGGAGCAGGTGGTTGGGTGGAACCAAGTGAGAAGGGGAGCATGGAGCAGGTGAGGACCTGGAGAGGAAAGGGTAGAGTGTGCAGGGCCATGCAGGACGAGGGAGCACTTGGGCTTTTGTTCTGAGTGAGGTGGGAAGGCTGGAAGGATTCTGAGAACAGAGATGTGCCTGGATTCAGGTGCTCGCTGACGCCCTCTGGCTGCTGTGGAGGGAACAGGCTGTAGCTAGCAAGAGCTGGCAAGAAGGGGCAGAAGGAACTGGTGGGGGGCCGACATGAACTTGGTGCAAACAGTGGTCAAATCAGTATAATTTGAAGGAAGCACTGACCAACTCTAAGTGGACTGACTGTGGGTGTGAGAGAGGCTTCTGCAGCTTTGAACACGCAGTGCCTCTGCCTGGCACCCTGCACACTCACATAGAGAAACAGTCATGCCCACTTGGGCACTCACATGCACTTCTGTCATCTGCATACAGATGTCACCTCCTCAGGAAAGCCTGACCAGACTCTGGGCCCTCCCTCCACTCCCACGACACCTTTGCCCTGTCCTGCTGTCGCTTTTACATTGCAAGCCCTCACTACCTCCCTATAATCTTGGCATGAGCTTCTGGAGGCTCATGTGTGTGTGTGTGGGGGGGGGGGTACAGACCAATGGGGAGACAAGCTGAGTGGGGGATGGGCTGGGTCTTCTTTGCTGTTTGCACAGCACCTAGAAGGTGCTCAGGAAACGTGTGGAATGCATAGAAGGAAGACGGAAGGTAAACAGGGTGCACTATCCAGGGGGTGCATGGAGGATAGGTACTTCATTCGGGGACATCAGGAGCTGCCGCCACACTCGTCTGAGAGCCTGTGGGGCCGCTCACCTCTGTGACATAATCTTGAAGGCGTCTGGCAGGTAGCACTGCACATTCTCCATCTGGAAAGGGTCAGCGTCACAGATCTTGTCGTCTGTGCGTCCGTAGTTCGCGTTTTCCACCATAATGACATCACTGCCTGGGCACCGCAGTTCGATGGGGTAGCCTTCACATGCCAGCTCCCGGCGCATCAGCCCGAATGGGAGCCCAGCCCGGCTTAGGCCTGTGGGAACAGGGGAGGGTGTCATGCTCAGGGCACAGGGAAGGGAGTGAAGACCCCGCAGAGGAGGCTTCACTTCCAGCTTGGCTGTGTCTGGGACACAGGCTATGCGAACCTCAGCTTATTCATCTGTAAAACGGGCTTCTTGTTTTACAGTGTGCCCAATGTATAGTAAGGTCATTAACCTGCTCAAAGAGTTTGGCCTTTGCCTCAGGACCGGGGTGGGCCCTTCAAGCCCTCAGAATATTCTGCCTGATAAGAGTGTCTTTTTATCTGGGGGCCTTGGACAAAGTCAGATAACCTGTGCTGTTAGAGTTTGAATTGTGCCTCCCCCTACCCCCACACACGAAGTTCCTATGCTGAAGTCTTAACCCCTACGACCTCAGAATGTGACCAAATTTGGAGATAGGGTCTTTACAGACATAATCAAGTTGAAAGGAATCCATTAAGATGGGCCCTAATCCAAAGGAGGAAATTTGAATAGAGAGACACACCAGAGGGAAGACCATGTGGAGAAAGAAAGGAGACAGCCAACTGCAAGTGCAGAGGAGCCCGTATCAAATCCTTCCTTTGGGCCCTTAGGAAGAACCAACCCTGACAAGCCTTAATCTCGGACGTCTAGCCCCTAGCACTGTGAGGAGATAGATGTCTGTTGTTTATGCCCCTCAGTCTGTGGTACTTGGGTATAGCAGCCCTGGCAAGCTAGTACACTAACAATGTGGGTTTGGGTGGGAGCTTTGGGTCATGAAGTATCAGTTGACCTCTGGAGGGGCTGGAGATCAAGGTCAGCCATGTGAGTGGTCTACATGACTGAGCCCCAGTAAAGGTGATGGATACCGAGGCTTGGGGGAGCTTCCCAGGGTGGCAGTACACCATGTGTGTTGTCACCCAGCACTTCCAGGAGAGTTAGTACTGTGCACGACTCCACTAAGAGGGGACAATGGCAAGCTCCATGCATGAAACCTGCCTGGATGCTGCCCCACGCACCTCTTCTCTTGGATGATTTTATTCTGCATCAGTTCACTGTAATAAACTGTAGTTGTACGTTTAACGGTATTTCTGAATTCTGTGAATCCTTCCAGCAAACCGGCAAACCTGAAGGTGGTCTGATGGACTACAGACTTATAATCAGTGTCAGAAGTGAGGGTGATCTTGGGTGCTTTCCTAAACTCACAGCACCCCACACAAGGAGAAGCGGCATGGGGTTGGGGAAAATGCACTCATGTTCTGGAAGAAACCATAGAGCCTGACTTTGCCACTTTCCAGCTGACAGGCCAGACATGTCCATTGGCCCAGGGATCAGCAGCAGAATCGCATGGCAGCTGGTTCAGAATGCAAATTATGGCCACTCTACCCTGAGGCCTGCTGAAACGGGATCTTGGGGTGAGACCCGGAGCCTTTGGCGCTATGCACCCACCAGCAATTCTGATGCACACTCCCTTGGACAGCTACCCCTGCAGCCTCCCCAGGCCTCAGTTTCCTGATCTGTGAAGTAAGCACCCTTAGCCCAGGACTCATGTGCTAGGAACATTCGCGAAGGAAGTGCTGAGCATGGTGCTGAAGTGGGAGGGTGCCACCAGGAGGGGTCTCCTCATTACCATCTGGGAGACCTCCCAGAGTTTTGTGAAAATGAAAGAGCACACCCTGGGCAGGCCCAGCTCTGGGTGGGATCCCATCGTCACCTGTCAGCCCCATCATCTGCCTTGTAGGGACTGAGAGCTTGGACTGATGGGTTTAAAATCCCAGCTCGGCCACTCACTGACCGGTGTCTAGGCACTGACCACCTCTGTGTCTGTTCCCTTCCCTAAACAGCTGACAGCTCTCACCTCACAGAACCAGGGTGAGGGAGGGATGCAGCAGCATACAGGAAGACAACAGGATGATAATTACTGTTATTATTAAGATGATTAAGGCAGCCAGTCTCTACAGGACAGAGCTGGGGCTTGGCAGGGTCCAAGCCTGCCAGGGCAGCCACCTTCGCAGACACTGGTCCCAGCCGGGCCTTGCTGGGTGCCAGAGGGAAGTGGGGATGCACAGAGTGGCTCAGAGGCTCCAACATGGGAGCAACTGTGATCTGTAGATGGAGAGAAGGTACCAGTGTGTGATGGCAACAGAGGTATGCAGGCCCCTTTTGTAAGATACAGTCCCTCCACTGTTGGCTGGGGACCCATGGAGAATGGCAGCTAGGACCCTGGGGTTTTCTGGGGCGAGTTGTCCCACTCGGGGGAAAGTTTTCCATGTGTTCCTCCAGCACCATCTGCTTCTATAGCTAATTTTAGCCCTTCTTGGGTCTGGGAGCAGGCCGGGGGTGGAGGGCTGGCTCAGATGGGCTTGCGGGGGGTGGGGGGTGGGGGGGGTGGAAGCAGCCCCTCCAGGCCCAGCTGGGGTTATGGGGCAGGACCTGGATGGGCAGAGCATCCAGGCACTGGGGAAGCAGAGGGTGCCAGCTAGCCAGACCAGTGCCAAGGCCCAGGGGCACGGTGAATAATGCCCTCTCCTCTTTTGTGGCCTTCTGAAGGTGGGGCTATATGATGGGGCACTGGAAGCAGTGAGGGGTGGGCAGGGGACATGCCCCAGAGTGAGGGGCAAGGCGAGCAGGCCCCTTCTCTCTGCTTCCCTCCTCGCCTTGCCCTTGCCTGCTATGGGAACCATAACTGAGTAACTGGTGAGGGTGGGCAGGAAGGCTCAGGGCACTAATTGTGGCATGCACAGGATCCCGGGGCCGGCATAGGGCTGAGCCAGGTAATTAGTTGTTTTTAAATAAATGTCAACGGGCATGCTTTAATTAAGCCTCTTCCCAGTGAGAGCTGGGGAGAGGTAATCACAGACACACACACACGCGCGCATGGGCCTCAGCTCACCAGGAAGGCCTGTACGGGTCCCAGTGTGTCACAGCCTGCATCCCAGGCTCTGGGACCCCTGAGTGTCGGGGATGAGGGATTGGGAATCCCTCAGTGTTGCTGGGGATGTGTAACCACCAAGCCTCCCTTTGACCAGGTTCCTCTGAGGTGGGGGTGGGAGGTGGGCTTTAACCAGTGGTCCAGAGGTATTTCAATGTTTCATCCACCCCCCTGAATGAGTTTTGGAGGCATGGTCCCAGCAGCACCTACCTTGGGTTGCCGAGGTGACCAGGACAGCAGTGATGCAGAGACTCCATAGCACGGCAGCTAGGCGGGCCATGGCGATGGCCAGGGTATTTTCGAGGTTCTCAGTGGCTTGTGCAGGGGTCCTCGCCCCGCATCACCAGCTGAGCACCACAGCCTGGCCCAAGAGCCTGGGGAGGACAGGGAGAGTGAGGTAGGGGTCATCCCTCAGCAGACCTAGGACAAGGGGCTTTGGGGCCACTTCCTCCTACTGGTGACCAAGAGCACCTGTCCTGCAGGCCCAAGAGACACCAGTCCATGTCCTGCACCTCCACTGACAGAAGCCATACCCTCTGCCAGAGACTGGCCCACTCCAGGGCCTCTGGCTCACACTGCACTCCCACCCCCACCCCAGCAGACAGGACCATCTGTCTGGGCACCTCAGAACCTCCTAGAAGTACCTCTGTGGATTGACAACCCCCTCTGATGATAGGGGCAACTCATCAGGATGTCACCAGGCAGGCCTCAGATCCTACCTCCTGGGGAAAGGGATCCACTAGAAGCATCTGCCCCATCCTGCAAGCCTCGATTCCTCACCCAGCAGAGTATCCTGGGTGGGGAACCAGACTTGCAGCCTTGTGCTCTGGATCACCACCACGGGCAGGAATCCAGGCCCTGCCCCTGCCCCTGCCCCTACTTCCTGGCTCTCTCACTCTGATAGCTAATTAGAATCCAGCTGGCTGGCGCCACAGATGGGAACTAGGGACAACCAAGTCCCCACTTTCCTTTCCAGGGGACCCTGGGGGTAAGGTGGAGACAGGCAGGCGGGGAGGGGGTGCAGGGAGGTTGAGGAAGGGGTGAGGACTGTGTGCACACCCCCCTCCCCAAGGGGCTTCTCCAGCACAGGGCAAGGCTCTGACCCTGTTTCTCCTCCCTCAGTCACTCCTGCCACTTCCTGCTGCCTTGGTTTCCCTAGGATGCTCTCAGGTTGCGTGCTCAGATCTCCACTCTCAGCCCTTTGCTGTATCTTCACCAGTTTGCCACGTGTGGCCCAGGCCCAGCAGCACCAGCCTGGCCAGGAACTTGCTGGAAACACATTCTCTGGAGAGGGCCAGCCTACTTTGTCCTTGCCCGCTGTCGTTCCAGCCCCTCTCCCACAGTCTCAACACCGTCAACCACTCAATGCTGTCCAAACCTCTTATGTTCAGTCTGTAATCTCTAAACAGCCCCCACTGCTGCCCCGCCCCCCTATGAAAGCCAACTGACTAGTCCAGTTAGCTTGCTGACCCTGTCTCTACCCTGGCCACTCCTGCCACCTCCCTACTACACCAAGCCCTACCCCAGGGCCTCATTCCCTCTACAGTTATCTCCCGCCCACCAGTTGTCTGCGAGGCCAGTCCCCCTGCTCCCTCACCTCCTTTAGGCCTTTGTTCAAATGTGCCTGCCTTGTGTACGGAATGGCCCCTGCCCAGGCAGGGATCATTGGGTTGTTTTGCTCACGACCCTATCCCCAGCTTCTAGAACAGGCCCGGCACACAGCAATGAATATTTGTTGAATGAATCTCAGACCCCAACCTAGGAATCTGCCTCAATTCCTCATCTCTTCCCTCCCCTTCATAAGCTCCATCAGCAAGTCCTGTGGGCTCTGCCCCCAAAGAATCTCACCAATCTGCCCATTTCTGGTCCCCAGTGCCCCCACTCAGAAACAAGCCATCATCCTGCTGCACCTGGACACTGTCCTGGCCTCCCCCTCCCAACCTCTCTGCTTCCACACCTGTCCTCCAGTCAGAAAGAAATCATTCAATGACACAGACTCCTCTGCTCTCCACGGGGGCCTCCACTCCTCACCAGGGTCTAGGGGCTGCAGTGACCTGGGGCCACTAGGCTCTCCCACCCTTCTATTCCTAGAATGCTCCAGCCTCCTTCTGCCCCCCCACCCCAGCCTTTGCCTGAGGCATTTCCCTCAGCCTGGACTGCTCTCCCAGGATCCCTAGCACCTGCTGGAGCTTTTCAGGGTTCAGGCCTCAGTCTCCTCTCACATGAAATGGGACGGTAACCTCACAGTGCAGCCCCACATCCCAGGGCCCCATCCCTGCAGCAGCTCTCTCCCCTTCCGCACCCGTGGCAGGGAATTGCCCCTCTACTGCCCAAAGCCGTCTCCTCCCACAACCCTGACCAGGCCTGGCCTGTGGAACTTTTGGTTCCTCTCACAGCATTTTACAGCATAACAATGGGGGAAGCACATTCCCCGCCGCCTTGTTTCTCCCCCCAACCCATCTCCCAGCCAGGTCAGGCTTCTGAGGGGCACTGACCCCATGCTGATGGACACTCCCCTCCCTGAGGCAGTTAAAGTAGTTAGCAGCCCGTTAATGCTGGGGAGGCTGGGGGTCTGGATTCCAATGACAGACACAATGCAATGCAACTCTGCCACTTATGTGCTGTGTGTGTGACCTTGAGCAGATCCTTTCCCCTCCCCCACCCCAGTTCCCTTAGAAGTCTGAACATGCAGGGTTCTGATAAGGACAACAGTCTACACACACAGTGGGCCAGCTGGGACCCATCAGAGGGTGCTGTCCACAGCACAGTGTGAGTCAGGGCACGGGGAACACCTTTCAGAGGGGGGTGGCTCCTCTTCCTCCTCCTAGGCTGCACCTCAGGACCCTGGGACCCCAGCTGGAGTCCCCATGCCTTCTCCTTGTCCATACACTCCTCTCGGGGATCCCACCAGCCTCATGGCTTTAGCCACTGTTTAAGCTGTGACAACTGCCACATTCAAACTCCAGTCCTGCCTCCCTCCTCACCACCTCCACCTCCACTGGAGTCTCCAGTGTACCTTTACCCTGATCAGACCAAAACAAAGCCCCCATATCAGTCCCTAGGCCCACTATCCTCCCAGGTCCTCGGCCCAAAACCTCAGGAGTCAGAATCCTTTGGCTCCTCTGTCCTTTACCTCCCACATTTCAGTTCAGGAGCAAGTCTTGGGTCTGTGCCTCCAGAACATTCCAGTGTCCATCCGTCCTTGGCAGCCCACCGTCTACCCCTGGTGGCCCTGAACGCTTTCCTACTGCGCTCCAGCCCCTCTTCCTCCCACATTCCAGGCTCCCCGGCAGACAGGGGGCCCTTTAAAAAAATTATGGTCATATTTACATGTAACATAAAATTAGTCATTTTAACTGCATTAATTATAGTCTAATGCTATGCCACCATCATCATATCCTATTTCTAAATTTTTTTTAATTAAAAAATAATTTTAAAGGTTTATTTTATTATAATTCAAGAGAAAAGGAAGGGAGAGAAACAGAGAAACACAGATCAGCTGCCTCCTGCACATGCCCCAGTGGGGGCCCTGGCCCACAACCTGGACATGTGTTCCAACTGGGAATCAAACCAGCAACCTTTCAGTTATGGGACTGATGTTCCAACCAACTGAGCCACGCTGACCAGGGCTATTTCCAAAACTTTTTCATCACCCCAAACAGAAACTCTGTTAAGCAAAAATTCCTTCTCCCCTCTCCTCCCAGCCCTTGGCAACTAATAATCTGCTTTCTGTCTCTACGGAGTTGCCTGTATTGGACATTTCATATACAGGGAATCATACAACACGTGGCCCTTTGTGTCTGGCGTCTTTCACTCAGCATGATGTTTTGCAGGTTCATCCACGTTGTAGCCTGTGTCAGCGCTTCAGTCCTCTTTATGGCTGAGTATTATTCTGCTGTATGGATGGGCCACATTGTGTTTAATCTATTCATGCAAAGATGGACATTAGGTTGTTTCCAGAGAGGGGTCTTTTCAAAGACAGTTAGGACAGATCACTCCCCAGCCTAAACACCCGCAACAGGTCCCATTACACGGCCCATGAGGCCACACAGGCTCTGACTCCTGCCCCCTCTCCTCCCTGCTCTAGCCACCCGGTTCCCATCACAAGGTCTTGGTCTGTGTCCCCAGCTCTGCATCCCCTAGATCTCAGCTCAGATGTGCGCTCTTCAGAGGTGCGCACGGGCCTCCAACACCCTGGATCACAGTACCTTGCAGTCAGTACCTGCCTGTCCAGTGCCTGCCCAACCTCCTGTGTCCCTGTTTTCCTCTTGGTAAAATGGGGATGCCTCATAGGATAGCTGCAGGGTAAGATGAATTCACACACATGAAACATTTAGGGCCGTGCCTGGCACATAGTGAGTGCAAAATGTCCCCTGCAGCAACCATCACCACTGTCACCACCAATAATGTCCCTGCCGTGTGACTTTACCTGTCCACTTGTGAATTCCTTTTGTGC
This sequence comes from Furipterus horrens, assembly GCF_987537825.1. Taxonomy (NCBI): domain Eukaryota; kingdom Metazoa; phylum Chordata; class Mammalia; order Chiroptera; family Furipteridae; genus Furipterus; species Furipterus horrens. The sequence goes on along the minus strand of NW_028327180.1, from coordinate 44,477,777 downwards.
CTCTGGGAGAATGGGAGCTCTTAAGACCATACCCTGGCACCTGGACATGCAGAAGGTCCTCAAACGTTTATCGAGTGAACCAGGGTGAGTGACTAAAGACGGTGCTGGGGGCAGCTTGAGAGGGGGCATCTTCCCTGAGACCTGCGGCCAACCCTGGCCCACGCTAGCTAGGCACCAATGCCTCAGGGGCACAGAGTGTCTCCCAAGGGCTGCCAGCTGCTCCCTGAGGCCCTCTCACTGGAGCAGCTTCCCCAGGAAGCCCCAGGCACACTCAAAACTGGCCCCAGCTCAGCTGGGCTCTGCAGCTCCTTTTCCCTCCCTTTCTGGCCTGACTGTGTGCACACCCCACACTGGAGAGTTTCACTTGTCAGCTGGTGCCCACCTCAGTGGGGAGGCCAGGCATGGGTATGTGGGAGCCACCTGGGAGACCCAGGCCTGACCATCCCTGAGGCCTTCAGAGGGGGTTATTATGGATTGAATTTTGTCCTCCCCCCAAAAAGATATGTTTGAGTCCTATCCCCCAGGACTTCAGACTGAAACCTTATTTAAAAGAAGTAACCAAGGCCCTGCCAGGTAGTCCAGTTGGTAAGTGTCCTGATACATCAAGGTTGTGGGTTCGATCCCTCCTGGTCAGAGCACATATAAGAATCAACCAATGAGTGCATAAATAAGTGGAACAATAAATTGATGCTTCTCTCTAAAAAAAAAAAAAAAAAAAAAAATCGACAAATAAAATAAGTAGTCAAGTTACAACGAGGTCATTAAGGCTGGCCCTAATTAGTAGGACTGGTGTCCATATAAAAACAGGAAATTTGGACACAGACGTGCACACAGGGAGAAGCCCATGTGAAGACAAAGGCAGAACTGGGAACTGAGGTGATGGTTCAATAAGCGAAGGAACAGCAAGAGCTGCTGGCGGCCACCACAAGCCAGGGAAGAGGTTGGGACAGATTCCAGTCTCAGAGCCCCCAGAATGAACCAACGCTGACAGCACCCTGCTCTTGGACTTCCAGCCTCCAGAACTGTGAGATGATCATTTCTGGTGTTACAGCCACCTTGTCTAGGGTACTTTGTCACATCAACTCTAGGAAAGTCACAAAGGAGTCAGGACACATGGGAGGTGGGGGGCAGAGAGGAGGGCAGGACCCTGGCCAGCACCGCGCTCTGTGCGGGCACCATGCACACGTCCCTCCTTTAATCCTCAGAAGAACTTAGTAAAGGGGGGACACTCCCACTTCATAGGTGAGGAAAGTGAGGTACCAGGGGTATCCAACTAGTGAGGGGGATTTGAACCCAGGCAGGGTCCCCAGCTGGGCACAGGGAACTGGGGTGACCCTGTGGGCAAGGAGAGCCCCTTCTCCAGGCCCCCAAGACATCTGTGTAATGGAGAGTCCTCAAAGGCAGACACTCCTGGAGGCTCCACACCATCAGGGCCAGGTGAGCATGCATTGCCACCCTGAGCCTCAGTTGAACCCAAGGGAAATAGTGCTCACTGCCCTCAGGCTAAGAGAGGGACTGGGCCCCAGGCATGTCTGACTACCAGGTCGGGCAGGCAGCCCACCTGCCTCACACCTGCTGGGTGTTTGTGCCTAAGGCCCGATCCCCATGTTGGCCTCAAGTCAATGGGTGTGGGGTACAGCGGCAACCTGGTGGTAGGTGTTATGGCCAGGGCTCTGTCCTTAGGTGCCCTGGGGTGAGGCAGGGCAGGTGACAGGAGAAGATGGAGCTGCTGAAAGAGAGGGGGCGCCTCCAGCTTGCCCTAAAGTAAGGTTGCTATGGCAACGCTCTGTGCTCAAGTGGGTGGGAGTCTGGGAGGTGGGGAGCTCTGAGGCCTCACTAACCCACCCCTCCACACAGTGTCTCCTGTTTCCTGTTCCCTCCTAAGCAGACTGAGTCCTCCCCAAACCCAGCAGCCTGAGAGCAAAGCTCCACAGGCTCCCCTCCACCAGGAAGCCCTCAGCCATGACAGAGTGAGGAAGGGGCAGGCCCTGGGTAGGAATCTGCAGTGCTGCCTTGGGTAGGGTTCTTGGCCTCTCTGAGACCACTTCCCCATCCCTACTCTAGACTAATAGATCTACCTTGGACAGACAAAACAACTGCTCAGAGAGTACCTGGAACATGGTCCTCCTTCAAGAAGGAAACTGTGGGCTCAGAGAGGTCAGGGTCCCTGCCAAACATTCACCTTCTCATATTCCCACATTTCAACAGTGGGCAGCTGATCCAGGCACTCAGAAACTATAGAGTCATCCTGAACCCCTCTCCTCCTCTCTCTCCCACATCTAACCCCAGCAGCTCCTGTGGCCTCCCTTTCAGGATCTGTTCACTTCTCCCCAACCCTTGGCCACCTCCCTGGTCTAGCCCCATCATTTTCCCCCTGCACCGGCCGGGTGGCCCTCTCCCTGGTCTCTGGGCTCCTGCTTTCACTGCCCACAGTCTGTTCCCCCCGCAGCAGCCAGGGGGCGCCTACGAGCACCTGAGCACAGGTATGTCCCTCCAAAGCTCTCAGAACCCTCCAGGGCTCCGATCCCACTCTGAGTAAAAGCCCAAGTCCTCCTGTTCCTGCAAGGTCCACAAGGTCCTGTCCACTCTGTCCTGTCCCTTCCCTGCCCTCACCACCTGGCTCACCTAACTCCCATATTCACGGTGAAAAACATCAGGCACAGTCCCACCTCAGGGCCTTTGCACGAGTGGCTGTGCACTCTTCCCCAGCCACCCCAACAGCTCTCTTGCCTCCTTCAGGCCTTTACTCAAACATGACCTGCTCAGGGGGGCCGTGCTGGCCCCAGCACTCCTACATCCTGTTCTGCCATTTTTTAAATAATTCCGCCACACATTGCTAGCACACCAGCCATGCACTTTATTTATTATCTCTCTTCCACTAGATGTCGACACCACAGGGTGGGGTTTGCCTGTCAGTTTTAAAAGATCACTCTGGCTGCTCAGTGGCACTGGACTGCAGAGGAGTGGGGGCTGTTCAAAGTACCCCCTTCCGCAGAGGTCTCCTCCCTGGTCATCACCCTCTATCTGCCACTCCCACTCCATCCAATCTCCACCCTGTTAGCCAGGGTGATCATTGCAAAATGAAAACCCAATCATGTTCTCCCTGCCTGCAATCATCCATGGCTCCCTATTGCTTCAATGCCCTAACACAGCATCTCAGGCCCTGGTCTCCTGCCACTTTGTCACCTTCTCTACTCTGTCCTCCCAGGGTGACTGTTCTCTGTTCCCCCTAACTCTCTCTCTCTCTCTCTCTCTCTCTCTCACACACACACACACACACACACACACACACACCACACACAGTAGTGCTGGGCCTCCCACCTCCTCTTCCTCCCAAAGGCTCTACCAGGACTGCATTGGTCTCTACTTGCACCCACATCTACAGCACACCAGGCCTCCATCTTTTGCTCCCCTAATCGGATTTGGACTCTAGTGCTGATCGGTTGTCTTTTCCACCCACTGGGGACTCCACAGGGAAAGTTACATTATGGTTGCTTGGTACTCTGTTGCATCCCCAGCCCTGGGCCAGGACCATGTACTTGTTAATTTCTTTAATGAACTAAGACAAAGCAAACCCACAGAGCAGGTCATCTATTCTGTGGACAGTTACCCAGTTCCCACCAAGGCACACATGCTTTGGAGGAAAATAAGCCCAAAGGGGAGAGGTTGGGTGGAGGTGGTAGACAGGGAAAACTTCCCTGAGGAGGTGACATTTTGACAAAGGTCTCAGGGAGGTGAGCCATCTAAGTACCTGGGGAAAGAGGATCCCAAGCAGCAGGAATAGCATGTGCAAAGGCCTTGAGGCAGGATGTGGAGTATAGCTTCAGCCAAGTGAGAGAGAGGGAGAGTGGGGCTTACAGGGCAGACCATGCAGGGCCTTGTGGGCCTTGGGAAAAACTTGGGCTTTTTTTCTGGGTGAGGTGGGAGCTATGGACATTCTGAGTGGAGAGGTGGGACCTAACTCAGCTGTTCACAGACTCCTTATGTTAAGGGGAGATTAGATTGTGTGCAGGGAGGGGAGGTGGGGGGACTGAGAGTGATGGGTGCTCCCCACCCTCACCCTCTTCTTTCTTCCCTGGCTACCCACTGTGAAAACCAGAAACCTGCAATTTCTCCCATCCCCCCTTCCCTCCACCCTCCAGCTGATTATCCACCAAATCACATTAACTCAGACTTGAGAACCCCATATTAGTCCATGTCTAATGCCTCGAGACCCCCATTGGAACCCTCGCCCTGACAGCCGCAGTGGCTCCCCTTCCTGCCCTCTGCAGTTCTCTCCCAAAGCAGCCAGCAGGAGCTTATGCCAGACACTCAGACCCTATCCTGTGGGCCTTGACCCCTCCACAGGTCTTCTCATCCCCACTGACAAAGAGAAACACAGACTCACAAACTCAGTCTTTTGGCCTCCTAGACCAGACTTCAACCTCCTCTCTGCACGCCTAGCCATGAAGCATCTTTCCTTTTCCCCTTTGAGCCATCACCTTTCTGACCTCTGGGAAGGTGCCCCCCCCCCCGCCCCCCCGCAGGCTCCTCCCTCATTCTTCTTGCCCTCCAACTTTATCCTTCCTTCCCCCTGCAGGCCACAGCTGCAAAGCCCCCTCCTCCAGGAAACCCTCCCTGATTTTCAGGCTGGCCAGGCAGCTCCACTATGCTCCCCACCATGAAGGGTTGGTTCCACGGTGCCCTCCAAGGTATTCAATGCTTGGCCTTAAGCTTCCCGCCACAGAGCAGAACTGAAAAGTCATAGAAGCCAGAGCTAGAAACAGAGGCTGTGGAAGAGAACTCTGGGCCCTCTTCAGCGACCAGATGCTGGTGGTGAAGGTACAGGGTAGGGGATGCTGAGAATGAAGGGAGCTGTGGAAGGTCCTAGCATCCCAGCATCCCATGCATGTGTGAGGACTAGTGAGGAAGCCAGTATGGGGGGGGGGGGCAGGGGGTGAGCACAGGAGACCAGGAGGAGGTGAGGGGGCAGGGAGGTGAGGGGAACAGGCTATACTGGACTTGTCCCAAATAGGGCTGCCCCTCTGCTTGATGAGGGTGCCCCAACCCCCCTACCAAGGGCAATTTGGGAGTGCTCTATGGCAGAAGTTGGCCCCCTATGGCCCAGTCACCACCTGCCAGTGAATTAAGAATGGTTTTGCCACTTTCAAAGGGTTGAGAAGAGGCAGAAGAATATGCAACAGAGTTGGTAAGTGGTCCACAAAAGTCTCTAATGCTACCTGGGTCTTCACAGAGAAAGTCTGTAATAGAGCAGTGGTTCTCAACTTTGGGTGGGGGGTGGGGACATGTGGGAGAGGGGGATCAATTTTGCCCCCTATCCCCACCATTTGGCAATGTCTGGAGACATTTCTAGGTGTCACCACTAGGACGTGGGTATGTGTGTGTGGGTGCTACTGGTATATTTAGTGAGTGAAGGCCAAGAATACTGTTACAAGTCCTATGATGCACAGGACAGCCCCCACAAAGAATGATGTGTCCCAATGTCAGGACTGACATGGCTGAGAAACTGCCTGGGCCCCTGACCTGCCTGCACCACATCCCCCATCAGCAGACAGGAACCCCACCTGACTTCCTGGGTATCTTTAGCCTCTGAGGAAGGGGTCTTGGCTATTTTTAGCTTTGGGGGACAGGACTACATTTTTGGTAAATATTTATTTTTTAGAGAGAGGGGAAGAGAGGAAGAAAGAGAGGGAGAGAAACTCTGATGCGAGAAATATCAATTAGCTGCCTCTGGTACGCATCTGGACTGGGGACTAAACCTGCAACCCCAGCAGGTGCCTGACTGGGAATCAAACTGGCAACATTTCACTTTGCAGGATGACACCCAACCAACTGAGCCATACCAGTCAAGGCATGGCTAGTTTTAGCCTCAGCATCTATTTATTAAAATTTTTATTTTCCCCAAATTTTGGAGGTGCGGGGTGGTGGTGGTGGTAGGCTGACTCTACGTAGCTAGTTCCCCAGGGCCAGGGCAGACCAGAATAATGGGTCTTATGAGAGAGAGGCGGAGGCAGTGCCCTGGGAGGAGGTGGAGGTGAGGCTGCTCAAGCTTTGACTCTTGGGCTCCTACTCTTGGCAAGGGCAGGGGGCCCCCACATTCTCCCTCTGAGCTCTGAACTCTATAGCATAGACAGCTGCACAGGGAGGCCACCTGCCCACTCAGACACCCTCACCCACCAAGTACCAAGAGGCCTGTCCAGGCTGCCCAGGTATGCCAGAGGACAGGTGCAGAGCTGGTCTATCTAGCCTGGCCACTGGCAGGAAGCCTTCAGTTCCCTCAAGGGGTCCAGGGCAATGGGGAGCCCTAGATATGCACATCCATGGCCGTCACCTGGAGGTCTCTGATCCATTATGAGGGCCCCCTCCCATTCACTCAGGTAAGATTTCTCGAACACCTACTGTGGGCCAGGTATAAGTCTAGGCACCTGGGATCCAAAAGCAAACCAAGTTAACAAACTGCCTGAGCATTTGGTTCCTGGTCAGAGAGACAGACAATAAACAAACAGGCAGATAAATCAGGAAATTCCAGTGTACGAAAAGTCATCCGTGCTATGGAAACTCAGAAGGTGAGTGGAAGGCTGCAATTTTAAACAGGCTGTGTCAGATAAAATTGACTAGGGAGATGACAGTTGAAGCAGGTGAGGGAGCAAAAAAGCCCTGCAGATGTCTAGGCGAAGTCCCAGGTGGAAGGACAGTCAGTGCAAAGGTCCTGGAGCAGAATCACGCTTTGCATGTTGGAGGAGCAACAAGGAGAGAGGGGGTGAGGGGGGAGCAGTGATGGGGAAGGATTTGCAGGGTTGGACCCCAGGATGCCCCATGCCTGAGACCGTAGTAGTGCTGGGATGCAGGGGCTACTACTGCCTTCCAAGTCTGGGGCTGCTCCTCCCCAGCTAGGACCCTGGTTGCTCTGAAGGGGGAGACACAGCCTTTCCCCCCAACTCCTATCATACAAGGCCTTGATTGAAATCACTTATGTGCCACTAGAATGTGAGCTCCATGAGGGCAAAACCAGGGCAATGTCCCCACAGTGTCCCCAGCATGGCTGGTGGAGAAGGCACTTGGGAAACAGTCACAGATTTCATAAAGAGGTGACCCAGCCTCATACCAAGGGGCCCTACACACCTGGGCACATACCTGCAGGTGTACACAGGATGCAGATAGCTGCTCACACGTGGAGCCACACACACAAACGCAGGGCCAGCCCCTCTGCAAAACTCACAAACACTAGCATATAGGAAACCCCTATGAACATAGGACCAGCTTGATGACATGTGGCCACATGCTGGCTCAGCCAGGTCACCATCCAAATCACTCACAGAACAGGTACACACAGGTGCAGACAGACAGATGATGAACAGAGGGCTGGATTCCAGGGCCAGTGAGATGCCCTCCCACCCTTGGACCCCACTATTTTCTTTCATCAGAGTGACCAAGACCCAGCCCAGGAGAGACACTGGTAAGATCGCGCCTCCAGGGTCACTGCAGTCAGGTTCCAGACCGAGGGAACCCCCACCTCGTGAGCCCCTCCCCTTGCCTCCCCATGGAGGGGCCTGGAGAGGGGGGAGGTGTCTAGCGTCTGGAAATCGGATCCTTGAGAGGAGCCCACACAGAAACCAGAGCCTTCTGTGTCCTTGGCCACCCGTCTGACTGGAAAAGTAGGAGGGGGCAGAGAACATGATGGAGCTCCAGGTGGTCAGCGGACAGTTGTGGCAGAGATCCTACTCCTGTTCCCCATTAGGGGTACCTACTCCAGGGCATAGCAGTGCAACTTCCTGGGAAAGCTGACCCCAGATGCCGATACTGAGGCTGAAGCACCATACCATCTTCCTCCAGCCTGGGGCACAGAGGGAGGACAGACACTTGAAACAGATGAAATGCAGCCCTGCACACAGGTCCACCGTCTTGGAGCCCAGACAGTGATGCAGACAGAACTAGAAGCAGCCCAGGTGCCTGCCAGCCCCTCCCCCACATACCCACAGGGTTCTCCTTGCCCTCTACCCCCAGGGGAAGGGTCTCCCCAGGGCAGGCTGGGAATAGAACAGGGCTTTGAGTCTTCTGTCTTCCACCTCCTCCCTGCAGGGCCCACAGCCAGATGTGCTGGTCCGTTGGTCCCCAGCTCCCTGCCCTCCCCCCACCTTGGGCTCCATCTCTACACCCAAGGGCAGGCATCAGCACACCAGTCAGTGATCAAGCCCTAGGCCAACTCCCCATGAGTGGGGGTTGGGATCAGCGCCCAGTGGAGGGAGGACAGGCCTAGTAGAGCATGGGTTGAGGCCCTGCAGGTCACTGAGTTAGAGGAAGAGGAAGGTGGCAATGAGAGCAAGAGGGCTGGCACTCACATGTGCACATGCACATATGTAGCTCAGTGCATGGGTGCGATTACCACCAGCCAGGGATCAAATTAGTTCCCTTTTCCTCTTTCCAGATGATTTTTCATCTCTGTAATTAATGGGCAAGTCAATTCTGAATGGCATGGCAGGCAAATTGCTAGTTAGGAAAATCATAGATAATTTTCTCGATATGATAATGAAGGTTGTATTCCTTCTCTTATTCTCCTCCTTTTCATCCACTTTTAAATGATAAATTCAACATTAGAGGGAAAGGAGTGGGGAGGAAGAAGTCAACTGGCCCCACCGCTGGGGCCTGACTCAGGCCCACCCAGAGCCCTTAGCCCCTGGCCACTGGGCAAGCGGAGAAGATGACAGCTGGGGACCCTCTGTGGGGCACCCTGACATCCCACTGATCAATTCAGGGTGCCAGGCCTAGGAGACCTGGTGATGGGTAGAGTGCCAGCCCCCAGGTTGTCAGTCTGGGTGAAGAAGTTGAGTCTGGGGTCAGGTTACAAGCTCATGCCAGCCCCTGGGGTGCTGAAGAGGGGAGAAGAGACCAAAGGCTTCTCCCCAGGCAGCATTTGAGGTCAACAGGCCCAGAGCAGACATTCACACTCAGGTGTCCGACCCGCCTGTACCCACATAGTCCAACCCCCTCTTGTCCATGACTCCTGTAACAGCTAAGGAAACAGAGCAAGCAGAGAGAGGTAGAGAGAGAGAGAGGCAGAGCTCGACCAGCCATCTTGGCAGCCATTTTGAACCCCTCCCCCTGCTCTCCTAGGCACACCACATGTTTGGATGTGGGCAGACAAACCCAGGCAAAGGGTCCTGCAGAAACCAGGAAGAAAAGGGGGTCTGCCTCAAGGCTGGGATGGAAGGACACCCACGCAGCTGCCACCTCTAGGGGGAAGGAGGAGGGCCAGCAAGGTACAGTGAGGTGCTGGGCAAGGATGGGGCTGGGTGCTGACCTAGACTGGAAGAGTTGGGACAGGGATGCGCATAGAGACCACATACAGGCAGGGTGCTGTCTTTAGATGGGGATCAGGGGTGCACTGGAAGGCATGTTCTGGCCGTGGTTGGGGCACACACTGTACTTCATACCCTCTTCTGGCCCAGGCTCCTCCTGTCCCAGGACCCTCAGATGGGAAGGTGGCAATGAAAACCCCCAACACCTGATGTAGGGGGAGGGCTCCTCCTTAAAGCCCAAGTCTCGGAGGATCAATTCTGACAGCTTCCCATGCTTAACCAAGTACCACGGAGGGAAGATGCTGCCGGACTGCACCACTCCTCCTGACATAGTCGCCCAGACAGACCCCTCCCTATCCCTCCTCGCCTCTGCTTCCCAGAGAAAAACAACCCCCAACCCAGCATCTTGCGGTGCCAGCCCCCAACAAGGCGCCTTCGAGGCCTGCGGCCCGCGCGCGGCGCGCACACGCACCCTCTCGGCTCACACCCAGACACCTACACAAACAGGGCGCCAAGCACCCGCGCGCACACGCACCGGGGACACGCAGGCACCGCCGCGCCGCTTCCCCACAAAGGCTGGTGTGCGCGCAGGCACACGCAGCCACGCGCGGGCACACTCGCGGTCCCCTCCCCCCGCCGGGTCCCCGCGGACGTCCATCTGCACCCCTAAGTCCCCTGCGCTCCATGGGCGCCGCTCCTCCGGCCCCATCGCCGGTGGGGGTGAGGTGCCGGCCTCTCCTGACTCCCCTCCGGCTCTGGCGCGATGACTCGCGGCTCCAGCATCCCCTCCCCCTTCGTGGCCCAGACAGACCCCGGTTCTTATCCTCACCCTGTCGGCCTGCACACCTGGCCCAGGTGCGGCGTCTCCCTCGCCCTGGGCCCGCAGACACTCACCTGTCCAGCGCTGCTCTGAGCTGGGCCCTGTGCGTCTCTCCTGCGGCTCCGCGAACCCGGGCCCCCCGCCCGGCACATCTCCCGGAATCCGGGCGGGGGTGAAATGGGTGAGGGGTGACGGGGCGAGGGCGGCCTCTGTGTCCCCTCCTTCCCTTGGCCCAGCACCTCCGCCACCAACCAAAAAAAAGAAAAAAAAAGAAAAGAAAAGAAAAAGCGGATCACACAGCTCCAAAGGCGGCCCCCTCGCGGCGGCAGCGGATCGGAGCTGGGGGCGAGAGGGTCCGCGCCCCTCCCGGGGAGGGAGGCGGCAAAGGCTGTGGGGCGGGGGCGGTGTCAGAATTCCGGGGGCTGGGGTGAGGCGGAGCCCCCCGAGGCGGCGCCGGCCGCGGCCTGCATATCCCCCGCAGCTCCGCGGCCTCGACGGAGGTGGCACGTGTGCGCCCAGGAGACTCCCCAGCCCCCTCGGACGGCGGCGGCCGAGGGCTTAACGGGGCAGCACGGGCGCCCCTGCAGCCCTCTGCCGCCCGGCGGCGCCGCTCCGGGACCCGCGAGGCCCCATCCGCCAGGGCCTCTTTGGCAGACGGCGGGGCGGGGGCGCCGCAGCGCAGACAGCTCCCGCGCCGACGGCTCGGGCTCCCCGCAGTGGCCGCGGGGGGCTCGGGTGGGGGCGGGCAGCACCGAGCCTGGAAGGGGCGCGGCTGGAAGCGGGCGCGACCGCGTCGCGCCCCCGGGGCGGCCAGAGGTGGGGCGCCGGGCCGGGCCCGTGGGCACCGCAGGACGCGCGGACCGAGCCGGCGCCTGGCACCAGCAATGACAAGCCGCCTGTTCGCCCTGCTCCCCGGCGCACTAGCTCCGGGAGGGGGCCGGCGGGAGCACGCAAAACCCGGCCCGGAACTGCCGCCCGGGACCGGCCACGGCAACCTCCCCAGGAGCACCGAGGGCCGTCCCGAAAACCCGGGCTGGAGTTTTCTCCCCTCCGCCTCCTCTGAACCGCCCCCCCCTGGGAAATTGGTGAGCGGGAAGGCGAGGTGCTGGATCCCAGTGTTGGAATGGGGAGGGGGGTGGGAGTGGAGGAGAAAGGCGCAAGTAATACCCGGAACGGATTGTGGCAGCTGGAAAGTAAAGAAGAGCCCGGAGAGGGGAGAAATGGAGCGATCTTGAAGGGTATGTAAAACCCGGGTTGGATTATACAGAGACGGGACGAGCGGGGAGTTGGGGAGCTGCGACACGGCCAAATGCACGCGGGGCACGCAAATTTCGGGCCGGATCCTTCCTCGGGAGACGGAGTAATGCGTCATGCCTAATGCAGTGGAAACAAGTAAGACCCGGTCTGGTGTCCCCGGACCTGGGCTTCCTGGGGGCTCCAGGAGGGGGGCGCTTGGTGGCTGAAGAGGCATCTGCAGCCCTCATCTTCCAGGCAGCGACGTGCAAGGGGGAGGGGCAAACGGAGAGCTGTACTCCGGCACTAGGGGACCTGGAGCGCTGGCTGCACCGGAGCGGGAAGGTAAAACCGGTTTCAGGATCCAGAGGTTCTGCGCAGGGCACGAGAAGGGGAGGCCGCCACGCGGGGAGACCAGACCTACGATATAAGGAGAGAAAAGGCTGCAAAGCCAGGACTGGGGTTGGCCGGACGGGACAAGACCACAGCAGAAGATCCCGGGCTACCGGACAAGGGCTTGGAACTGACCAAGCGGCAGGGGCGGAGAGGAGTGTTAGGGGGAGGTTAGTATCTAGAAACGCCTCAAAAGTCTCACTTTGAGGTGAGGTAAAGGGAGGCGAGTGAAGAGAGAAAAAAAAGGTGAATTTTAGATTCTTGGCAAGAGTAAAAACCCGGTACGGATTTCCACATCCTAACTAGGCTGTTGCTGGTGGACTTAAAGAAGTAAGGCAAGGAGCCGGCGGGGTTTTAGGCATCTGGCTGACTGAGGCGAGGGACAGGTTTCAGGCTGAGGCTGCAGATGGAGCCCCACACCCCCTTTGCAGTCCGACCTGGCTTGGATCCCTGGAGCCACAGACCCAGAGTAGGGGCTGTAAAACCGGGCCCCAGGCCAAAAATAGACACTTCAGCAGAATAGACAAGTCAGTGCAGGATAGGGGCTGGGAGGAAATTGGAAGGGAGCAGAATCCTGGAGAGAGGAGTAGGGGAAAGTCCTGAGCAGTAAGATCTGGTGAGGATCTGGAAGCCTGGCTGCTGGCTCCATTTTATGAAAGCTGGGTGCAACTGTTAAGACTGATGGACAGGGAGGAGCAAGTCCCTGGCTTTGATCCTTAGGGAAGGGAAGTCCATCCAAGTGAGGCCTAAATAGTAAAGCAAAGTCCAAAGTGGGGTCTAAATCTTGGCAGACCAAGAGAGGGCATTAATGAGGTGTGAGGAGGAGTAGGGCAGACAAATCCGGATCTGAATCATAGAGGAAGAGGGTGGGCAAAGGATGGGGAGGGGCTCAAACCCATCTGTCTCCAGGGAAGAGAATGCATTGCTACCAAGCTTGGCTTGTAGAATGGGTTAGGAACAGGGAAAGAGTGTGGAAAGGAAGTGGGAGGGGTTGCTTAGCAAATAAATGCACAGAACTTGGGGCAGAATTGCATGGGAGCTATGAGTATCTAAGAAAGCCTAAATTTATTAACTTGGCCTGTAATGCCTTCCAAGAAACATGTCCTGGTGTTTGAACTTAGGGAAAGAAAGAATGACCAGGGGTGACCTCTGTGGCAGCCCCCACCCTCCACTCTCTTTTATGGACAGCCTTCATTTCAGGACTGGGCAGGGATCCTCTTAGCCTGGAACCTGGGTCACAGTTGTGCCCGACTTTGGAGTGGATGGTGTATGTGGGCCACCTTCCTTCCCCATGCATGTGCAGGACTCCAGAGCTCCAGCCTTGATTCTGGGTAGCCAGACCAGACAGCTGCATCTGAGGGACCAAATGTGAATGAAGCAGAGGTTGCGGAAATGATCCCATCCATCTATATTTAGCAGCAAATCTATCCGTTATGGGAGTATGGTGGGGGCGCCTCAATTTCCCACTTTGAGATTATCAGCAGCATCTGGTAAGACCCATGGAGGACTTGGGGATGCTGGAAAGTGGGTACAGTGCTTCAGGGGCAACTAGGACACCACCACCCCAATCCAGCCTGCCAGCTTTCCATAAACCCAGCAGGATGGGGGGGGGGGGCACCTCCAGAGACCTCTGGCTCCGAGCCTCCTCCTACCACCTCGCCCTCTGTCCCTATTCACCCATCCACCTCCCCTTGCAGACTCTAGGAACCTATCTCTGAGCTTGCCTAGAGGGTGGTTCTAACTTGCACTCTCCAGAGGCTGTGAGAAGGAGTGGCCGCTATTTTTACGAAAAGAGGTGGCATGCTCAGTTTGGAAAAATACTGGCCAGGACCCTCTCCCAGGCCCTCCTTCACTTTCTCCCAGTGTCCGTGGTCATCGCAGCGCCCCTGCTCGCGACCCGGATCGGTTCGCCAGCCTCCATTCCATTCCGTTCTCTGGCCTTCTGGGCCAGGGGCGCAGGAGGCGAAGGATGGGCGAGACGGGTGCGAGAGAGCCGCGGCACCCCAACCCCAGACCCTCGGCTGCGCAGCCGCAGTAGAAGACACGCCCCCAGCTGGGCTCCGGGAACCAGGGCGTCGGTGCGTGCGCAGTCTTGCCGGGGCATTGCGTGCCCCTCACCGCAGGGGTTGGTACCTGGGACCCGGACGCCCTGCTTCCTATCCTGGGCTCTTCTGGTTTCACTCACTCTACCTTGCTTCTCTGGACTCCCCCCAACCCACTCCTCGCCTTGGACACCCCACGACGTCCCGTTCACCCTGCGCCTGGGCACTCCACCTTCTGTGTACCCCGTGTCAGGAAACCCCCACAACCAGGATGTTCCGTGCCTAGGAACCCCACGTTCTGATCCTCCGCCTCTTGGGGACCCTATATGCTGTACATCTAGCACCTTTGGCACCCCGATCTCAGATCTCTGCCTTCTGCCCTCTCGCTGTGCCCTCTAAGTTCGCCCTCTGCCTCAGTCCCTACCCTGACCATCCCGGGTGCTGTGGTCCTCCACCCTCCCCTGTCCCCAGTGCTCTGAGTCCTTTGCCCCAGGCCTAGCTCCCTAGTTCTGAGTGTGCTACCCCAGACTCCTTAGGGTCTGCAGGAGTGAGGTGGGGAGGGGGGTGTTGGGATAACACGTCTTGGGACTCAGAGGAACCAGTACAATGCCCAGGCCTGGGATGGGTTTCAGAGGCTGGATTTAGGAGTTATTTTTGGTTTGATAGGTGTTCAAGTGGAGGTCTCCAGGGGTGAGTGGGGAGAGGCCCAGGTAGGTGAGAAATGGCCCAAGTTAAAATTGACAGTCTCCAGTCTTATTTACTCTTTATGATCACCCTATGAGGTAGGTACTTTCTCCCCGGGCTACAGAAGGAGAAACTCACCCAAGTAGTTGATATACAGATTCTGAGCCAAGCCTGTCTGACCCAGGGACTTTGTCACTTGGAACCACTCCCTGGCTGTTCAGGGGACAAGAAGAGAGGCTATGAGGTTGGCAATTATCTGGCTCCCAGCTTCCCTCCTACTCATCAATTCATCCTCAAACACCTATGGATGGAAGGAGTGAATACCAGGCTCCAGCCAGGGCTGGCATTAGAGTGAGGGGAGTGAGGCACATTCTGGGCCACAAAATTTAAGAGGACAAAAAAAAAAAAACAGTGATTAAGAGGAATAATATTACAATGCAGTGTTTAAAAACCACAAAATCGTGCCAAAAATCCATGATGACCAAAATAATCAACTTTTTAAATAAGCAGAGGATCAGTAAGAGTGCTGTGCAGAAGAACCATGTTATGAAGGAAAGTGAGGAATACTGGTATTGTCATTTTATGGAAAATTTCAACATTTTGTTCATCATGGATTTTTTTAGGAAGAATTTTGATTTTTTAAAAATATTGCATTGCCCTGGCTGATGTGACTCAGTGGACCGAGCACCAGCCTGCGAACCAAAAGGTCGCTAGTTCGATTCCCAGTCAGGGCACATGCCTGGGTTACAGGCTGGGTCCCCTGTTGGGGGCATGCGAGAGGCAATCACACATTGATGTTTCTCTCCTTCTCTCCCTCCTTTCCCCTCTCTAAAAATAGATGGACAAAAGCTTTAAAAAAATATTGCGTTAAAATATAACATTTTAATGGCTGAGTTTTTTGCCTCACTCTGGTTCCAGGCCATGTTCTGGAAGCCAAGGGTATGACAGTAAATAAGAGACACAAAGTCACTGTCTTCCTGGAGTTCACACTTTATTTGGGAAGCATATAATTGACTAGTAACAAGAAGAATGTCTCAGAACGTGATGGGTGCTATGAAAGAAAAAACCTACAAAGAGTCATGCCCTGGCTGGGTAGCTCATTTGGTTAGAGCATCATCCCGATACGCCAAGGATGCAGGCTGGATCCTTGGTCAGGGCACACGTAAGAATTAACCAATGAGTGCATAAATAACTGGAACACAAATAGATGTTTCGCTCTCTCTCCCTCTAAAATTAATTTTAAAATTTAAAATCTTAGCTTTAAGAAAAACTGAAGAGTCATGAGGCAGGATGTGGATGAGTATGATTTAAGCTAAGGTAACTGGGTGGGAGGGCACCTCTCTGAGGAGGAGGCATTTGAGCTGAGACCTGAAAGTGGAGGAGACCATCAAGAAGGGGGAACAGCAAGTACAAAGTCCCTGAGGTCAGAACAGGCAGGACTCTTTTAAAAGCACGAGGGCCAGTGTGGTGGGACTACCAGGCACAGCCTCTGATGTCATGGGGAGGACATAGATTAGATACTCAGTGATGGGGGATCCAAGGGTGGGTGACATAATCATATTTGCATGTTTAAAAGATTATAGGAGAGGTTCCCAATAAGTACAACATAGAATTACCATAAGACTTGGCAATTCCATTCTTAGTTATATGCCCAAAATAATTGAAAACAGGGACTCAAATAGATACTTACACACTAAAATTCACAGCAGCATTATTTACAAAAGCTAGAAGATGGAAACAACCCAAATGTCCATCCATCAATGGATGAACAGATAAAACAAAATGTCATATCCAGACAAGGGAAAATCATTCAGACATAAAAGAGAGGAAGCCCTGACACATACTACAACATGGATGAACCTTGAAAACATTCTGAGTGGAAGAAGTAAGACAAAAAAGGCTAGGTATTATATGGTTACATTTATATGAAATGTCTGGAACAGATAAATCCACAGAGGAGAAAAGCAGATTGGTGGCTGCCAGCAGAGGGATGGGGAGTGCCTGCCACTGGGTATGGAGTTTCTTTTGGAGATGATGAGACTGTCTTGGAACCAGGCAGAGATGGTGGTTGCACAACACAGTGAATGTACTAAATGCCACTAAATTGTTCACTTTAAAACGGTTAGTAGTTAATTTTATGATTATGTGAATTTTACCTCAGCTGAAACCAAATTATAAGGCATTTGAGAGGGATACAGGAGACTGGGGAAGTGGCCGCCATGGCCAATCCAGGTGAGAGGCCGTGGAGGTCTGGAAGCAGGATACTAGGGAGAAGTGTTCAGATTTAGGGCATATCGTAGAGGTACAGTCAACAGGACCCCTTAAGCTTTGCACCCCATTCCTCACCAGGACTGCTTAAACGTCCCTTTTCTATTAAAAACTGCTAAGAACTCACCCTCCTCACCCTTTGGCTCCCCTCTCCCCTTCATTCCCTCCTGCAGCATTTCCCACCTTACCTATTTTTGTTTTATTTGTTTGTTTCTCCCACTAGACTATCAACTCCCCCAGGCCAGGGTTTTTGTTTCTTGTTCACTGCTCTGTGCTCACCACCTAGAACTGCTCGTCGCACATTGCAGATGCTCAGGAAACGGTAGGGAGTGGAAGAAAGCACGAGTCTCGGCAGCAACCCGCGTCCAGCCTGAGCAGCAGGCAGCAATGGTGGGTGGTCTGTTCTCAGGCCGAGGGGAGCCCATTTGAGCTGCGTTTCTCTCCCAGGCCAGTAGGCGCCGCTGCTCAGCCGCCAGGTGCGGAACCCCGCCCCATCCCCCCAGGTTCGCGGCAAGCTCGGCCGCGGGCCCAGGGAGGAGAAGTAAGGACGCAGAGATGGGGGAGAAGTGTGGGGTGAGAGGACGAAGTGGGGGTGAAGGGAGAGAGTTGAGCGTGTCTGAAGTGCGAGTTTTTGAGAGGCAGGAGAAAAAAGCCCTGGGGTTATTAGAAGTCTGAGAAGGTGAGAAGGAGCTAGCTGAGTGATTGATAGGGACAGAGGAGGGAGGAGGAGGGGTTTGCAGAGAGAGGAGTTCAGAGGAAAACACCTAGGGCGAGGGTGGGGGAGGTAAGACAGGTGGACAGGTGAGGAGTCTGGGAGAGTCCCAGAGGGAAAGGGGGCTTGACTGAGAGACATTTGGACGTGCATGGGGATAGCTGGAATGGTTAGGGAATGGGCTTGGCTTGTGGGCAGTTGAAGACCCTAGGAAAGGGGCCCTGCACCTTGCCAGTTTTGGCTGGTATGGACTTTGGCAGTAACGGTGCAGAGAAACACAAGGACTTCTCAGGCCCTGTCTCCTTGGGCCAGCAATGGGATTAAGCATCTGAAGAGTGCGGTGTGCCTGCCAAGCACATCCTAGGAGCCCAGCTGGCTTCTGCAGAAGGTATGGCCAGGTAAGGAGTTTATTCGTCCTGGTACAAGGGCTCTTCCTCTCTCTCCTTCATGCCCCAGGCCCCATAGCTAGTATTCACTGTGCATTGAGCTAGGTGATGGGCAAACTGATGTGGTCCAGGACTCATCTGTACACTGTGAGGGGTGGCAGACTGGTAGGGGCTGTGGGCAGTACAGCTGGGAGGCCCTCCCTGGCCAGGGGGCTCAGAGAAGCCTGCCCTGAGGAAGTGACCTGTAAGCAGAGAGCAGGAACCTGCTGCTGAAGATAGAAGGCCCTGGTGGTCTGAGGAGAGAGGAGGTTCTGAGGATGTCACCAAGAAAAATGACAGCAGGTGCCAGACAGTAAGACAATAGGGAGTGGCAAGGCCTGAGGCAACCTAAAAATGCCTGCCAGCTCTAAAGGGGCTGCAGGCTCTGTAAGATGGAGTAGGATTGGGAAGGGGGTTGAGAAAGAGATGGGAGTCCCACAGAGGTCAAGGCAATGGCCACAGGAAGTAGAAAGTGATTCCCAAACTTGCATGGCCGAGGACTGCAGCTGCAAAGCCAAATGGCAACCAGGGTACAAAAATGCAGAAATGAGGCAGGAGTGAGGCTGTGAAAAGGGAGGGTGGCAGCTGTGTGGAGCTGGAGATGCAATCCCCTTTTTCACTGGCAGCCACTTGCTACTACTCGGCTCCAGCTACCACGTGGGAACTCAGGCTCAGAGTTGCCAGAATGGTTTTTTGAGAGAAGCCAGAAGTCAGGATTTTTGTGCTAAATTCCCTGAGCTTTAACTATCACACGTTGATCTACTAATGTTCCATTGCTCCCAACTAGCAATTCCATTCCTGTTTATTCCCAATGGGAATGGGCACTTGTATTCACCAAAACACACATGCATGATGTTCATAGCAGTTTGGTTCCTTATCACCAGATGCTAGACACCACCTCAGTGGCTATCAAGTGGCAAAAGGAAAGTAAATTGGGGTGTATTCATACTGTGGAATACGATGCAGCAGTGAAAAAGAAAAAACAACAACAACGAATGCATGCAGTGTGGATGACTCTCAAGATGATGCTGAGCAAAAGTGCAAGACTCAGAACAGAACGCGTAGCAGGATCCTATGTCGTGCTTCCACGATATTCAAGGACAGGCAGAAGTAATCTAGAGTGAGTCAGGGGAGCCTAAGGTTTTCTAGTGGTGTGGCACCTTTGACTTGGGCTGGATGATTCTTTGTTGTGGGAGGAGGGTGTCCCATACGCTGGAGGATGTTGGGCAGCATGCCTAGTTTCTCCTTACTATACAGTAGTAGCAACTCCACAGTTGTAACAAATGTCCCTTGTGTGTGTGTTGGGGGGCACAATCACCTTCAGGTGAGGACCACTGGGAAAGTGACACTTGGGGGCAGGACTCTCACTGGAAGTAGCCTGAGGAGCTTCTAAGGGAGCGGAATATTCTATATCTTGAGCTAGATGGTGGTGACAAGGGTGGAACATATTTTTTGAATTCACAGAGCTGTATTCCTAAGAGGTATGTGCCTCACAGTGAAAGAGTTAACCCCACAGTGTGGCTGACCCTCAAAAACAGTATGCTGAGTGAAAGAAGCCAGACACAAAAGGCCACAGATTGTATGACTCCATTTATATGAAATGTCTACAACAGGCAACTCCATAGAGACAGAATGAAGATCAGTGGTTGCCAGGGGCTGGGGGGAGGGAAGGGGTAATGGAGAGTGACTGCTAATGGGGATGGGGTTTCCTTTGGGGGTGATGAGAATGTTCTGGAACTAGATACTGGTGATAGTTTCACAACACTTAAATATGCAAAAACACACCAAATTGTGTATTTTTAAATGGTTAATCCTATGTGAGGTGAATTTCACCTCTAAAAAAACTATTTTCTTTCTTTTTTTTTAAAGAGTTAAGCCACACAGGTTGAACAAGACATGTCCCAGGCCAGCTTGGCCATTTTATAGTGGAGGGGGCACAATGGGAAAGTGAGGCGTCACCTTCCAGAGAGAGCAGGAGCTGTGAGCATTCTTCTCTGTGAGGAAAGGGCTGAAGCAACTCAGAGACAGAAAAAGTATGTCTGGGCTCAGGGGAGTGCTCCCTCTTAACCCAACCTGTCAGCCCTGGAAAGAAATCGGCTGGCAGGTCAGAGGCCAGCCTTCAAACTGTGGAAGGGACTGCTGAGTTCTGACGGGTGGAAGAGAAATGACAGCCGCTCCGCCTAGCCTGCCACAGAGGGATGATAAAGGGTGCTTGCTGGGGTGTTCTCTGAGAACTTGGGGGGGCTCACCCCAGCTCCTTGGCAGCTCCAGAGAGGAGCAGACTTCCTGAGGGCTTGGCCTGCATGAGAAACAGGACCATCAGGTGGCACTTGGGTCTATGCCTCCCCTCTTGGCAAGGAGACCTCCCTCCAGAGTGGGCCAGGGGCAGTTGTGGGTGTCCTGGGTCTGGCTTCCACTGGCTTCAAAATACTTAGTGAAGAGAGAAGGAAAGAAGCTAAGACTCAAGAAAGTTGTGGGGTCTGTAGTGGGCTGAATGGTGGATACCCACAAGATGGGGAACCTAGGGACCTGACCTTATTTGGAAAAAGGGTCTTGACATGTAATTAAGTTAAGGATCTTCTGATGAGATCATCCTGGGTGAGAGAGGAACCACTGCTTCTGGGGAGGCAGGAGTCTGGGTGAGCACAGCCCTGCTCACGCCTTGACACCAACTCTGGCCTCCAGGCTGTGAGAGAGTCAATTCCTTGTATTAAGCAGCCTGGTCTGTTGTCCTTTCTTCCAGCAACCCTAGGAGCCTAATACAGGACCTGATGTTCCATTTCACACACGTTTATGGAGCCCCTATAGGGGCTTGGGATGCACTGAGGAAGCAAACATGTATGCTCATTTCAATAGCTGGGACCATCGTTCATAAAAGAGAGCTCCAGAGATGGAGAGGTGCAGAGGGGTGGAAGGCTGCCTGGAAACCCTGCAGCAGAGGTGATGGCACAGGGTTGGGCCCTGAGCGTGCCACAGCCTACAGGGGACAGCAGGTAATGTAAACACCACAAACGGCCACATCAAAAAGATCAGCTACGTCAGCAATGGTGCAGGTGACCTTCAGCTCCAGTGTCAGAGGTACAACAAGGAGGGGCAGGGACTGTGGCAAAGGATAATAGTAACTGTTAACATTTATCAGCACTTGCTACCCTTTCCTTATATGGTATTAATGCACTTAATCCTCATATCAATCTAGAGCAGCAGTTCTTAACCTGTGGGTCACGACCCCTTTGGGGGTCAAACGACCCTTTCACAGGGGACACCTAAGACCATCGGAAAACACATATATAATTACATATTGTTTTTGTGATTAATCACTATGCTTTAATTATGTTCAATTTGTAACAATGAAAATACATCCTGCATATCACATATTTACATTGCGATTCATAACAGTAGCAAAATTACAGTTATGAAGTAGCAACGAAAATAATTTTATGGTGGGGGGAGTCACCACAACATGAGGAACTGTATTAAAGGGTCACGGCATTAGGAGGGTTGAGTCCCACTGATCTAGAGGAAGTTACTGCCATTGTCCCCTTTCCAGGTGGGCTCACTGAGGCATAGGTGCTGCATAAAGTCGAGACCCTGGCAGGAAACAGATGAGACATCCAAACTGGGCAATTTGAGCACTTCAGTGAAAGGACACATTTACAAAGTGTAGCAGATGGAGAGAACCACGAGGAATAATGCCACACCTTGGCTAGTGAAAATATAGATTGTTAGCACCCCTAGGTCTGAGAGGCAAGGGGAGGAAGTTGTCAGACCCAGGAGACATACAGGCTGTGTGGAGGGCGAGGACCTGTGGTCTCTGACAGGGACACAGGGAACGGGGCACAGGAACCACAGGACAGGGTACAAGGCTGAGCTAAGGAATAAATGCAGTCCCACAATATCCACAGGGGATTGGTTCGAGGACTCTTGGGGATACCAAAATCCTCAGATGCTCAGGTCACTTATATAAAATGGTGTAGTATTTGCAAATAACCTATGCACATCCTCCTATATACTTTAAATCATCTTGAGATTACTTTTACTACCTAATACAATGTAAATTTTATGTAAATAGTTGTTATATCCAAGAAAGAAAGTCTATACATATTCAGTACAGACACAGGTCTAGCTATTAGTTGAATTCGCAGATGCGTGGAATGTGTGGAATGTGAAAATACAGAAGGTTACTGTACTTGCCCCCCCCCAACCTCTCACAGACGTCCGCATTTGTGTTGGTGGGGTTCACACAGCCCAGCTTTCTGGGATACCAGAATAGTTGATCAAATGAAAGATTCTAGAACAGGAACATTGAGTGACTCTAACCTGGGCAATTTGGGCCCAGAGTCCCTTTGCCACTCACTATGTGAGCACTGGCAAACCTGTGCCCTCTCCTGGTGGGGGAGGAGGGGGGACAGCCCTCTTTGATCACCAGCCCTGCTGGGAGGGCGGCCTCAGCTTTGCAGAGGCTGCATATTTTGATGGAAAGTCAGGAATTCAGATTATCATGCAAACATCATCTCATACTTAAAAGCTGGCCACTCCTTTAAGAAAAACGCTTCCCGGGCCAACCACATCACATCCATGGACCAGGCTGAGCCCTGAGTGTCAAGTCCCCAGGCTTAGAAAGTGGACAGGGAGGGGGAAGGGCATCCAGGTGCTGGATAGAACAGGGATGTTCAGAGAGGCAGCAGCGAAAAGCATCACTGATAAGAGGGGAACCACCCACTAGTGGATGAGGGGGTCTGACTAGGAGGTGCCTGGGGCCAGGAGAGGTGCAGGGTCTTGAGGGGATGTGACTGGACAGGTGTTTTGAGTCTAGATTAGGGAGGGCCATTGGAGCCACACTAACGGATTTCACCTTTGAAGGAGAGAAGCCAAGGATGGCTTTGAACAGCCGAATGACTCCCCCCTACCCCAAAGCTGGCTCTGGATCAGGCTTTCGTTGGGGATGGAAGGGCCATAAATGAGTGAAACTCAGAAACAGCACCTGTCTTCCAGTGTGCTCACAGCCGGGAGTGGATGATGATGCTTCATACAGTCTGGGTATAATATTGGGGCAGTGGTGGGGAGCCCAGGTTTGTGGATACTTGAGCAACTGCTGTGTGCTGCACTCCAAGGATACAGGGACAGGACATGGTCCTGCCTTCAAGGAAAGGGACAATGGATGAGGGAGAAAATAAAGGGAGAGGAAAACCCAGGTGGTGATTTTTTAAAATGTAAAACTTAAAACAAGGTGAATGGGGGAGGGGGCTCAAATCAGGCAGCCCACTGTCCCCCGAGACAGAGCAGGTGGGCAGTGGGACAGGGGGGCCTGGGTGGGTCCCAGACTGCCCCTCCTGCCCTGGCACACAGCACCCTGGCCCAGCCTCCTTCCTACACTCACCCCCATCACACCACCAAGAACAAGCCCACGGCTGACATGGATTCCTGACTCAGAGCCTGAACAGGGGAGAGAGGAGAAAAATCACCCATCTGTTCTTCCTCTGATGGATCCTCGAGATTCTCCCCACCAGTGCTTAAACCCCCTGCTCCTCCTCCCATTTCCTCACAGTGACACAAAATAAATTGCTGCAAATGGATTTTCCCTGCCGGCCACTGTATTGTTTTAATAATGATTCATTTTCTACCTGGGGCTGGGGGGATATTCTGTCAAGAAATTGAGGACAGGGGGCTTGCTTCGTGCATGTGAGTGTGTGTGTATGTGTGTGCGCGTGTGGGTGCATGCGCGCATGGTGTTCCCCTTCACCTCAGAGAAGATTCCAAAACATCCATGAGACACCAGGTGACCTGCCTGGTTGGGTAATGTTGTTCAGAGGCCCAGTGCACTCCTCTCACTTGGACAATGGCATTCATTCATATACCTCTTGGGCACATTTGTTGAGTAGCTACTATGTGCCATGCCTGAGCTAGGTGCAAGGGGACACAGTGACTCCCAGGCCCTGCCCTCCCCAGGCCCACATTTCAGAAAGGGTGGGGGGAGAGTGACATTACAAAATAATTGTGCAAAACCATTCAATTACAATCATGGCAACTGTTCAGAAGAGAGTGTGGGGTGCAACAGGAACACATAACAGGGATCTTGGTATAATTGAGTCCCCCTTCCTGGAAGAGACCCTCAAACTGAAACTTAAATGACAGACGGACAGAGTTGCAGGAGGGAAGGCCATCTGGAGGGAGGGAACTTTCTGGGCAAACATGTGGAGGCTTGAAAGAATTTGGCGCCAGCTCAGACATGGAAGAAAAGTCATGTATTCAGTGTAGACATGGGGTGACACTGAACTGGTCAGTGGCCAGAGACGGGGGTGGGGGCAGCTTTCACCCTGTTTCTGGGCAGAAAGTGTTCCTCTTCTGTTGAGACATGGATGTGACTATCCCATGCATATTCAGCCCTTTAGTCTCAAGGCCAGTGGCAGTCCTTGTTCTCCTGATTCAGAAATAGCAGCTCTGAGAGGTCACGTGGCTTATCAAGGTCACGCCACCCCATCACTTCCCAGCCCCAATCCTGTTCCTTTCCTCCCTGTAGGGGGCTGAATGGTACCCCTCCCCCCAAAAAAAGATATGTCCATATCCTAACCACTGGAACCTGTTAATATGATCTTATTTGAAAAAAGGGCCGCTGCAGGTATCAGTAAATTTTAGATCTTCATATGAGATCATCTTGGATTAGAATGAGCTCTAAGTCCATTGGTAAATGTCCTTAGAAGAGAAAGGGAGACAGACACAAAGACATGGGGGGAAAGGCCACATGAAGACAGGTCTGAGTGATGTAGTCACAAACCAAGAACCACCAGAAGCTGGAAGAGGCAAGAAGCACCCTCCACCAGTGTTCTGGACGGCTGCTTTGATTTCCTCCCAATGATACTGATTTCGGAGTTCTGGCTTCAAGAACTGTTAGAGAATACATTTCTCTGTGTGGCTTTTGTTTTGTTCTGCTTTGATTTTGTTTTCTGTTCTTTTTAAGCCACTCAGTTTGTGGCTGTTACAGCAGCAGCAGGAAGCAAATACATTTCCTTTCCCAGCAAATCATCCTGAGTTGTCACTCCTCCCTTGTCCCTGCCCAGCCAGGGAGAGGGCTCCATCCTGCCAAATCCAATGGTGCTTTCCCAGCCTCTAGGACCCTATACTCCCCAACGTCCCCTCCACCTCCCCAGCTGCTCCTGCTCAGCCTCTTCTGCTGATTCCTCCTTGTCTCCCGACCTTGAGGTTGGAGAGAGAACTGTGAGCTTGCTCTCTTCTCTCCTTTGTCTACATTGCCCCCCTGGTGATCTCAACCAGTCTTGAAGATTTAAATGCCACTTATACCTGCCAATGATTTCTCCAGCTCGAGCCTCTCTGCTGACCTTCAGCCACTTTCCAGGTGTCTCCACTTCGAAACCTGGTGGCTGTGGCCAAGTATCATGTCTGAAACAACCCTTGACCCCACCGCATGTCCCAGACCTCCCCCACTGCCCCCTCTCAGTCAACAACAGCATCACTGCTGTCATTGGTGTAGTGGATGGGAAAATGCCCCTCTCCTCCACAAAGTCATGTTCTCCTGGAATCTCAGATATGACCTTATTAGGAAATACTGTAGAGTCTTTGCAGATCTTGAGATGCTATCATACTGGATCTAGAGTGGGCCCTAAATCCAATGACGCGTGTCCTTCTGAGAGGAGGACGACGCACACAAAAGAAAATGGAGGGCCCTGGCTAGTGTGGCTCAGTGGATTGAGTGCCAGCCTGCGAACTAAAAGGTTGCTGGTTCGATTCCCAGTCAGGGCACAAGCCTGAGTTGCAGGCCAGGTCCCCAACTGGGTGCGCGGGAGAGGCGACCACACATTGATGTTTCTCTTCCTCTCTTTCTCCCTCCGTTCCCCTCTCTCTAAAAAAATAAATAAATAAAATCTTAAAAAAAGAAGAAGATGGAGGCAGAGACTGGAGC
This sequence comes from Furipterus horrens, assembly GCF_987537825.1. Classification (NCBI taxonomy): domain Eukaryota; kingdom Metazoa; phylum Chordata; class Mammalia; order Chiroptera; family Furipteridae; genus Furipterus; species Furipterus horrens. The sequence goes on along the minus strand of NW_028327180.1, from coordinate 44,451,989 downwards.
AATGCAGCTACAAGCCAAGGGACGCCAGGGGTTGCCTCAAGGAAGGATCCTCCCCTGGAGCTTTCAGAGGGAGCGCTGCCCTGCTGACACCTTGATTTTGGACTTCTGGCTTCCAGACTCTGAGACAATACACTCTTATTGCTTTAAGCCATCCTGTTGGTGGTAATTTATTACAGCAGCACTAAGAAACTAACACAGTTTGGTTCTCCAGAAGACACCCTGATCTGAGTACAAATGGTTTACCTGGGAGCAATCACAGGAAGCACTGGCTGGGGAGAGGGGAGGGAAGGCAGGGCAAGGAGGGCTCCCAGTAGAGTGTGTGCATCTTGAACAGGTGATCCTGGGACATCTAGGGTTTAATCCCCACGGAGACCTCTGGGACAAGAACCTCAAAGTCATCTCATGCAAAGGGTGAGAGAGCTGAGGTATTTATTCACCAACTCCCAGGCTTCATTGGTTGAGGTCTGCCAGCAGGAGGAATGGATTCCCTAGAATACCTAGCTGCCCCTGCACAGGCCTGAGCAGCCTCTGTAACCTGAGAAGCACCAGGCAAAGAGTGGCAGTTACTGGCAGTATGAATCCATTGGATTGACATACATGGCAAGGTGGAAGCCTCTAAATAGCCCCAAATGGTCTCCACCCTGTGTGATCCCTTCCCCTTGGGTGTGGGTAGGACTCCACAACTTTCTTCTAACCAACAGAATGTGGCAAAGGTGATAGGATGTCACTTCCAAGATTAGGTTACAGAAGACTGGCTTCGTTCTTTGATTGCCCTCTTGCTCTGTCTCTTGCCCACGCTGAGGGAAGCCAGCTGCCATGTTGTGAGGTGCCCTAGGGAGAGTCCCACATGGCAAAGAGTGAAGGAAGCCTCTGCCCAACAGCCAGAGAGGGACTGAATCCTGCCAACACCTGCAGAACTTGAAGGCAGGTCCTCCCCTGTTGAGCCTTCAGATGACCATGGCCCCAGCCACCACCTTGGTTGCAGCCCATGAGGGACCCTGAGTCAGAGGCACTCAGCTAAGGTCACACCTGGATTCCTGACCCACAGAAACTGTGTAATAATAAATATATATTGTTTTAAGCCAGTGGATTTCGGGGTAATTTGCTATGTGGCAATCGATAACTGGAAATGCTAAGTGCCACAAGTCGCGGCAGGGAAGGTACACAGTGATTGGTAAACCATATACTCAATCACTCTAGAATCCATTTCTTCTCTCACCCCTCACATCAAGTTCATTAGTAAACATGTCAATTCCAACTCCAAATCTATCTTGAATCCATATACCTTTCCCCACCTGCACTGTCACAGCCCAGGCCAAGCCAGCCTTGTCTCTCACGTTCATTAAAGCAAGAATTCCTCCCCATTGCCAATCTCCATGTAGATTGTTCTCCACAGAGCTTTCAAGTCATAAAACAGATCCTAGCACACAGTAGGTGCTCAATAATGATAGAGTGAATTCAGGTATCAAGTCAGGCGAGATGGGGTCTCTCTCATAACTTTTAGGTCAGCCTCTTCCCCTTCTAGCACTGCATAAGGGAAGGAATGATATAAGGGGAGGGTGGTTGGGCCTTTGGAGGCAGATCCATGGCCTTGTATCTTCTTCCACACTCAGCCAGGACTGGAACCAACACTCATTAATCACTTACTGTACGCTCCTGACTTCTGAGTACCTGACAGACATTATCTCATTTAATCCTCAAAATGAGCCAGAGCAATCCTGAGAAAGAACAAAACAGGAGGCATCACATGCTCTGATTTCAAACTATATTACAAAGCTATAGTAACCAGAACAGGATGGTACTGGCATAAAAACAAACACATAGACCAATGGAGTAGAATCAAGAGCCCAGTAATAAACCCACGCATATCTGGTCAACTAATATTTGACAAGGGAACCATGAAGACTTAATGGAGAAAAGACAGTCTCTTCAATAAATGGTGTTGGGAAAATTGGAGATTCACATGCAAAAGAATGAAACTAGACCGCTGTCTTATACCACTCACAGAAATTAACTTGAAATGGATTAAAGATTTAATCCTTGAAATGGTCCTACCAGGCAGTGCTGCTATAGTCCCCATTTTACAGTCAGGGAAACTGAGACACAGAGTAATAAAGCTGCTTGCCTGAGGGTGACTCAGACAGTCCCAAGTGGGGCTGGAATTTCAACCCACGCAGTTTTAACACCAGTGCTGGCATCTTCATTGAAATTCTGCTCATGTGTTCCACGTGTGAATTCTCTTGCTTTGGACCAGCTGGGCATTTCAGAGACCTAAGTGGATTTGCACCCCTTGGTTTTGTACAGAAGGTAGTTCTGTCTGGCACCAGGTGAAAGGGTTATTCCCTGCCCTCAAGGAGGTTCCAACCTAGCCAGGAAGACAAGGGCTTCCATAACCTTAAATCCACATGAATGAACAGTGGACACACTGGGCACACTGGGTGCATTGATTCTGCCTGGGGAGATTCTGGAAGGCTTCGGCAAGTGGAAAAGAGGACCCTGCTTGTCTGTCTTTGTGCCCTGGGCCTGCAATGGGTGCTAAACATATGAAGCCCCGGAGCTGTGCAGCAGAAAGCAAAACCTGTGTGTCATTTGCTTTGTGTCCCTGCCCCTCAACCCGTCAGTAACTCGACGCTTCCTGGGGCTGCTGTGATAAAGAACTACAAACTGGGGAGCTTAAAGCAATAGAAATGTACTCTCTCAGTCTGGTGGCCAGAATTCTAAAATCAAGGTATCGGCAGGGCTGTACTCCCTCCGGAGGCTCTAGAGGTGGATGCTTCTTGCCCCTTCCAGTTTCTGGGGGCTGCCAGCTATCTTTGGTGTCTCTTGACTTGTAAATGCAGCACCCCAATCTCTGTCTTCGTTGTCACATAGCCTTCTCTCCTCGTGTATCTGTGTCTTTTCTTAGAATAATGTATAATCCAGGCATGTTGGATTAGGGCCCCAACCTATTCTGGAATGATTTCATCTTAACTAAACACATGTGCAATTACCCTATTTCCAAATAGGGTCACATACTAGGGTGTTGGGGGTTAGGATTTCAATATCTTTTTGGGAGGGACACAGTTCACCCTGTAACAGTCTCTCCCTGATGGACAGTGTCTTGTTGCCCCTTCCTGGGCTATCCAGGGCCCAGTCAGATGCATGCCCTCTCCCAGCCTCAATTCGTATTCAGTTAACTAAAAAAAATTATAATAATTAAAAAAATCAGTGAACAGCTACCCTGTCCTGTGTATTTTTAAGAGATCCAGGGAAATTTAATATCATCATTTGGGACAGCATTGGGCCACAAGTATCAGAATATCTGTGCTGCTGTGGCTTAAACAGAAAGGTTTCTTTTTCCTCATAAAACAATGTGGAGTTCAGCATCTGGGGCTGCTGGAGGCCAGCAACTTGATGGCATGGGGCCAGCGCCACCCAGCTTCCCCCCTGGCCACCTAGATTCCCCTCTAGGTCACTTATCTGTTACTCACCACAGCACATTGCTGTTTTCTTTCATTTTTATTTTTAAAGATTATTTCTTTCTTTATTTTTTAGAGAGAGGGGAAGAAAGGGAGAAAGGGAGAGAAACATCAATGTGTGGTTGCTTCTCATGTAGCTCCAACTGGGGACCTGGCCTGCAACCCAGACATGTGCCCTGACTGGGAATCGAAACATCAACCCTTTGGTTCGCAGGCTGGCGCTCAATCCACTGAGCCACACCAGCCAGGGCACGTTGCTACTTTTACTGCCATTTTACAGACGAAGCAACTGAGGTTCGGATAATAGCATGCTCGCCCTTGCCCGAACTCCCTCAGCTGACTTCTGCTTTGCTCTCTTTGACCAGAGTGTGTCACACAGCCATCCCTAGAAGCGAGGCAATAGCATTTATCTCATGAAATCCTCGGCATCTGTGAGGTACATGCCATTATCATCCTATTTTACAGATGAGAAACTGAGGCTCTGGCAGTCCCAGTAGAACCTCATTTAGTCATTCACTTATTATTTATTGAGCATCTACTATGTGTCAGGCCGTTTGAGCACGGAAGATGTAGCAGTGAATAAAATGAATGCTGTCCCTGAAGTATTAACCCTCAGGAAGGCATACATTCTGATTAAGGGGGAGGGGAAGAGAGAGTACACAAAACAATACAAGCAATATTAGTTCTGGGAATAATACCTAGTGTGGGCCAGGCTCTGTTCCAAGGGCTTTCCAATCACTAAGTCACTTATTCATCCCTACAGCTGTGTGAGGTAGATTATTATAATCTCCATTTTATAAATGAGGGGACAGGCTCAGAGAAGTTAAGAACATGCCCAAGGTCACACAGCCAATAGCTGTGAAGTCAGGATTCAAACCCAGGCCTTCAGTTTTCAGAGCAGCTCAGGTAAGTAATACAATGTCAGGTGGTGATAAAACAGGTGATGGGCAAACAACATGGTGATGGCTAAGTGGCCAGGGAAGTCTCTTCTGAGGAGGTGACATATGAGCAGAGAGGGAGGATGGAGTTTTGGGGATATCTAGAAGGAACATGCAGTGGGAAGCCTGGAGGTGGGAGCATGCCAGTGTCTGGGGTTCAATGAGGGCCTGGTATGATTGTACCCACTTTGCACATATGACTTCCTTTTGGCATCATTAAAGTCTCATTACAGGTTTTCATAATTATCCTCATAATTGATAGATAAGGAAACTGAGGCTCTGAGAGGTTAACTGAGCTACCCGAGGCACAACCAGAAAGAGATGGTTCCAGGATGTGAACCCTAGCAGCCTGACATCATTGCCCAACCCCAAAGAAAATAAGGAGCAAATGCCAGCAAGCTGGAGGGCTGCCTGGAGGAGGCCCTGTCACCAGGACCTGGAGATGATTAAAGTGACTTGGAGCAGAGAAGGGCCGGTACTGCAAGAAGACCCTCACTGAGTATGGCACATGAATACGTTCCTGGGGACAGTTCTTCAAGGACAGATTTCCAGGCACTATCTTGCCTCTCCAGCCTAGGCTTCTCTCTCAGGCCAGCTCTGCCTAAAGAGAAGGCAGCAACAGGAGCTTCATTAGCGCCTAGGAGGCCCCAGCAGCCCCGGGAGGATGAAAAGAGTCAGAGAAGGGAGCCGTCCTAATTTTGGCACACCTGGCAGGGGGCACAGGGCCACTGAAAGGGAAGCAGCAGGGGCTGGCAGGGCAGGCCCCTGTCACTGTTCCAGCAGGATCCCCGGATGTCTGGACTTCAAATACAAAACCAGAGTAAAGGGGGGGGGGGGGGGGCTGGTGGCCTCTGCTCCTCCTTTCACAGACCAAAGGACCCTGGCGGCTTAGCTCTTTTTCCTAATTTAAAGATATTTCTCGCGTTTGGGAGCTCCCCTACGGCGAAATAGAAAGAATGGAATTGGGGGGAGGGGTCTTGAAACTCTTCGTGGTTGCTAAGGACAGGGAGTAGGCAAGGAGGAGGGGGGACCCAGGGTGGTTTGGGGCCAAGGGTGAGACCCATATTGTGTTCTCAGCTCTCAGCTGCCTCAGTTTCCCCTCACTGGAACCTCGATACTCCTCTCCCGAAGGTAATACGTACCCAAACATCGTCCCTGCTAAGGAAAGGGGGCTCTTCGGGGTCAACCCTGGAGGCATGGAGTGAGGGTTTTGCTCCATGCCAGGCCCTGGGCAGGGCAGCTGGGCCACGGTGTGTGTGTGGGGGTGGGGGTGGGGGTTGTCAAAGGCCTGAGAGGCGAAGGGAAGGAAGGAGGAGGCTGCCTCACTGCCCAAAAGACTGATGGGGGAGGTTTGGCACCCCTGGTGCCCGGCTAGGAAAGAAGGTCGGGAGGTAGGCCATTGGGGCGCAGCCGCCCCCACGTCAGGGGCTGGGGCTCTTTGGCTCATCTCCACCTGGGGGGTGCACGGGAACCAGGAGAGAGCCAGCCAGGGAGCCTGTCTGGAAGCGGGGTGGAGCCTATGGGCAGCGTGGTGCTGGTGGTGGGGTTGGGGTTGGGGGTAAGTTTCCCTCCTTCAAGACCAGGCTACCCTCACTGCTTTTCCCCACCTTCTCCTTCTCCCACTCCTTCCCTTTCCCACCCGGCCCTAGCCTGCCTCCCTTCCTGGCCCCCTGCCCTCGCTCCTCCTCACCTCTCCTAGCCCCCCTTCCGCGGCACCCTGGCCTGCTCTCCTGCCACCCCCGGAGCCACCTCGTCCGGGCTCCCAGCCATCCATCCCCTCTCCCCCTAACCCCCCAACCAGCCTTCCTCCCTGTGACTGGATCCCGCCTCCCCGTCATCTTCCCGCTCTCTGACTCCTCCGTCCCGGCCTCCCTTCCCACCTTCCCCGGCAGGAGAGAGGGCCCCTCCCTCCGCACCCTCCGGTCCGCGGGCTCGGCTCCCGCTTCCGCCTGGCCGCCGCCATCTTGCAGGGTGCGGGCGGGGAGCCGCGAGCAGGCACAGAAACAATGCATTTTTTATGAAGCGCCCCCCGCCCCCCCGTGGAAATCGTGCATTAACGCCGCATTGCTTTCCCTCGTGATGTAGGGGCCTCTCGCGCCGCCCCTAGGAGCTGCAGAGTGGGCAGGACTAGAAGGGAAGGGGGCCATCCCGGAGGTGGGGGCCAGGACCGGAGCCCTCCTCACAAACACCCCCACAGATCCCCGGGCTCCGAAGGGGCAGCCCCGCAGGTGGGTCAAGGCAGCCGGGCCTCGGCGCTGGTTCCCAGAATGAGGGGGCTCGGGTGTGTGGCTTTCTAGTAACTCCTGGACCGCAGGCGCCCAGCCCAGTTCCCCATCGGCCTTGGCACTGGCCGGAGAGGGCGCAGGAGATCCTGGGCTGCCCCTGGGGCCCGCTCTCTGGGGCCAAGCCTTGGGGGACCAGTGCCCCCCACACCCTCCGCCTTGTTTCTCCCCTCCCAACCCACTTCCACCATTCCCAGCTCCCTCCTCCTCCCCCCTACTTCTTTCCCCATCCCCACCCCCAGTCTTCCCAACTGACTGCTCCCTCCTCCCACACCCTCTTCCCTGCTCGCTAATGGCCCGGTGGCAGGCAGCTCCGCGGCTGTTTCCGGCGAAGTCGGGTGTGCAGCCAGGGGAGATGCTGGAGCGATTTGGGGGGGCGGGGGGGAGGCGTGAGAACTACACACACATGAATCTGGGACAGTAAAGGTGGTGCTTATCGAGCCGGCAGCGGCAGCTCCCCAGCATCCTCTACCCCATACACACACTCAAGGACCAACCTGTGCTTCCCAGGGCCCCTAGCATCTCCCTGAATGGGCCCTGCAGGGTACAGGGGTCCAGGCTAGCCTGGGACATCTCTGATACATGTTCGTGCTGGGTCTCAGTTCAGTTTGCAGCTTGCCGCTTGCTTGCCCTGTGGCCCACCAGTAATGATTACTAGACAGATAGATGGATTTTCTAGGTCTGAAGGCCCCCTCTTCCAATTACTCCCCCACCAACCTAGATCCTCACATCTCTAGGTTTTCTGAGGTCACACCACCCACAATATGATAGTGTCTGTGTATTTTAAAGAAGGTCAGAATTGGTGTTCTGGTCTTTTCCCCATTTTCTAGCTGTGTGATGTTGGGCGAGTCACTTAACCTCTCTGAGATTCAGTTCCCTCTATCAAAGGTTACCTCTTCTCACTTTTGGGTACCCCTTCCCTGCCTACTCCTGTCATAACATCATGGCATTTATGTTCTTCTGTTCAGAAGGCTGCAATCCAGCCCCATTACTTTACATTCAATCCAAATGCCTCACTCAGATTCTTCTAGACCCCTCTCCCCATTGCTTACTCCACTCCAGCTACAGTAAGCCTTTGCACTAGCTATTCCCACCTCCTGGAACATTCTTCCTCCTAGACCTTACATGGCAGGCTCCACCTCCTTCAAGCTCCAGCTCCATGTCACCTCCTCCCTGGGACCTTCCTAACCACTTCCAGTTGCTCTTCATCCACCACCTTTCTGGCCTTACTGGAAATATAATCTCTTTTTAGACCTTGACTCTTGTTCTCAGTGTGTCCCAGAATATCTGGCACCTATTATTACAGATTTTCAAATGTGTGTTGAATAAGTTAATTAAATACATGAGAATGTTGTGACTATTTAAGGGTATATGATATAAAGTCCTTGACATGTCACAGGATTCAGTAAACCAGGGCACCTGCCTTCTTCATGAAGATGGAACTGGAAAGGAATAATATGGGGCAATTTGCTCTTGTAGCCTCTCCCAGTCCAGAAGCTGGGTAGATAATGTGCAGTAGGATGTATTCCCCCAAAAGGAAGATATTTGCAAGATGTATATCTGACAAAACACTCATATCCAGAATATATAAAGAGCTCCTACAAATTAGTAAGAAAAAGGCATATAACCAAATTTATAAAATGATAGACAACTTGAACTATTAACAAAAAAAGAATATCAAAATTGCCAATAAGCGAGCACATGAACAGATGTTCAAGATCATCAGTCGTTAGAGAAATGCAAATAAAGTCCCAATGAGATACCACAACACATCCACCAGAATAGTTAAAACGAAGACCTGTGATATCAAGTGTCGGCAAGGATGTGGGGCAACTGAAACTCTCGTATATTGCTTGTGGGAATGTAAAATGGTATACCCATTTTGGAAAACCAGAAATATCTCCTAAAACTACACATAAGCCTGCCCTATGACCCAGCAATTCTATTCCTGGGTATTTCCCCGACAGATTTGTGAATTTGTGTTCCCCAAAAGACACAAGAATGTTCATAGTGGCTTTATTCACAATAATCAACCACTGAAAACAACTCAAATATACATCAAGAGTAGAATAAAGCAAAATATCCTTACAGTAGAATATTACATAACAAAGAAAATGGATGGGCTAATAAAACTTGCAACATCAAGGATGATTCCCACAGGTTTACTGTAATGTGAAAGACACCAGACACAGAAGAGGACATGAGGTATGGTTCCTTTTATATGAAGTTCAAGGGCAAGTAAAACTCACCTATGAAGACAAAGTCAGATTGGGGGTATTGTCTTCCAAGAAAGAGCATAAGGGAACTTTCTGGAGGGACAGATATGTTCTTTCTTGATCTGGGTGATCAGTACATGTAAAAATTCATCAAGCCGAAACTTATGACTATGCTTTATCTAGCATGTGATATCTCATTCAAAGAAAAAAAGAGAGAGAGAAAAGAAAATGCCCCCTAGAACTATGTGTGACCTATACTGTGAGAATCCTGACACTGCCCTCCTCAGAAGTTTCAAGACAGCCTTTCAGGGTGAACAAATGTTAGAAAATGTAAAAAGCTGCCCCAGATTCAGGAGGGAGGTGCCCAGGTGGGAGTGCCCCTCCTGTGTCCTTGGACACTTGGGCCTCCTGGCCTTAGGGTGGGGGCAGTCTAGTTTGAGGGCAAGGGGATATTCTCGAGGTCTCCTTCCTACCCCAGCATCACCCCCAAACTGTGAGCAGAGCCAACTCCTGTACCAGAAACTACTAGTGAGTCTGATTGCTATGGCAATGGGGCTGCAAGCCCCCCAGGAACCCACTGCTCTCTGCATGGGAAATTTTTCCCCCTTAAAAGGGAAATGGGAGTCAGGGGAGGAGGAACCCCCTTACTCTGATTTTGAAGGAGATGTTTTCCCAACCAGTTTTGCTCTAAATCCTTGGTTTTGAGAGGAGGATCAAACCTCTGACAGTGGTTAAGGAGAAAGAGGGGAGGGTACCTGATTCCTGTGTTATACCAGTCCTTCTAGGTCCCAGAAAACACCAAGAAATCAGTCTTTCTCCAGCTCTGCCTTTCCCCATTTCTTCATTCATTTTTTTTTTTTTTTTTACATGAGAGGTGTGGGAGATGGTTAGAAAGAGCGCTGCATTTGGAGTCAGAAGGGAAAGAAGGTCAAGAGTCTGGCAGTCTCACTGTGTGACTTTGGCTGGTTCCCTAAGGTTTATTTCCTCTTTTACAAAATAGAGACAATAATAGTTCCTTCTTCATAGTCTTATTGTGAAGAGTTTGATGGATTAACACAAAAAAAGGACTTAAAATAACTTCTGGCATATAGTTGTCATACATTTATTATTGTTTTTATGTGCCAGGTTCCCTGTCCATCACCCTCATGTGTAATAATGTATGTTACTCTCACAGCAGCTTTGTGGGATAGTCATTACACCCATTTTGTAGATCAGGTAACTAAGGCTTGAGTGCCCTCCTAGGTGAGGGTATTCTCCAGTTACCCAGAAATTCTGGGCTCTTGAACTACCACAAGCCCTTAGCTGAGCAGGTGGCTCCCCCTGAGAGTGAAGAGAGGCGCGGCCTGGGTCTGCCCTCTGCCTCCTTTCTTCTTGCTCTCAGTGTATGTTAAAATAGTTACAATGGCTTCAGGGCTAGTGTCCCCACAAGTCACATTGGCTTCCTGATCCTGCCTCTCCCTCTTTTACTTCCCACAGGGGATGCAGGAAATCCCTCCTTGGGGCAAAAACATCCAGATATTACAGACAATCCCTCCTGACCCTGTCCCAGCTCCCTTGCTACAAGATCCATTGTTGTCTGTTTGGGGGGTATCCTTACAGATCTTTTTCTGAACACTTACATACACCTATACCCACCTATATAAATATAGTATTGATTTGTGTGATGAAACAAGGATCTGGGGGTAAGTTGTTGGTCTGGGAAGTGATCCCAGCAAATTGCTGTAGGGAAGCAAGGAAGTGAAAACGAAACTGCAAGTTGTGGTTTTCAAAGATGGCCACCCCCCATGTTTATTCCACCACACAGGCTCTTAACATATGCTGAAGATCCTCCTAGAAGAGATGGGGACCTGCCCTCCCTGTTTTTGAATCCTGATGGAGCTTGTGATTGCCCCAACCAATGGAGTATCAAGGAAGTGATTCTGAGAGGTTTCTGGAGGTTGGGGTCATAAAAGATGAGATCCTTCCACCTGGTTGGTTCTCTCTCTTCTTGCACTTGAAACCCAGCCACTATATTGTAAGGACCAAGGACAGTCAGACCATATAAGGAGCCACGTGTGGGTTTCCAGCTGTAGCCCCAGCTAGGTCCTAAGCCAAGAGCCAACATCAGCCCCCAGGCATGCAAGGAGTGACTGCCTCTTCAGATGACTCCAGCCCCAGCCTTCAGGTGTTCCAGCTGAGTGAGGTCTCAGACAGTGGGGAACAAAGACAAAGCTGTTCCCTTTAGGCCCTGTCAGCCTTCCTGATCCACAGAAACATGAGAGATAATACATGATCATTGTTTTAAGCCACTGTGTTTGGGGTAAGTTGTTAAGCAGGATTGTATAATCAGTACAACAGAGAAGGGCAGAAGCCAGTGCAGGGGGTGGGGTGGGAGGGTGTCATTGTGAGCAGGTGGGCTCAGTCCTGCTGAGGACCTCTGGGAGACTATAAGTGTAGATTGGGCATCTCAGACTTGTCCCCACCAGGTAAGAGAGTTGAGTTATAACCACCAGCTCCCAATCCTTTTATTATTGTATTAGTTTCCTGTGGCTGCCGTAACAATTGACCACAAACTGGGTGTCTTAAAACGACACAGTTCTGGAGGCCAGAAGTCTGAGATCAAGGTGTCAGTGGGGCCACACTTCTTGCAAAGACTCTAGGGTAAGATCCTTCCTTGCCTCTTCCAGCTTCTGGTGGTTCCTGGAATTTCTTGACCTTCTTCTGTATGTATCACGTTGTGTTCTCCTTTCTTTTATTTTTTAAAAAAGATTTCATTTATTTATTTTTAGAAAGAGGGGAAGGGAGGAAGAGAGGAAGAGAAACATCAATGTGTAGTTGCCTCTCACATGCCCCCAAGTGGGGACCTGGCCTGCAACTCACGCATGTGCCCTGACGTGGAATCAAACTGGCGACACTTTAGTTCGCAGGCCAGTACTCAGTCCACTGAGCCACAGCAGCCAGGGCTCCTTTCTCTTATAAGGATACCCATCAGTGGATTCAGGGACCACCTTAAAATCCAAGATGATCTTGTCTTGAGTTTCTTAACTGATTACCTCTGCAAAGACCTTATTTCCAGATAACATCACATTTACAGGTACAGTACCGGGGGTTAGGGCTTGGGATACAGTTCAACCTACTACAATCACAATAGATTTTGGCACTTATCCCACTTCTTTTTTGGCCTCGTTTTCCATGGTATGAGCATAATTCATTTAACTCGTTCCCTGTGGCTAAACCTTAGATTATGGCCAATATTTTGTTTTTGCCAAAATCCTTGTCTGTACCATCTTGTGCAGGAGAACAAATACTTTTCCAGAAGGTGAACTACTTCCCACCAGTGGATTTGAAATCTAAATTAAGGATGGAAGGACAAGATAGCTCCTTTGTGGCCTTCAGGATCCACTTTTCACCCTCTTCCACCTGGCTTGGGGTACTGGGATGGATGGGGACTCCCTGGTTCTCTGGCTTCCAGGGGGTTCAGCTGACAGGAGGCACTGGTAGGAGATGGAGGGCAGGAGAGGAGTGGGGTCAGCTCCGAACCCATCCTGTAAGCTGGTCACTTGTGTCTGACCAGGGCCACAGCTCCTGGGGGTGCTAACAGCTCCCAGCCTCACAGGGTCCCAGGGGGACATGGCCAAGCTGTTCCTGAAGCTTCCCTTGTCTTTATAACTGACCTCAAGTCACCTACTTAAATTGCAGAGTCTGCTTCCCATGGGAACCTTGACCAAAAAGGGTTCTTTCCTCTTGCACTTTTCCTCTTACCTGAATTTAGGGAGAAGTTTTAAATATTTAGCCTTTTGTTTCTTTTAAAATATACATTTTATTTACTTTTAGAGGGAGGGGAAGAGAAGGAGAGAAACATCAATGTGTGAGAGCAACATCAGTTGGTTGCCTCTCCCACACCCCCAACCAGGGGACGTGGCCTGCAACCCAGGCATGTGCCCTGACCAGGAATTGAACTGGTGACCTTTCACCTTCCTGGACATTGGCCAACCCACTGAGCCACACCAGTCAGGACCATTTTGCTTCTTATTATAGACAGGATACACACTAAGTGTATACCAGGAGACAATAGAGTTCTCCCATATTTCCACCCTTGAGGAAATCACTGTTGATCTTTATAGGTGTTTATCCCATAGACCAAAATAAGGGGGAGAGGGGTTCTATGGAAAGTAACCTCACAGGGCGATCTGATCATAAATTCCTCACTGGGCAGGTCATGGTAAGTAGTTACACCCCAGCCATATAACTTTTTAGTAAAAGGTTTATCTTTGCCCTGACCATATGGCTCAGTGGGTTGGGTGTTGTCCACAAACTGAGAGCTCACTTGTTCAATTCCCAGTCAGGGCACATGCCTGGGCTATAGGCCCAGTCCCCAGCTGGGGCGTGAGGGAGGCCACCAATTGATGTTTCTCTCACACATCCACGTTCCTCTCCCTTTCTCCCTCTCTCTAAAAATAAATAAATATAATCTTTTTTTTTTTTAAGTGTATCTTTGCTTTAAGCAAGCCCTGTCCATTGTTTCTGTGCATCTAGGTTAACACACCTTTGAAATAAGCTGTAACTACCCTCAGGAAAGCATAGAATCTTGTTAACTATCCTGTAATCTAATCCCCACCTTTCTTTTTCCCCGTCTCCATGTGATCTTCCTTATGCTCCTTCCTTAATTTCAAATGCATAAAAGAAGCTATAAAACTGTTATTCTTGGGAGGATTTGAGATTTTGCTCCCTGGCAATGTCATCAGTTTGGCTCAAATAAACTCTTATAAAAATTCTTTACAGGTTTGCATATTTCTTACATCAAAGATCTTCATCTTCCTCAGAGTAGGGCTTTGGGTCAGACAGAGCTGGACCTATGTAAGTCCCAGCCTGATTGCTATATAATGTGTGATCTTGGGCAAGTTTCTTAACCTCTCTGAGCTCCAAGTGCCTCATCTATAAATGAGGTAATCATAGTACCCACTTCATCCAATTGCTGGGAGGTGCAAATGTGCAGGAGCTGAGGTGTCAATATCAGTGCTGCAGTTTTTCAAATCTCCATTCAGGTTTTCTGTAGATAACAGGATCTCAGATCCTCCTTTCTGTGGCCCATACAAGCTCTGATCTCCTTCAACAGTCCTAGAATCTCACAAGTTTGCTCCTAGGCAACTAAGATCTTTTTTGAGGTCTTAAGTCTGTTTTTATAGTTTTTCCGTTAGCCCCCTCATAAACTCAAGTTCATGTTTATTTGAGAACTTACTAAGTGCTAGGCATTATGCCAAACACTTGACATATTTTTTGTAACCCTTACTTACAATAAGCCATCTTACAGAAGAGGCGATCTAGGCACAGCTAGTAAGTGGTGGACGCAGAATTTCTTCCCGTCTCTTGCCTCCAGCACTGTTGGTTTGTCCACCTTGAGCTGCTCCCTGCACCCATTTAACATAACCAGTTATTATAGTGGTTATTATTATGTCTAAACTAGGAGTAAATGGGCTATAAGTAAGGACCACACCCATTGGTTCAATTCAATTCCACACAAATATTTTGACCACCCATCACCTGCCAGACCCAATCCAATGCTTGTTTCTCAAGACAAGATAAATGGGATTCCCTGGTGTGAGAAATGCTCACAATAAAACATCAGGACAGGGACTCCTACCGGCCCACGAGGAGGACTGGGAGTCCCCGTTCCCCTCTCTCCCCTCTCTCCCCTCTCTCCCCATTCCCCTTGCTCCTACGGGCCCTTGAGTTGATCCGGGAGCTGCCTCTCCCCTTCCCCCCTTTTCCCTCAGTAAAAAAAAAGAAAGAAAGAAAGAAAAAAACCAGAACACAGGACTTTAGCAGCAAAGCGAGGCGTTTACTCACAAGTCTGCAGAGTCGGGCGCACAGCCAACCAGGGGCACAGCCAACCAGGGGCAAGCGCATGCAAAGTAGACAAAGAAAATTGGTTTTATGCTAAAGTGAATAGCTCCCCCTCTCTAATGCAATCAGCTCCCCCGCCTCTCTCCTTCTCCCCTGTTTCTCCATTACTGGTTAATCCGGGTTCATAATCTAACACGATTAACTACTTAACTCAGGGTGTGATTAACTAAGGGTAATCTAGTTATAGATCTATATCCAACTTATTTGCAAAGTTACCTAGCTACATCTTCCCATTTCTCTGTGTTTGGTGATACAATTTTCCTCCTTTTGATCCCAGAGATATGTGTGAGGAGCTTCGGAATGTCATTTCCTCGCCCCTTTTCCATGATTCATCTGCTAATTATCTCCTACTGGTTTGAGAGTCACTGGCTTCCTTATCCCTTACACTGGGATCCCCACCTTCGTGGAGCTTCTACACGTTTTGGGTCACATGCTTTGATGCATGGACTTTGTGATATGTGTTCGGTGCATAGAGAATTTTTTCCTGCATTGGGATGCTCAGATGGTTCCAGATGGTTAAAGGTGCCAGAAAAATGACTGGGGTTCAATACAGTGGTGTTATGGGGCAGGTTGCTGGGGGAAGGAAAGTGTAGTCCAAAAGGTTAGGGGCCAAGCTCTGGACCCAAATGCCTGACTTTGAATCCCAGGATCATCATTTTACGAATGTATGAACTTGAACAAGCTCCCTCATTTCCCCGTGCCTCAGTCTCTCCATTTGCAAAGTCGACCTGATAGCAACCTACCTTCTAAAATTGTGATGAGAGCTCACAGAACTATTTAAAGCTTTAGATTATTACAGGCACACAGCAAGCACTCAATAAATGATAACGATTATTATAATGATGCCCTGGTAGTAACGGGATGAAGGACCCAGATTCTGGACCCACAGGGCTGGTGGAGGAGTGAGACGGAGCCAGGACCCCAGCCCCAGCTTCTGAGAGGCTGCCTGATATTCAGTGGGGGTAGGGGCCTGGCACAACCCCAGCAAGCCTGTTAATTACCTCTCAGGGTCATGGCCTTAACGAGCCCCTCAGAGGGGATCTTCGCCCAGCCCTCTGTATATTGATCTCATCTAATCTCTCAGCAGGTGGGTGGGTCTCTAAATCCTCCTTAACTCTCCTTTCCTGCCCTTTATGGGCAGGAAGGCCCCAGGCAGGGCTTAGCTTTCAACGAAAAGAGGCTGGGAAGCTGGCATGCTTTGGAGGACTTCTCAACTCCCCCTCCCATAACAGAGGAGGGACAGTGTGGTGTGTATAGGAATGTCTGTCCCCCTGGGAAGGGCAGTTGGCACTCCCTCCCCTCTGCCTGCCCAGTGCACCACCCATTTCTCTCCCCTGACTGAGAATCCACCATTGTGGTACAGAACCCCAATAAACAGTCCCCCGCTAGGCAGCGTGCGGCCGCCCCCATCCACTGGAGGAGGATTTGGGAGTTGGCAAGCTGCACTGCTTCCCTGTTCTTCTCTCCTTAAAGCTGCCAAAGCTGCTGGCGGAGCCGCCTGGCCTGGGGCCTGGCTGGGCTCTGCTGTCTAATTACACGCTGCCTCCAGGGAGGGCACTGGGCTTTCACCACAGTTACCAGTGCTTTTCGGGCCCTTTTTTCGCCTGGTGATGTGGATTTTTCAGGAGGCCCCCTTGGTGTCTATCAGGCTTCTGTTCCCACCATTGAAGTAAGCTTCGGTTGGGTGTTGGAGAAACCTGGGGCTCCGCCGCGTTGCTGCGCGCCTGCATGCTGGGTAGAGGGAGGAGGCTGCGGGAGGCTGGTGGGACATGTGGGGAGCTAATGTGGGGGGTGCGGAGGCCTTAAAGATGCAGCTTGGTGACATTTTTGAAAGCTCTGAAGACAGAGCAGCTTGGGTTTGAATCCTGCCTCCACCACTTTCCTCCGGGAGACCCTGAGCACATGGCCACCTCTCAGAGCCTGTTTCCCCGTGTGTTACTGCTACCTCTTCTGTTTGGGGCAAGGACAGAGCGAGTGAGTCTGATTCTGGCTGAGCACTCCTCCCGGCCCAGAGAAAAGCACATGAGGGACAGTGAGGGGTGGTGGTGGGCTCCTACCTTCCTTCAGGAGGTCTGGGGCCATAGGCTGGCGCTGACAGGAGCACTCGCTCTTGCTTAGGTGCCGTGGGCAGCCTGGATGTGGGGTGGGTCTCTGTGGGGCGGGGCTGACTGTTGGTCCGGGGATGTAGGATCTGGACAGGTTCTGGCTCACATCTCCCTCTCCAGAATGCATGTTGGGGCCATGCAGTCCTGTCCGAGTTCAGGGTCTAGCACAAGTGTAACCTGACTGTGCCTCAGTGGTTGCACATTCCTGGCACACCTGGTGCATACTTGGAGCATACCTGGACCATATCTGGAGCAGACCTGGAGCATACCTGGCATGTACTTGAAACACACCTGGAGCACACCTTCCAGGCTTCCGGCCACTGGTCCATCTTGGTCCTGCTCAACCAGCATCAGACTCCTGGGTGAGATCACTTTTCCTGATGAAACTCAGATTCAGGGATGGGTAAAGAGCACTCTTTATGTGCCAGGCACTGTCCTAAGCACTTCACATTCATTAACTCACTCCATTTTCACAACCTGTCAGTTGGAGGTCATCAGTTCTGCTGGCCAAGAATTGTACCTCCTGCTCACCTTGAGGTGAGGTCCTGTGACTAGTTCTGACCAATGAGCTGTGAATGGAACCGACACATGTCATCCCCACACTAGAGCATTTAAATACCCGTGGCAGACCTCCCAAAACGCTTACTTCTTCCTGGCATGACAATCAGCAATGTTCCGGAATGTTCCAGAATGTGACTGCTCCATTAGGAGCAGGGGTTCCTCCAATGACCCAAAACAAACATGAAACATGAGTGAGAAGTAAGCTGTGTGATTTTCAGCCCCTGAGATGTTGGTTTTCTTTGTTTCTGCTGCCTAGCCTAACTTAGCCTAACTATTAGAAATTACACCCCATTTTACAGATGACAAAACTGAGACAGCTTAAGTCACTTACCTTCAGTCATGCAGCTAGTAAGTGATGAAATCAGATGACTGCAGAGTCTCTGCTTATTTCTTCTTTCTTTTTTAAATTCTCAACTGAGGATATACATATTTTTTATTTTAGAAAGATAGGGAGAGAAACATTGATATTAGAAACATTGATTGGTGCCCCTGTCCCTTGCCATAAGTGCCCTCACTAAGGACTGAACTTGTAACCTAGATATGTGCCGTGACTGGGAATTGAACCTGCAATCTATTGGTGTATGGATGATGCTCCAACCAACTGAACCACACCAGCCAGAGCCTCCTGCTTCTAAACTCTCTCCAGGCAGGACATAGCCATTCTGGATGGGGTTGGCTTCTGTTATCCTGTCTGCAATTGTTTGGGGATTTTCCTTTCTTTCTCTCTTGGGCACTGGCTCTCCTAGAAAACTTCCCTCCTTCAGCTCCTCTGGGGAGACTCTGGAGGCTGGATGAGAAGACCAGGTAGCTTTCTCCTCTGCCATTCTCACTTAGAAAGTTTAGCTCCTTCAGTTCAGCCTTGCCCAGGGAGGAATCAGTTCTTTTCACTGTCGCAGATCCCCAACCCATTCAGCAGCTCCTCCCATACTCTCGTTAAGCGAACCCCAACACTTCCTCTACTGCAGTCTTCAAGAGAGCAACTGTTTGTTACAAGGAAGAAAAAGCCTGAGGCCAGAGAGCAGAGCCCTGAGCTGATGTTTCAGAAATGACTTCTCCCCTCTTCACCCCAGACTTCTTCCTTTCCTCTTCCAGGGTCCCTGAGGTCCCTCTGCAGCCCCCAGCGAGCCAGAACCACAGCCCCACCGCACCCAGAGAGAGGCTCCCAGGGAAAGCCAGGCAGGCAAGGCTTAGGGCAACTCCAGCAAACCTCAGCTCCGCCTGCCCTGATCAGTTAACTCGACACTTATTCTACATTAAACACCAATTGGGCCAATTTTCTGCTGTAATTAAAACCTCTGCAGACATGTTCCCAGCTCTTCAGTGATGTTTATTAACCGTCCACTCTGAAGGAATGTGTGGCAGAGAGAAGGACAGAAAGGGCTGGTTCTGGGATTGGGAGAGCGGACACTGGGAGAGGCTGGGTTTGGAGCTGTCCTGTCTCCTTGGCTGGCTTCAGGCAGGGTGCAGGCGGCTGTGTGTGCAAAAGTGGCAGCATCTGTGTGTTTGCTGCTTCTGCGGTGGACACTCAGAGATATCCATCCATCCATACTGGCCAGCTGCCACCCTGCGCTTGTTGTATCATAAAGTCTCATTCTCCAGATTGCTGACAAGCAGCGTGTCTGGAATCTAGAAATACAGTCTCCTCTAACTCAGCAATCTGGGTTTATTTGTTATGTAGAATAACCTAGCCTATCCTGACAATTACATTTTAGATCCCCGGTTTGCTTACTGATCTAAGAAAGACCAAGAGATTTCTTGGTGAGGGAGCCCAGATCATGGAGAGAGACCATCGAGGTTGACAGGCAAAGCAGGCCAGGCTAGTTCCCAGGTGTGCCCAAAGTGTGAAGTTCATGGCTGCCAGCCACAGGGACTGTAAGCTCAATGCCTAGTACACCTGTGGTAGTTCAGTCAGCTGTTTACCAGAGAACCCCTGCAGACTGGAGCATGATCCAGCCCTAAGATGCCACTCTGCTTGTTGCTGTTGTTTTTTTCTAATCAATGAATTTTAATATTTTTGAGCAGCATTAGATTTACAGCAAAATTGCACAAATAGTGCAGCCAGTTTCCGTGTACACCCTCCCCCCAATTTCTCCTGTTATTAACATCTTGCTTAGTGTGGTACCTTTGTTAAAATGGATGAACCAATGTCAATATCATATTACTAACTAGAGGTAACAGTTGACATTAGGGTTGACTCTTTAAAAAAAAATAATTTATTTATTTGTTTATTTTTATTTTGAGAGAGAGGGGACCTGACGTGCAACCTAGTCATGTGTCCTGCCTGGGAATCGAACCAGCGACACTTGGCTCGCAGGTCAACGCTCAGTCCACTGAGCCACAGCAGCCAGGTAGGGTTGACTCTTGATGTTGAATATATCCCATGGGTTCTGACAACTGCAAGATTTCATGATCCACCATTATAGTATCCTACAAAATAGTTTCTCCACCCTAAATGTCCCTTGTGCTCCACCTACTCATACCTCCCCAAGAAACCCTGGCAAGCATCTCTGTAGTTTTTGCCTCTTCCAGAATGTTATAGAGCTGGAATCATACAGTCTATAGCTTTTTTCAGACTGGTTCTTTCACTCAGCAATATGCATTTAAGGTTCCTCCGTGTCTTCTCATAACTTGATAGTTCATTTCTTTTGATCTTTGCATCCTACTCCATTCTTACTTTTAAACATATTTTTCATCACCAAGGCTAAATTTTGTCACCGAATTTTTGTCACTCTGTAGAGAGGAACACAATCCAAGAGACACCTGTCAAAGGATGACTTAATGAAACAAGGGAACTGCCTGGACATCTGTAGTGGGGTCTGATCTCCACCATAGTCCAAGATCACTTCCAATTCCTCTGGGCCAGCATGTCACCCTGCCCCAAACCCTTCTGACCACCATCTCCATGTTCCACATTTTTGGGTGCACTGGGTTATCTGCTAGGAACTCTGCACCTCTTTTTGCTCTGCACTTTATCTCAAGGGCTGGAAGTCTGAAAACTACATGTCTGAGATGCAATTGTCAGCAGGGCTATAGGATGGAGTCCGTAAGTGGGAAACGTCCATATAAGATTAGTCAGGTGGAAGAAAAACAGGAGCCATCACTGTTCCTGTCAATGGCAAGCAAGAACTCAGGCCCATGCCCTGGCTGATGTGGTTCAGTGGATTGAGCACCAGCCTGCAAACCCAAAGGTTGCTGGTTTGATTCCTAGTCAGGGCACATGCCTGGATTGCAGGCCAGGTCTCCCCCTCTCTCCTTCCCTTCCTCTCTCTCTAAAAATAAGTAAATAAAATCTTTTGAGAGAGAGAGAGAGAGAGAGAGAGAGAGAGAGAGAGAGAGAGAGAGAGAGAGAAAGAAAGAAAGAAAGAAAGAAAGAAAGAAAGAAAGAAAGAAAGAAAGAAAGAAAGAAAGAAAGAAAGAAAGAAAGAAAGGAAGGAAGGAAGGAAGGAAGGAAAAAAGGAAGAAAGGAAGAAAGGAAGAAAGGAAGAAAGGAAGAAAGGAAGAAAGAAAGAAAGAAAGAAAGAAAGAAAGAAAGAAAGAAAAAAACTGAGGCCCTGGCAAGTGAGAGTCATGAAGTTTGCCTGGCACCCTCCAGGCATCATCCTGTGAATCGCCCACTTTGATTTTGAGAGCAGGTGGTTGAGATCATCAGCAGTTACTCTCCAGAGTTCCTGTCCGCGCTGACTTCTTGAATGCTGGCATGTCCCTCTCCAGTCCTCTCAGTGGGTTTGTAGGCTCTGGTTGCCTGTATTCAGTTCCTTCCTATTGAAATACCTAGAGTGGCTTCTGGCCTCTGAGCCTAACCGATGCGATGGGATCCAGGGAGGATGGAATATCAGTCTATTGGAGGGACGAGCTCCAGCTTGGTCATGTGACTGCTCTCATCTCTCAGTTCCTGGCCCATGTCTGGGATAGCCTGTCCTCTGCCGGTAGCAGCCACCAGACCAATGCATAGACAAATCTTTGAGTTCCCCCAGCCATAACCTTACAGCCTCCTTTATAGGTTCATTCTCTACCCAACCAGTAAATGTTGGGTTTGGGGCTCTCCCTCTTTCTCCAGACCACCCCTTCATGGCCATGTGCTTGAGTGATGCCTGCTGTTCTCTAACTATCTCTGTTTCTTCCACTTCTGGGCAGAATCATATTCCTGGCCCCCTTATAATTAAATGGGGCCACATGGTGCGTTCTGGTCAAGGAATTTTGAGCAAAACTAATGTCACTTCTGGGCTGGATCACATCATTGCTTTTCTCTCCCTCTCTTTTTTCTGTTGCTCTTCTCATAAAAGGACATGTGTCATTGGATTTGAAGCCCACTGAGGTAGTCCACAAGGACCTCATCTCCAGGTCCTTAACTTAATTACATTTACAAAGACCCTTTTTCCAAATATGGTCACATTCACAGAGCCCAGGTATTAAGACATGAACATGTATTTTGGGGGGCACCATTCAATATGCTATTATTATTCCCATTTTACAGGTGAAGAAACAAGGCAGAGAAAGCCCAAGCATCTTGTGGAACATTACACAGCCTCCAAGAGGGGAGGGCAGTACGCAAACTCAGGCTGTCCACTTCAAAGCCTGGGTTGCAACCACCTTTTCTGTCAAACAGAAAGCAGAACAAAACCCCTGTCCCATTGGACTTTCAATCCGGGTGGAGGACGTGGAAACAAGCGAATAATAGATATATAACAGTGTCAGGGAGAGCTGTGATAAATCAGGCGGGTAAAGAGCATGAGGAAGAGGCTCTCTCTTCTGTTGGAGTGATCCAGGAGAACTTTCTAGAGGAGGCGGCACAGGAGCAGACACCTGAATGAAAATCAAAGCAAGACTCACAGATAGTGGGTATAGGGGTAACTAACTCAGAGAGAACATAAAGCAATGAATAAATCAGAAATGGGTCTTTCTGCACCAACATCAGGGTCTGGTACCCAGACAGTGCTGGACAAATGTTTGTTGACTGAATGAATAAAAGCCCTCAAAATCATTCCTTTAACCTTGACCCCTAGAAAACACAAACTAGAGACAAATAGCCCTTGAGCAGCATTGTAATAGAACTTTCTGTGATGATAGAAATAGTCATTTTCTAGGTTGTCCAACAGAGTAGCCACAATGCATGGCCACCAGCTAGCTGTTGAGCTCTTGAAACATGGCTAGTGCTACTGAGGGGCTGGATGTTTAATTTTGTTTACTTCCAATGAACTTAAATGTAAATAGCCACATGTGGCTAGTGGCTACCCTATTGGGTGATATAGCTCTAGACCAGAGGTTGGCAAACTAAGGCCCCTGGGGCCAAATTCTGTGGGCCACTTGGTTTTGTGAATAAAGTTTTGTTTTGTTTTGT
This sequence comes from Furipterus horrens, assembly GCF_987537825.1. NCBI lineage: Eukaryota > Metazoa > Chordata > Mammalia > Chiroptera > Furipteridae > Furipterus > Furipterus horrens. The sequence goes on along the minus strand of NW_028327180.1, from coordinate 44,429,208 downwards.
TTTTAATCTTCACTTGAGGATATGTTTTTATTGATTTGAGAGAGAAAGGGAAAGACAGAGAGACAGAGAGAGAGAGGCATCGATGTGAGAGAGAAATATCAATTGGTTGCCTCCAGTATGTGCCCCAACTGGGATGGAACCCATAGCCTAGGTTCACGCCTTGACTGGGGATCAAACTCACATCCTTTTGGTGTATGGGATGACACTCCAACCAACTGAGCTACCCAGCCAGGGCTATAAACAAAGTTTTATTAGCACACAGACCCCCATTCCTTTACATATTGTCTATGGCTGCTTTCACCATGCAATGGCAGGCTTGAGTTGTTGCAACAGAAAACATGTGGCCTGCCAAGCCAAAAATATTAATTCTTTGATCCTGTACAGAAAAACTTTTCCCACCCCTGTTCTAGACTCTCATTTGGTCATTCCCATGACTAGTTGGTTAGCTTTATGATCATGAGCAAAGGCTTCCTTCCTCTAAGCCTCAGTTTTCTCAACAGCAAAATGGGTGACTTGTTCCTACCCTTTGCATGAGCTTGCTGGGCAATTAAAATTGGATGCTGTTGGTGATGGGCCTTTGAGAGAGGTGCCACCCCTGTCAGTGCCCCTGGTATTTAAACCCATGCTCCTCAGCTCTTTCATGACCGTTGTCTTTTCTTCCTGTTCATTTTTTCTGCATGTCTCTTCTGGCTCCCCCACTCTCCCGCCTGTCTTTCCTTCTGTTCTCTCTCCCTGTCTTCTCTCAATATTCCTCACCCACTTTCTCGTCCCAGACTCGCGGATGTGAGAAAGTTCCAGCAGCAATTGCAATCTCCTCTCCTCTCATGTGGCTCCCAGATAAGACAGTAAAAATCCGATTTTCAGCAATTTGCTTCATTTGGGAGCTCTCTCGTGTCTCCCTTTCTCCCCCTGACACCAGCTTAGCAAAATTGCCTAAGCAGAGTGGATCTTTTTAACCACTTCCTAGTCAGAAAGTGGTTATAAAAGATTTTGTGAGAAACTTGGCCCCAGCCTTGTTGTTGGCAGTGTGCTTGGGGGTTAGTGCAGAGGTGTTTAAGGAAGGGATGGATCTGGGCAAGTTGATGGGAATGAACTAGGCAGGAAGAGGCATGGGGAGGAAACACAATTACCAGAACCAGAGAGAGAGGCAGCTGAGGGGAGAGGGTCTGTTCACAGGAGCTGCTTCTTGGCTGGAAACAAAAGAGAAATGGAAGAATCTTCACCAGCAATTTGGGAAGTGGGTCCCTTCCCCAAACCAGAGGTGGTGGTAGAAACAATAAACATTTATTGAGCACCTACTATGTGCCAGGCCCCCTCATTGAATCCCCACAACAGTTGATGAAAAAAAAGTGTTTGTCTTTTGTAGGTATTAGTTAAGGCAAATGTTAGGCAGCTATGACAACAAGGCCCCCAAATGCAGGTATCCCTCCCTGTTCAAACATTTGCTATTTGGAAAATGCAGTCTCCACAGTTATCTGAACTTGTCACCCAGACTCATAATCTGAACTCAGGAATTGAATGGATGTGGCTAGCAAGGGAAACATTATAGTGGCTTAAAAGACACAGAAGGTCACTTCTGACTCACATAACAGCCGTAGTTGGTACATGTCCTGAATTGCACAAAGCCAACCACTCTAGAGTGACAGGCTCTCTTAAAGGATATCACAGATGGTAGCTGTCTTTGTCCATTCAGGCTGCTATAACAGAATAACACAGACTGGGTGGCTTGTAAGTGACAGACATGTATTTCTCACAGTTCTGGAGACTGGAAGCCCAAGATCAAGATGCAGGCAGATTCGGTGTATGGTGAGAACCCACTTTCTGGTTCACAGGCAGCAGACTTCTCATTGTGACCTCATGTGTTGGAAGGTACGAGGGAGCTCTGTGCAATCTCTTTTATAAGGGCACTAATCCCATTCATGAAGGCTTCCCCCTCATGGCCTAATGACCTCCCAAAGGCTCCTCCTCCTAATTCCATCACATTGAGGACTAAGTTTCAACATGTGAATTTGATGAGACACACACGTTCAGTCCATAGCAACAGGCTTTGTAAATGTTTTGTCCCTGCATAACAGAGGCCTGCAGCTTCCCAGCCTGTCACATCTGAATCTCACCAGCTGTGCACATGCTAAGGCAGCGGTTCTCAACCTTCCTATTGCTGCGACCCTTTAATACAGTCCCTCATGTTGTGGTGACCCCAAGCATAAAGTTATTTTTTTTGCTACTTCATAACTGAAATTTTGCTACTGTTATGAATCGCAATATAAATATGTGATATGCAGGATGTATTTTCATTGTTACAAATTGAACATAATTAAAGCATAGTGATTAATCACAAAAACAATATGTAATTATATATGTGTTTTCCAATGGTCTTAGGTGACCCCTGTGAAAGGGTCGTTCGACCCCCAAAGGGATAGCGACCCACAGGTTGAGAACCACTGTGCTAAGACAATGCCACATAATTTGTATTCTATTACCAAATGCTGTGTTAGTTAGATATCACTTCGGCTGCTGGAACAGAAACCCAACATTCTCATGGCTCAAACAAGAGATAACTTAGCACTCACCTCATTATCTGGGTATAGATGGTCCAGGGCTGGGGTGGTTGGCTATATTGTGGTGGGGGCACAGCCTCTTTCTTCTTGTGTTCTACCATCTTTAGGGTGGACCTAGACAACCTCCAAACAAGTCCAACCTCCAGCCAGTAGGAGGGGAAGGTTGGGGAGGCTCTGCTCCGCCCTTTCACTGCTGCTCACAAGCTATCGGCCGGAATGTAGTCACGTGACATAGCTTCAAAGAAGGCTGGGAAATGTAGCCTCTTTCCTACTTAAAAATGGAGGGGTTCTAGTAATACAAAAGACAAGGAATGTGGAGGGGAGAATGAGGAATGACTGCTTAGTTGGTTCGGGGTCTCCACTGAGAGGAATGAAAAAGTTCTGGAACTATAGAATGGTGTTAGTTGTGTGAGAAATGCTCACAATAAAATACTGGAACACAGGACTTGAGAAGCAAAGCGAGGCATTTATTCATGAGTCTGCAGAGTCGGGCACACAGCCAGCCAGGGGCATGCATGCGGGAAGTAGACAAAGTCAATTGATTTTATACTAATGCGATTAGCTCCCCATCCCTAGTACAATTAGCTCCCCCTCCCCTTTCCTTCTTCCCATTTCTCTATAACTGGTTAATCCAGGTTCACAATCTAACATGATTAACTACTTAACTAAGGGTAATCTAGTTATAGGTCTATCTCCAACTTACTTGCAAAGTTATCAAGCTACATCTTCCCATTTCTCTGTGTTTGGTGATGACAATCTTCCTCCTTTTGATCCCAGAGATATGTGTGAGGAGCTGTGCGATGTTCTTTCCTGGCCCCTTTTCCATGATTCATCTGTTAATTATCTCCTACTGGTTTGAGAGTCACTGGCTTCTTTATCCCTTACAGTTGTCAAATATTGTGAATGTATTTAGTGCTATTGAGTTGCGTGCTATAAAACTGTTACCATGGTAAAGAGATGCAATAGCTCTACCTAAGACACAGAGGCAAACAAACACAGGAGACTGTCAAGATGAGGAGACAGAGAAGTATGGCCCAAAAGAAGGAACGGATCAAGGTTCCAGTGGGGGGACTAAGCCACGAGGAGATAGCCAACCTAACAGATGAAGAGTTCAAAACACTGGTGATAAAGATGCTCACAGGCTTGACAGATATGCTTAAGTACGGCAAACGCATAAGGGAAAAAGTGGAGTCTATGCTAAATGAAACGAAGGAAAATCCACACAAAACTGATGGTGAAGGGAAGAAAACTGGCTTTTGAATCTATGATTTGGAACTTAAGGAAGAAAAGAACAGTCAACCAGTACAAAAAGAAGAAACAAGAATTGAAAAAAAAAAAGAGGAGAGGCTTAAGAACCTCTAGGACAATAAATGTGCCAACATCTGAATCATAGGGGTGCCAGAAGGAGAAGAGGAAGAGCAAAAAATTGAAAGTTTACGTGAAAAAATAATGAAGAAAAACTTCCCAAATTTGGCAAAGGAAATAGACATACAAGTCCAGGAAGCACAGAGAGTCCCAAACAAGCTATACCCAAGGAGGACCACACCAAGACACATCATATTTAAAGTGCCAAAGGTTAAAGATAATGAGAGAATCTTAAGAGTGGCAAGAGAAAAGCAGAGAGTTACCTACAAAGGGGTGCCTATAAGGCTGTCAGCTGATTTCTCTAAAGAAACTTTGCAGGAAAGAAGGGACTGGCAAGAAGTATTCAATGTGATGAAAAGCAAGGACCCACAACCAAGACTACTCTACCCAGCAAAGTTATCATTTAGAATGGAAGGGCAGATAAAGGCTTCCCAGACAAGGTAAAGCTAAAGGAGTTCATCATCACCAAGCCATTATTACATGAAATGTCAAAGGGACTTACTTAAGAAAAAGAAGACCAAAATTATGAACATTAAAATGACAACAAACTCACAACTATCAACAACTGAATCTAAAAAATAAAAAAATCCAACTAAGCAAACCAGAATAGGAACAGAATCATAGGTGTAGGGATCATTTGCAGGGTTATCAGCTGGGAGGGGAAAGGGGGAGAAATGAGGAAATGGTGCAGGGGTTAAGAAGTGTAATTGGTATGTACAAATAGACAGGGGGAAGTTAAGAATAATATAGGGAAGAGTAAAGCCAAAGAACTTATATGCACTACCCATGGATATGAACTAAGAGGGATTTGATTGGAGGGAACAAGGGTTCTGGGCAGAGGGGAGCAAAGGGGAAAAAAATTGGGACTACTGTAACAATATAATCAATAAAATATACTTTAAAAGTTGATATCATGGTAAATTTTAGGTTATGTGTATTTTATCACACACACGCACACAAAAAAACCAACTATTTCCAATGAAAGACAAGGAGAAGGAGTATTGGAAAACAGTCATTGCCCCAAGCAGAAACCTGGGTGAAGAGGGAGAGCAAGCCATGCAGATGCCTGAAGCAGATTTTTCCTGGAGGAAAAGCATATGCAGAGGCCCTGAAGCTGGAGCTCACTAGGAGTGTTTGAGAAACACTGAGGAGGCTGGAGTGAGATGAGGGAGGGGGACAGTGGTAAGAGAGGAGGGCAGGAACTGAATCCTACCAACACCTGAATGAGCACGTGCCGATCCTTCCCCAGAGCCTTGCATTCTGTTGTCACCTGGATCTTAGTCTAGTGAGACCCTAACCAGAACCTAAGATGACATATGTGTGTTGTTTAAGCTGCTAAATATGTGGAAATTAGTGACAGCAGCAACAGGAAACTAATTCAAGGTGGAAGCCACGGTGAGGTGGGGCAGGTTTTGAGCAGAGGTGGGGAGATGGGCTCTGGTGCTCACGGAAACATTTTGGGGGCTGTGGGGGGAACAGATTTTAGGGTGAGGGCGGAGCTGGGGACCAGAAGCAACTGAGTTGTCCATTTGAGTGATGTTGGGCTGTACCAGGTGAGGGCCCATAAAGGTCGTGAGAAGTGAAGTTCAAGATTTGGATGTGAGGGGAGAGAGACAGAGACAGAGACAGAGAGAAAGTCAAGGATGACCAAAGGTTTCTTACCTGGGTACAGAGATCCCCCAGCCCCCTTCACCCCCAGCTCCAGTCCCCACCTCTGTCCGTTTCCCTCCAGCCTCCATCGAACCTGTAGAGGCCACATACTGCCTTCTCCTCTGAGGCCTTGACCCTGTCATGTGGTCTTCCACTCACCACATCTCCATTCTCAGAACAGGATGTCAGATGATGCTGGGGAGGGGCTGAGGGCTGCTAGCCCCGTGACCCGCAACAGGATTGGGGATCTCCCTCCTTCCCATCTGAGCTCAGCAAAACCAGCTCCCAGCTCGCCCCTTGGTCTACACTTGTCTCTGGATTTTTCTTCCCTTCTTGGTAACCAAATTATCCCACCTCTGCCTCTCCATGGGGACTGCCCACTGGGCTGTGGGGGAGGAGGGGTAGAGGAGGGACCCCGTGTCCCCGGGTCCAGCGCAAGATATTAAACCATCAATCATCTGCCAATGCTGACTGCCCCCTGCTGGGGACCCTCACAGGACTTCACCCCTCTGTGAGCCCTGGACCAGGGGCAGTTCCAGTAAAGGCCTGGAGCCCTGGGTAACCTGTCATGGCGGGGCTTCAGAAGAAGTTCACAGACCTCACCCACCTAGATCTGCAGACAGACATACTGGGTTCAAATCCAGGAGTCACTTCATCACTCTGTGCCCCAGTTTCTCCATCTGTAAAGTAGAGATAATAACATTTTTAATATGCTTTATTGATTATGCTGTTACAGTTGTCCCAATTTCTTTTTCCTTTGTTCCCCTCCACCCAGTAACCCCCCCACCCTCCAGTTGTCCCCCCCCCCCCTTAGTCCATTCTCATTGGTTTTGCACATAGTTCTTCTCAACATCTTCCTGTCTACTCCACTCCCTCCTACTATGCTTCTTAATTCCTGTACCATCTCCCTCCCTTTCCCCACTTCCCCCTCCCTGCTGACCTCCCCCCAATATGTTCCCCATACCTATAATTCTTTTCCCACTCTCATTGCCTACTTAGTTTGCCTTTGTTTTGATTCCCTAGCTTCTGTTGTTGGTTGTTGTGATACAGTTTTCATTTAAATATTCATAGCTTTGATCCTCCTTCTCCTAAACAAGTCCCTTTAACATTTTATATAACAGTGGTTTGGATTTGATGAACTCCTTCAGTTTTACTTTGTCCTGGAAGCACTTTCTCTGCCCTTCTATTCTGAATGACAGCTTTGCTGGATAGAGTAATCGTGGTTGTAGGTTTTTGCTCTTCATTACTTTGAATATTTCTTGCCAGTCCCTTCTTGCCTGCAGAATTTCTTTTGAGAAATTAGCTGATAGTCTTATTGGGACCCCTTTGTATGTAATTCTCTTCTCTCTTGCTGCTTTTAAGATTCTCTCTTTATCCTTAATTTTTGACACTTTGATTATAATGTGTCTTGGTGTGGTTCTCCCTGGGTCCAGTATTTTTTTTTAACTCTCTGTGCTTCCCGGACCTGTAAGTCTATTTCCTTCCCCAAGTTAGGGAAGTTCTGCTTCATTATTTTTTCACATAATTTTTCAATTTTTAGTTCTTCTTCTTCACCTTCTGGCGACCCTATGGTTTAGATGTTGGCCTGCTTATAGCTGTCCATAGGTTTCTGAGCCTCTCCTCATTTTCCTCACTTTTCATTTTCTCTTTCTGCACTGATTAACTCTTTGTTCCTTTCCTATGTTCCGATTTGTTGATTTGATCCCTGGTTTTCTTTCCCTCACCACTAGTTTCATATGTGTTTTCATTAATTTCAGCAGACTAGCCTTCATTCCTTCCCCATCTTGTTTAAGGTCTGCTGGTAGGTCTGTAAGCATTCATATAACCAAAGCTCTGAACTGTGCCTCAGAAAGATTTCCTATCTGCTGACCCATTAGATCAGATATTTGCTGTCTGGTCAGCTGCAGCACCAGGATCTCTATCATGATCTGTGCCATCCTGACAGTTTTGTGTTTACCTTTGCTTCACACGTCCTATGCTATAGGGGGTGGAGCCCCGTGCACTCATCATTTCTGGGCAACCCTTCTCACCATGCTGTGTGGGAGCAGGGGTCCAAGATGGATTCCTGCTGTTCACTCTCCGCTGAGAGACTGGGAGCCTCCTCCTTTGTCCTCACGCCCTCCGGCCCTCAGTCCAAGGCAATGGGGCTCTGCCTTTCCCAGTGTCGGAATCGTGAGCTGACGGGTTTACTCTGCACCAGGGGTGCTCCCCAGGCACTTCTTGCCTCCCCTTAAATATGGGTGTCTGTGCTTACCGCTGTCCCACCGCTGTCACCGCAGCTGCCGCTGCCAGCACAGCTTGATCTCTCTGCCCCGGCTTCACCCCTCCTACCCATCCAGACGAGCACCACTTCTTTATAACTTCATGTATTGGACTTCCATGTTATTTTCTGGAACTTCTGGTTATTTCTGGTTTTGCGGTAGTTGTATTCCTTCTTAGTTGTGGGGGGAAACAGAGCGTGTCAGTCTAGGCCTCCATCGTGGCCAGAAGTTTCGAGATAATATTTTCAATGTCATTGAAGTTCATTATGAGAATCGCATGAGTGAATAGGATGGTTACATCTAGCGCTTAATCTTGTCTATGATTTGCTGCTATAACTATTGTCCTTGTCCTAGCCTAGATAGGGGATCATCATAGAGGTCTCCTTTTGATGCCATGAGGTAAGCCCCTAGTGGGAACTCGAGTCCTGCGCCAAGATGGTTCGTGGCTTCAAACAGGAAAGAATTCACAACCAAGCTAGCATAGAGTTTAAAGTAGAAGCAAGATTATTGAGCAGAGAGGATAAGCAAGGAAAGTCATTTCATAGAATGGTGGCCTCTCCTCACAAGAGGAGCAGAGACCCCAACTGTCTCTAGAGGTTAAGCTTATATCTGTTTGTAGTTTCTATGGAAAATTGCTGGTATAGAGAAATAGAGGGGGAAAAATTGGGATTAACTTGAACTTTTACAAGGTATATTTTGTGGTCTGTTTTTCCTTTATGTTATAGGTAAATGATAAGGTACAGGTGAGTAGCTATTAATCAATCTTTGCAGGAATTTTCTTTGTCCGGAGGTTCTTTATGGTCTGCTGGTATCTCCGGTCAGTCGAGTTCCATGTTAGCAGCATGGGGCAGGCTCTGACTTTATTTTGTTGGACTTTAGTTAATTTATATAGTCCTGACGCCCCTCTCTTATATTACTTTCAGATAACAAGGCTCAGCACTTTGCACTGGCTGTTCCTTCTGCCTGGAATGCTCTTCCCCCAGATACCCGTGTGACTCCTTTGCCTGCTTCAGGGCTTTGCTCAATGTCACCTCCTCAGTGAGGTCACCCTATTAAAATCACATGTAGTTCCCCTGCCTACCCTCACCCACCTTGGTTTTACTTCTCTGTCACACACACTACCACATCTTGTATTGTTGGCTGTGTTTGCTGGGCCTACCTGTCCCCCCACTGGAGTGTCAGCCCCAAGGGCAGGGGTTTATCTATTCACTGCCCAGCCCACCACCTGGCATGGTAGATAGTTGTTGAGTGAGTAAATGTATTAATGAATGAATGAATTTCATTCAACCACTCTTAGAGAGCTCCCAAGGCTGCTCTGGCTGAGCCTGTCAGCAATCCTGGGTTTTCTGGGGGTGCAGGGGGTGTTATTGGTCATGTATAGGGGCCTGGGCTGGTCCTCTGTCACCTTGGTGTGGCCTTTTTTTTTTTTTTTTTTGATGTAAAATTCACCTACTGTAGAATCAACAATTTTAAAATATGTATACAATCCAGTGACATTTCGCACCTTCCCATGTTGTACAATCACCACTTCTATCTAAAGTTCCAGAATTTTCTCTCACTTCAGAAGGAAGCCTGTACCATTAAGTCACTCCCAATTTTCACCTTCCTCCGCACCCCTGGCAGTCACCAATCTGTTTTCTCTATGGTCTTATTAATTATGTTTTCTAGTTTCATCCGCATCATAGCGTGTGTCAGCACATTGTTCCTTTTTAAGCCTGAATGATATTCCATCATGCAAATGAACCACATTCAGTTATCTGGTCATCTGCTGGCAGACATTTGGGTTATTTCCATATTTTCTGTGTGGTTCTTTAAAAGGCACACCTTCCTCTGGGAAGATGGAGGGGTGGCAAGGGAAACAGATGACACCAGCTCATGCTCCAGCTCCTGTCCAGCACACCTGTGCAGTGAGCAACCTGTTCATAGCGACCGTGCCTGTGCGATGTGTCTCCTGAGCAGCTCAGGAGGTGCAGGGCACTGTGAAGACCCCCAAGGGCAGCACCCCCTCACCTAGGCTTTCAGTCCACCAATCCTTAATCTCTGTGCCCTGCTCACCCCTGTGGAAAACTGGTCAGGGAATTGGGCCACTCTGGGTGGTGACCCAAGCCCCCAGCCCCCCTGCCTGTTGCCTCGGCTCTGCCTCCCTTCTCCTCCTGATTCTGGAGGCCCTTGCCTTCCCCAGCCCTCACCTCATGTCCCCTCTGTGGCAGTCTATCTTTTTTAATTTTTATGTATTGATTTTTATTTTATGTTTTTATTGAATTGAGAGAGAGAGGCATTGACTTGTTTCGATTTGTTGTTCTACTTACTAATGCAATCATTGGTTGAGTCTTGTAAGTGCCCTGACTGGGATTCGAACTTGCAACCTTGGTGCATCTAGACGATGCTCTAACCAACTAGCTGCCAGCCAGGGCTGGCAGCAGTCTTTACCCAGCCTGGAGTCCCACACCTGCCTGCTTCTCTCAACCCTCTCTCAGTCTCTCCAGCACAGTGACTATTTTTATTTTTCCTTCTTATTAAATTTCCAACTTTGGCAAACACCATGGCCCCTGCCTCACCGCCTCTTCCCCCCTTTCCCTAAGAGCAGATTTGATTCACTTGCGTTTTATTAACAGATTAAAAAAAATAAAAAAAAAAAAGACTCAGCTGCCACCACTCTATGCTTTCTCTGCTTTCTTGGAGAGAGACTAGATGGAGTGGGGAAAGGCTGTAGGGTCCCTCTGGGGGTTTAAGTTTGCCCTCCTCCCCGCACACCTGGATGTCAGACCTTTTCAGCACAGCCTGAAGAGGAGGGTGGGGAGGCGCTGGGCCCTTTCCTCAGTTTGGGGAATATGATGGGTGTCAGATCTCTTGTCCCCTAGGTGGAATTTGAAATAAATAAATGAAATTCTAAAAAAAAAAGTAAATAAATGAAATTCTTATGGAGTCCCCCCAAGACACTGGGTGCTGGAGACTTTGGGTGAGGAGCAGACCACTACCCTGGTGGGCCTTGGAAGTGGGGGCTTAGATTTGGAACACCCCCAATCCAAAACCAGAGCTGCCTCCACTCTCTCCCTTCCAAATGGCTGGCTCAGGCAATGGAAGGCTCCAGGCTGGGACATCACCTACCCCAGCCCAGCTCTCGTGCTTTTTCCTCCCCAGGAGAATCGGATCCCCCATTCTCCCCTCACTCCTTGCCTCCTAGAGCTGAGAGCAAATTGCTTCTTCATACCCTCAGGATGTCCCCCCACCCCCGCCCCAATTTTTTTGTGGTAGTAGCCATGGCAACCAGGAACCCAGCTGTATTTTATTTTCTTGGGATACAGGATGGGGAGTGGTGAAGGGATGGAAAAACCAACTGAGTTGGTTTAGCTGGGACCTTTCTCTCCCTCTCCCTCTCCTCCCCCCACCCCCCCCAGGGCCTGGTCCAGGCTTGGTTCACAGCCCAGACTACCTGTCTGGGTTTCCTTGCCAGGCCATGGCTCCCTCCTGGGTCCTTCCTTCATCAGCCCCCAAAGCTAAGGTTAAATGGTGCCCTGGTTCCTGATGGAATCTCTTTCCCCATCTTTCTCTTTTCCCTTTTCTCTACAATCCCCTACTCAGGGTGGGCTAGTACAGTTGGGCCGGTTGGACACTACACAGGAAGCACTGGGTGAGCTCAGGCCATGCTTGAGTGGCCATTTCTCCTTTGCCCGGGTGCCCCTTATGGATTAACCTCTGCCCTGTCATAACTGACGCTAACTCTCCATCCACTATTAGGAGAGCCAATTGCTTCAATAAAAAAATTCTGTTCTGCTTTGACTGGTGTGGTTCAGTTGGTTGGGCATTGTTCTGCAAGGCGAAGGGTCACTGGTTCAATTCCTGGTCAGGGCACCTGCCTGGGTTGCGGGTTTGGTCTCAGTTGGGGTGTGTACGGGAGGCAACCGATTGGATCGATGTTTCTCTCCCTCTCTCCCTTGACTCCCCTCTCTCTAAAAATAAATAAATAAAATCTCCTTTAAAAAATCAGTTCTTGTCATACCCCAGAGCAGGGGAGGAAGGGAAGCCTTGTCAGGAATTTGGGGTTTTGAACAACACAAGTTATATACCTTAGAGAGAGCAAACACGAGCAGGAGGAACTTCCAGAGGGGCCAGGGCTGGGGTCTGGACTGGGTAGCTCCTCTCACTGGAGGTACAACCTATTTCCGCTACACCCTTTGAACATGGACTGTAATTTTTTTACCTGCTTTGACCATTTGGGTCCAGCGGAAGTGCAGCACAGTTCTGAATCAGGGCTTCAAGGGGTGCTCCATGGTTCTGCTCACTGGCTGGAAACCTTGCCTCTGTCACATGACCAAAACCCAGGCTAGTCATGGTCACGGAGGAGAATCCTGTCCTCCCAGCTGAGGCTCTCCTAGACCAGCTTGCAGCCAGCTGAGTCCCAGACATGTGGAGAGTCCAACTGGGGTGAACAGAGTGTGCCTCCTGGACCCACAGCTGACCACAGGCTCAAGAATGAGCCCAACCAAGATAAGAAGAACTGCCCTTGACCCATAGATGGCAGAGCCATGATTACTGTTAAGTGTGTAAGCCACTGGATTTGGGGGGTAGTTCGTTACACAGCATAATGGGCTATCTGTAACTGACGGTGATTTTGTTACCATCTCCTTCAATTCCTTATGAGTGCATCCTCTCCACTCTCTCCCTCTCTCACTTCCATTCAGCTTCACCAGCCTCCTGGCTGATCCTCACACTCTCCAAGCTTGTTCCCACCTCTGGGCCTTTGCACCTGCTGTTCCCTCTGTCTGGAACTCCCTCCCCCCAGATCTTCACGTGGTCCCTCCGTTGCCCCCTTAGGACTCTGTTCATGTGTCCACTTCTCTGAGAGGCCCTCCCTAGCTAGGACGGGGGTGCCATCCTCTAGTCCCTCACCAGCCCCTGCCTCTAATTGTTGTTTTGGTGCTTACCACTACCTGAAATTGTCTCCTTCCCTTCCTGTCTCACTTCCCCTCGGCCCTCCTGGTGCTTCCTGGGGCCCCCTCCAATTTTTGTCTCAGGGTCTGAGACACATTCTTATCTCAGCCTCTAGAGGAACCCATTCTAAGACAGCTCTAGAAGCTAGAGAAGATTCTGGATTTGGAGCCAGGACACCTGCTGGTGCTGGGTGCCATCTGATGTCACTAGGAGACACCTGATGTCCAACTGTGCCACAGTTAAGGATACTAAGGTAGACCCAGGCCTTCAGAAGGAGGCAGAAGAAGCCTCCATAAATACTCTCCTCATCTGCCTTTTCCCTAATGATTTTCCCATCCATGGATGATCGTGTTCCAAGTCCACAATTTCATTACCAGTGGCAAAATAGCGCTATTTCCAACCTATCAGTGCATTTTCACATCTATGCACCTGCATTCCCCACCAGGCTGGGAACCTCATGACAGAGGCAACAGGTCCCAAGAAAACAAACATTTTCTTTATTTTATTTCTTTTTAGAGAGCGGGAAAGGGAGGTAGAAAGTGAGGGTGAGAGACATCAATGTATGGGGACTGGCCTGCAATCCAGGCATGTGCCCTGACTGGGAATCAAACCAGCGACCTTTCAGTTCACAGGTCGGTGCTCAATCTACCGAGCCACACTAGCCACGGTAAAAACAAACATTTGCTAAGTGAATTTGAATTCAGGAGATGGAGCCACTAGAAGAAATAGAAAATGAACAGGTATTTGTCATTTAGGGCAAAGAAACATGGCAACACTCCCTGTACTTCTGGTATCAAAGACTGCCCAACTCCATCCTCCTCTGGCCTCCAGTTCTGGCTGAGGGTCCCAGACCCTCCGCCCACCTCCATCACCACCGTCATCCAATGGACTTGGGAATGGATGGGGACTTTGTGGAGAAGAGAGATCGTCTGTCTCTAGGTATCAACATTGCTTCCCTTAAAAAATTTCTTTTATTTTAAACCTCCCCACAATTCAAATGTTTCTCTTATTATCTTCTGCCGAGGGAAAAAATTAATAACATGGTGCAATATAAAATACTAAATTAAAGGCATTTTGGAACCAGCAATTATTTCATAAGCTTCTCTTTTATTGCTGCACTAATGTGCCTAATTGCTGTCTTAATGAGGACATTAATTTCTAGCTAATGTGATGTTATTATAGAAATTGCAGTCAATCTCTTAAAAGGAGGGAAGTGCTAGAAAGCTGTCCCATGAGGCTGGGGTTCTGGTCACCCTGGGGCAGAGGGGCAAAGGAGAAGAAAAGAGATGATGCTGGAACCCAGGCTCAGCATAGGGGTGGCTGGGAGTCAAGGAAGTGGGAATGCAGGGGAGTCTCTCAAATAGTGGGCAGCCTGGAGAGGCCCCAGTCAGAAGCAGCTGTTGCCATGCCTGGGGATCTAGGTAATGAGATTTAATAGAGAAAAGTGTTAGAATAATTGTAAAACCTAACATTAGTGGCAGGAACTGTGCAGCATTTTATATCTTAATTCTTGCAATAACCCTATGAAATAGATAGCATCATTATTCCCATTTTATGGATGGAGAAACTATAGCACAGAGAGGTGGAGTAACCTACCCATGGTCACACAGCTAGTAAATGGTGGAGATGGGCTTTGAACCCAGCCCAGTTGGCTTAACCTCTGAGCTAGTGGCCAGTGCCCTGTCACCATCAATGACCATAATAATCTCAACCATTTATTGAGAGTGCATTATGCACCAGCACTGCACAAGCCCCTCACACCTCATCTCAGGGTGGGCTTCTCTTAGAAGAAGAGTAGCAGGTCAAGCCACATCTGAGTACTGGATGATACAACAGGGAGGACAAGGCTAGGGGCTGGGCTGCACCCCCACAAGACCACGAAATACATTGTAGGGTGAGGAACCCACCCTTTGGTGTGTGGCTGACGTTCTCTGTGCCTCAGCTGCTCATCTATGGATTGGAGATAATAATGGAACCTACCTCCTAGGGCCTGTTCTGAGGATTAAGCAAGTTCAAATATTATATTAGTCAGAGTAAGTAAGTGACAAGCACCCCCAACCCCCCAGGGCTTAACATACTACAGGCTTATTTCTCACTCACATGGCAGGTGGCTCTGCTCCACTTGTAAGCCCAGCCTCCCTCTGAACTGTGTTGCCACCTCCTTCCAGTGTCTCAGAGCCCTGTGCAAGTCCCTCTCTGTGCAGCCAGGAGGTGACAAGGGCAGAGAGAGTGCCTGGAGAGAGGAAGGGGTGTGAAGTTTTGGAGTCCTGAATACAGAATGTTTAGAGGTTATGCCAGTCACACCAGGATAAAGATGAAAAATGGGTGTGAGGGCAAAGCAGCCCAAGCTGGCACCCCACTGTCCCCCAGAGTTTAGTCACTTGTCTCCATCTTCTGCACACCTCCTTGTCAAGCACACAGCAAGTTCACCCTGTAAAAACACAACACTTTTAAATTCTGAAAGTTTAAACAGTGAAAGGAGGAGAAGCCCGTATCTCCCCAGTGCCCTTATCCCACACTTGAAAACAAATGAACAAAAATGGATGACAATGAAAAAAATGGGATCAAATCCCCATCTCAGGCCACATGTTCATCACTGGAGGGGAGGGGAAGTCAACCCTGCCACGGTGTTCCACGTTGACCTAAAATCAAAGGAAAACTGTGAAAGAGGAAAGGAATGCCAGGAGATTTCCATGGGCCTGGACTCGGTGTGGGGTGGTGCTTGAAGCACAAAGTACAATTAGTCCAGAGTGTTAGGAACTTGAACAAGTGAAGTCTGGACATAAACTCTATCTGATTCCTGATTCTCACATACCCCGGCCAGGTAGCTGAATTGGTTAGAGCATCATCCTGATACACCAGGGTTGCAAGTTCAACCCCCTGGTCAGGTCATATACAAGAATCAACCAATGAATGCATAAATAAGTGGAACAACAAATCTCTCTCTCTCTCTCCCTCTCTCTCTCTCGCTCTTTCTCTTCTTCCCTTCCTCTCTCTCTAAAACTTTTTTTAAAAAGAGAACATGATCTAGGAAGACTTATGCACTGTTGTTCAGGACATCAGAGTCACAAAGAGGGGAGGTAGTTGCTGTGGAGACCGGAATGAAGGAACTAGGCCAGCACCCAAGGGATTAGCCAAGGTGAGGGCTGATGCTGCATTACTCAAGCACAAGCTATGACGCTGTAACAAAGAGGCCCAGTAATTCAGTGGCTGTAACAGGATGAGTGTTTATTTCTTGCTCATGTAAGTGTCCAGAGGTTAACTGTCCAGGGCTAGTGGTACAGTTTGCTGTTCACATCACTGGTGGATTCCCTCTGGGGTTTCCAGGGGAATCAGCTAAAAGGAAGTAGAGGGCAACAACTTCCTTTGAAGGACATACCTGGAAGTTGCACACATCTCATTGGCCAGAACTTAAGTCACATGGGCACTCTTAGCTACAAGGGAGAGTGGGAAATATAGTCTCCAACAGAGAAGCTATGTGTCCAGGTAAAACTCAGGAGGTTGTAATCTTAAAAAGAAAAAGAGGAGGATGGATGCCCGGGGCTGGATCTACTGCACTTAGGAGCAGGCTCTGCCATCTGTGACCACTGGCCCCATGTAGAAGGACAGGAGCATCCCAACTCCATACTCCATACCCTCTCTGCACACACACACTCACACACACTCACACAAGTGATCTTTTTATTAATTATAATTTACTTTTAAATTTATTTTTTAATTTAAAAATTTTATTTATTTAAAATTTATTTTTAAATAATTTATTATTATGTGTTTCTTTACTATTTATTTATTCATCATCAGTGAACAAGATAAATGAATAGAGTACCTGGCATTTAGTAGGCACTGATGAAATATGGCAACCACAACGCCATGGTCTCACTAAACCTGTTTCTTCTTCCTGTTCTTCCTGTACACACAGGAAGACTATATTTCCCAGCCTCTTTTCTCACTGGGCAAGGTGATGATGTGGCTGAGTTCTGGCCAATGAGATACAGGAGTGATTGGTCTATTTCTGGGATAGGATCCTAAAATATCCTGCCAGATCCTCCACCTCTGTCCTCTGACGTCAGTCAATCAGCCTGTCAGGTGTGAAAGATGAAGGGGAGGACTAGTTTCTTAAACTGGGGAGCTGGGGGTTGAGGGGTGATGTCTTTGTACTTCCATATTCTCACTCATAAAGTAGGATAATAACAGCATCTACCTCACAGGGCTATTTGAGGATTTAATGAAATGAATTAATTTTTGAAAAGTGAAATATGTTCATTTTACCATTAATTCATTTCCTTAATATTTAAAAAGTGAAATAAATTTATTAAATGAATTAATATTTGAAAAATGCTTAGAACAGTACCTAATGGGATTGAGGACTATATATGTTTTCAATATATTTTTAATGTATGATTTAATAAATAAGCAATGTACTTGCAACCCCAGTTAAGAAATAGAACATGAATGATACCTAGACATTGATAAAGTAAATACCTATGTCACCCAAATTTGTCATTATTACATTGAAGGAAAAGAACAGGAAGCTAGGAGAATAACCCCAGGGGGAACCAAATTAGATAGGGAAGGAAGTTGAGAAAGGCGTCTTCCTCGAGACATTGCATTTTGAGCTAAGTTAAGGGATGTGGAAGTTAGCTGGTGAAGAGTGGGAGGTAGCCTTCCAGGGAGAAGGAACAGTGTGCGGAAGTCCCTGAGATGGGCACACATATGTCATATTCAAGGACTGTGGCCTGAGCACCATGAGGAAGGGAGAGTGGCAGAGCGCTGGTGTGAAAAGGGCAGCAGAGGACAAAGCCATGTTAGTCAGTTTCTTAAAATGGGAATCATTAAAGAATTTTGGTCTGATTTACATTGTAAGAAGATGGTTCTAGCCCTGACCACTGAGGCTCGGTTGGGCATTGTCTTGCAGAGCGAAAGATCACCTGTTCAATTCTTGGTCAGGGAACGTGCCTGGGTTGCCAGTTTGGTCCCCAGTTGGAGGCACATGTGATAGGTAACCGATCAATGTTTCTCACATCGATGTTTCTCTCCCTCTTTCCCCCTCGCTTCCCCTCTGTCTAAAAATAAATAAACAAAAAAAATTTTTTAAGCTGGTTCTGGCGCTCAAATCCCACACACTGGCAGGGGGAGGGTATATGATAAATCCAACTTGGAAAACTGTTTTGTTTCATCTACGAAAGATGAATATTTACCTCCTCCATGATCTTGTGGTTCTCCTCTTGAGCAAATAGCTCCAAAGTGGAAACTATCCACCTATCCATAAGAAAAGCATGAACATCCCTGGCTGGTGTAGCTCAGTGGATTGAGCGCCAGCCTGCAAACCAAACAGTCTCCAGTTCAATTCCCAGTCAGGGCACACGCCTGGGTTACAGGCCAGGTTCCCAGTTGGGGGCGCTCAAGAGGCAACCACACATTGATGTTTTCCTCTCTTTCTCCCTCCCTTCCCCTCTCTCTAAAAATAAATAAATAAAATCTTAAAACAAAAAATAGAATGAACAGATTGTAGTATTTCAGATAATGGAATACTATGTAGCAATGAAAAAGAGAAACCTATTGCTTCCTGTAATAAAATGGGTGAATCTCTCAAACTTAATATTGGAGAAAATAAGTGAATACAGAAGAAGACAAATTGTCTGATTCCATTTATATGAAGTTCTAGAATGGGCAAAACTTCTGTGATGATAGAAATTGGGCAAGAGTGTAATGACTGGAAGGAGGTTTGGGGGGGGCTGGGGATGTTCTATTCTTTTTTTTTTTTCAATTAGGAATGTTCTATTCTTGATCTGGTGCTGGTAACAGGGGAGTATTCATTTCATAAAAATTTGTGGAGCTGTATGGTTATGACATACACACTTTGCAGTATAGTATGTTCCAGTAAAAAAAATTTTTAGAAGTTTAAAAAACAAAAATGGCTCTGGCCATTTTGAGGAAGAAGATGGGAAGGGACTGCTATTTTGCCATTGAAGCAAGAGGGGAAGTTATTGCTAGGGGGAGAGTAGACATGTAAGTAGTGCTTTGCTGGAGCTGGCTCATACTAGACATATGTCTTCCCAACTCAGTGATGTCACACTGGTACCTTGTGCTGTAATATCGGTATTTTGAAATCAGCCATGGTGGGAGTATTTACACCATGAAAACTGGCAGGCACTACAGAGCAGGACCTTTTCTGTTTTTAATTAAGAGCTGGTTTACCCATCACTCACTATACCACTGGATGTAGCTAAAGCAAGGTCATGCTTACAAACAGCTCTGTCTGTGCTCTGTCATGCAGATCTCTGAACCCTGAGAACAAGGAGCTGAACAAGGCCCAGAGTGCTCACAGATTGGGGAGAAAAGAGATAAATAAATCTAATCAACAAAATAAGAAAATGCCCAATAAGAGTTCCAGGGGAATCCTGTTTGGGGTAATTTCTGATTAGAGCTTTACAGGATGAATAGAAGTTTTCCACAAAAGCGGGAAAGCAGGCCAGGCAGAAGGAAAAGCATGTGTAAAAGCTTGGGCTTTTTATTTATTTATTTATTTACTTACTTACTTACTTACTTATTTATTATAGAAGAAAGGGAGAGAGCAGATTTATTAAGCGATAGTACATTCCACAAACATGGGAGCAGGCCAACTCCAAGCAGAGGCTAACCCAAAGATTGGGGTTTTCAAAGGCTATATCAGCTTCTTGAGGACTGGTCAAAACAGCCTAAATGTGTGCTGTTTTCAGAAATATTTGGATTGATCACTGAGATTTAAATAGTTAAGGATTTTGTATAAAAATCTAGGCCTTTCTAGAAAAAAACAAAACAGAAAATCTGGTAACCTTGGGCCTGCCTTTCCACAGAGCATAATGTAAAAGTGTTTTCCAATTCCCGTAGTTCTCACCACTCCCTATTCTCTCCCAACACTGTGGCCGAGGTTTGTTACCATTTTACCAACTCGCTCACAGTATTTGCTGCTTTTCCTGTGACAGAGCAAGACCTAGCCATACTCACATCTCAATTTAGAAAAGGAAAATGAAGTAAGTCCAGGAACTACATTTTCCTCACCCCTGACTGGCTTTGCCCTTTATCTTTCCTGCCCAGTGGCCTCTGTAGATGTTTGAATTTGTCGCCCCTGATGTTGTATTAAGATATAAAGCTGGGTCACACTGGTGTTATGTGCCAGCTCAGAAGTGGATCTTGTCCTTCAGGCTATGGGCAACTATTGAAAAATCTTAATTCAATTATTCAACAAATAGTTTGTAGCAAAAGGCGTTGATGCCCAGTTTGTATCTTTCCAGCCTCCCTAGTTTCAACAGGTTCCAGTTGCCATCCCTGCTGCTGTCTGCAGCCGCTCCTGGCCAGAGGGCTTTCTCCAAGGCTTCTGATAGCTTCTCTGCCCTAAGTGTGGCAAGCTGGGAGTGCCAGTGACTGATCTTCACACCTTGGGAGTGCCTCTCAATCTGACAGGAGTTGGCGGACAAACGGGCCACCTCCCTCGCCCTCCACAGTGCCCTGCACTGCCCCCCTCCCAGAGATCCCAGTATGATTGAGCCCACAAAGGTAACTGGCCTGATGACATCCCTCAGCCGCTGCCTTCTGTCTGTCCCTGTGCCCTACTGGTGTTTCCTGGGGTCACCTCCTAGATAAACAGCTTGCTTTTGAATCCTTATCTAGGCTCTGCTTCTGAGGAACCCAAACTAAAACCTAGTTGTTAAGCAACTGCTCTGTACTGGGAATCAAAGAAAACACTTTCTGCTCTTGGGGACCTTACATTCCAGCAGTGAGGAGAGAGCCCACAAATAAGGAAATGAGTGATATATAATTGCAGCTGGCCATATGAAGAGTAGAAAAACACAGTAGGGTGTGGTGGTTTTAAAATATGCACCCACAACCATTTCACCCATGGGTGAAGGTGGTCAAAAGGTACGAGCTTCTAGTTATAAGATATATAAGTCTTGGGGATGGAATGTACAGTATGGTCACTATACTTAACAATACTGTGTTGTATATTTGAAAGCTGATAGAGTAGATCTTAACAGTTCTCATCACAAGGGAAAAAACATATGTAACTATGTGTGGTGATGGTTGTCATTTTGATTATACACACACACACACACACACACACACATGATCTTTGAGTTAGGATAGGGTTACATCCCAATAAACTGATTATAAGTTGAAAATATCTTTAGTTTAAAATGCAGTTAACCTACCGAACATCATAGATTAGCCTTAGCCAGTTTCTACTGAATGCATGTGATAGAGAAACATCCATCAGTTGCCTCCTGTTCGTGCCCCAGCTGGGGATCAAACCTGCAATCCAGGCATGTGCCCTGATTGGGAGTCGAACCCGCAACCTTTTGGTGTATGGACAACGCTCCAACCCACAGTCACGGGCCAGAGTCTTTCATTTTAAGTATTTTTATTTAGCAAACAATTATGTAGCACCAGTTGATAGATATGTGTATGCTAAATAAACTAAGATGGAATTTTTATTCATCTAAGATCTGCACACATTTGAATCTTCACAATCACCTATAAAACGGGCATTGTTCTATAAGCACTCCAGACTGCAGTCTCAGGGAGCCTCCCCCTCACCGCCCGAGGCCCACAGAGACCCCCCCTGGCCAGCCATCCCCATCCATCTTGCCCGCCAGTGCCCCCAGCTCTCCCTGCCCCCACCTGGCAAATCCTCCTTCCCGCTCTTAATTGATTCTTAATCTGCAGGCTTGGAGCAGTGCTACTGAGAAGGCAGGTGGAAAGCATTTCCTTCAGAGCAAGCCTGTGCTAAGAGCAATTGAGGGGGACTCCCACCCCTATTTCTCCCCATCCTGAGCTCCCAGGTCCCCTCCAAGCCTGGTCCCATTTCTCCTAGGAGCTTTGGGGGAGCGTGTGGCAAAAAGAAAGCCCTCCTAAAACACACAGCTTTGGGGGGCCCTGAAAGACAGTACAGGGTTTTTCATTATGTTGCCCATTTAAGGTCCACTTGTCCCCAAGCCCGGAGGTTCTCACAGGGGGGATTCTGCCCACCACGGGCAACTTGGTCATGACTGGAGGTGTATTTGATTGTCATGATTGGGGCATCTGAGGGGTGGAGGCTGGGGATGCTGCTCAAAACACCACGGGGCCCCACCCCAGAGGATGATCTGGTCCCCAATGTCAGTAGTGCAGAGGCTGGGGCCCTGCCCTAGGCTCTGCCTCCAACTCTGGACTTACAGCTGGCAGTGCAGCAGAGGTGAAGGGACATGTCAGAACATGGGATATTCTACAGCTCCCGCAGGTGATTCTAATGTGCAGCCAGGGCTGAGAACTGCCAGGCAGAGGGTCCGTTTTTAGTCACTCTCCCCCTTCCTCTTCAGTGATGGGGGGTGGAGGGGCAATCTGTCAGCAGGAGGGTGGAAGAGCCTGCCCAGACAACAGCCCCACAGCCTGGATCCCAGAGCCTCCCTGGGTGCCCCCTGCAGAAGACTATGAGGTGGCAGACCTGCCTTCCTGCCCTTCTAACCCTCCTTGGGGGTTTGGGGGTGGGGGAGACAGGAGATGAATGACAGGCCCAAGAACCTCAGATGTGAAGCCGAAGTCCAAAAAATAAATAAATGAGTGGAGGGAGGAGGAAGGAAGGAACCCCAAGGAAAAGGGGTGAGTTAGGGAAGGAGGGGGCAGGAATGGAGTGATGTGATGAGCCATTGAGGGAGGTGAGGCTCAGGGTCCATGTGTGCCCTGAGCCCACAGGTCACCTGTCCCCCAACACATACGCACACCATAGGCTCACGCTCCCTCGCAGCCCCTCAAATTCCCACACAGTCACTCATTCTCAGTTACACACCATCAAATCCTCACACACTCACATCCTCAAATTCTTACATAATCATACTCAGACATCCTCACACACTCAATCACACTCACACTCTCACTTTCACAGTCTCACCCTCCAAACTCACACATATGCACCTCAAATTCTCACACATCTCACAATCCACACACTCACACCCCAAATTCTCACACACCTTACAATCCACACACTCACACCCCAAATTCTCACACACCTTACAATCCACACACTCACACCCCAAATTCTCACACACCTCATAATCCACACACCCCAATTCTCACACACCTCACAACCCACATACTCTCACACCCTCAAATTCTCACACAGTCACATGCACACACCTTCTCACACACTCTCACACAATCACACACTCTCACCCCTTCACACTTATTGCTATTTCTCACACACACACACAGGTTTGTTTAGTGTCTGTCCAGGATGTCAGCCCCCATGGGCAGGGATTATTTTTTTTTCTGTATATGGAATGTGTCACAAATCTGCATGTCATCCTTGTGCAAGGGCCACACTAATCTTCTCTATGTTGTTCCAACCTTAGTATATGTGCCACCGAAGCGAGGCGAGCACTGGGCAGGAGTTTTCATCTCGGTCACCCCAGAGCCCCTGGTGCCCAGAATAGGGTCGGCCACACGGGAGGCACTAGATCAAATGTCCAAAAACTCACACATCTCAATTCTCGCAGTCACACACTCACACACATTAACACAAATTCCCGCAGTTACACATTCTTACACACAAGCTCTGCAAACTTCTGTGTGCCCCCCTCCACTGGCCAAAGCCACCCTAAGACTCTGTAAATGTCACCAGGTGTGGGGCCAGGCAGGTCAGGGAGGCCAGGCAGGAGGGGAGCTGAGGGGCCCAGGCTGGGCCCACAGCTCCCCACAAGCCTAAAGATGCCCCAAATCTCTTTGCTTTAGGACTGGGCAAATTTAGAGACAAGGCCACCCTTCTGAAACCAGAAGCCTCCAGCCCCAGCACCCCACAGGCCTCCAGGGCAAGGCAGAGCTGGGAGACACTAGAGGAAGAACCAGACCCAGTCCTGGTGTGATGAGGGCAACTAAGGTCCTTTGTCATTGTTCATTCATTGATTCATTTTGCACTTTTGATCAAGCACCTCCCATATGTTTGACCCTGTTCTGGGCACCAGGGTGGTTGAGAAAAAAAAATCCTTGCCCACGTGGGTCTGATGTCCTGAGAGAGACACTAAACAGAAGTATGCGTGGGCATGATATTGTAATAAGGAATATAAAGGAAAATAAAGCTAGTGTGGAGCAGGATGGAGGGAAGGCCTGATCTGTTGGCTGAGATTTGAGTGAGTTGATGCTGGGAAGAGCTGTAGACAGGTGGAACAGCACAAGCAAAGGCCCAGAGTCAGGTGTTCATCTGACCACCAGAGAAGAGGGAGAAAGGTGGACAAAAAAGCCTAGGGGAGGCAGGGGCCACTCGCCAAGGGACCTTCATCCAGACCTTCATCCATAGCCAGGTGTCAGCATTTAATTCCAAGTGAGCCAGGCCCACAGAAGTTTTAGAGGCAGTGGTTTCCTGGGGCTGCTGTAACAAATTACCACAAACTGGGGGGCTTGAAATAACAGAAACATATCCTCTTACAGTACTGGGGACCGGAAGTCTAAGATCAGGTGTCTTCAGAGTCTTGCTTCTTCTGTGGATCTTGCTGGGCCTCTTTCAGTTTCTGGTGGCTGAAGACATCCCTTGGCTTGTGGCCACATCACTCTAGTCTCTGTCTCTGTTCTCACACGGCTTCCTCCTCTCTGTGTCTCTCTGTGTCCAAATCTCTTTTCTTTTATAAGGACACCAACCATTGGATCAAGGGCTCATTGCTCAGAGCACCTCATCTTGAGATCCTTACCTGATTTCATCTGTAAAGACTTTATTGCGGAGGCTCTAGGTGTACAGGAATCTTGGGGTGCAGGGGGACACTCTTCAACCCACTACACTGGGGTTTATTTATTATTATTATTTTTTAATCCTCACCTGACAACATGTTTCCATTTATTTAGTTGATTTTTTAGAGAGCGAGGAGGGGAGAGAGAGAGAGAGAGAGAGAGAGAGAGGGAGAAACATCGATGTGCCTCAACCAGGGACTGAACCTGCAACCTAGGCATGTGCCCTGACTGGGAACCGAACTGGCAACCTTTTGGTGCACTGAACAATGCTCCAACCAACTGAGCCATGCAGCCAGGGCACAGGGTTTAAACAGTGGGTCCATGCACCCCTCAAGCTGGATGCACCCTGGGGTGGTCTCCTCTCTGGTGACTTTCTTGCCCTTTACACCCAATCTGGCCTCCCCATCGTGGTGCCCCTGAGGTCCCACCCTTGGTCGTACCCAGCCTGGTGGGAGCCAGCACTCAGTTCTTCACTTCATCCTAGGATGCCTTCTGAGTGGGCTTCACTCCACCTGCAGCCCCCACTGGAAGGACCTGGGCATTTCCATCCTGTTCTCCCCCGAGAGACTTGGCTGCAAACTAGCTAATTACGTCCCTCCCCAAAGCCAGTGTGGTGGGGTTGGGTGGCAATGGACAAGTGTGCCCTGTGCCCACGGCCAGCGGCCCGTGCACCAACACACAGATTTCTCTATATTTTTAATTCCACAGCAATACTTTGATTAGAGAGCTGACGTGTCGTATATGACCTTGGGGACCTCATTATTTTTCTAACTCAAATAAATACAGCATTAGGAAAGCAGGGAGGGGTGGAGAGGGGTGGAGAAAAGGAAAGACACAGGAAATCTCATCTGTAAAAAGAATTCAGGCCTTAATGAGCTTTTAGAATTTACCAGCCCCCTCCCCCCATGATCTGTATAAACCCAGGATGGGGCTTCTGACTTCAGCTGGGGAATTTGGGGTGGGTGGGGGCAGAACAGCAAGGGCACAGCTGGGGATGGTGCTCGTCTGGGTGTCTAGATTTTGGGGGTTCCCAGGTGCTGGGAGGATGGAAATTGTCCCAGTTCAAGCTCAGTGGGAATCGCTATCATGTGGGCGCCCAGCTTGAGTGGAGTGTTGGTCTGAGAAAGATCTAGAATTTCCTGATTTCCTAGGCCCACTTGAGCTGGGCCCATACTGGTATGAGAAGGAACACAGGAGAGATGACCTCGCCTTATCCTTGTGTGTCTGGAAATTCTTCTCCAGAACTTCGTCTGGGAGAGGTTGGGTGAGCAGTTGGGGAAATTGAGGCAGGGCAGAGCGAGGAAGGCTGGACCAGATGATGTGCACTTGGTGCCCTCCCAACCCACCTTCATGCTGGGGCAGACAAGCCTTGGGTCTGCCCAGTGGCTGGGGTGGGGCTGCCACCAGCCTGAGGAGCCCCTTTAGTGTCTGTGAGGTTGGGGTGGGTGTGGACAGAGTGAGTCGTTGACCATGAGTTACCGAAAGGACAGGATGACCTCTGAGTCACTTCCCATGTGCATCCACTTGAACAAGAGCAAGGAGGCCTCCCAGAGCAGGCAGCAAAGCCAGTTTCGGGTGAAAGATGAGTTCAGTGGGCAGAAATGAGCTGGAGCTGAGACATTTCTGTGTGATGAAAATTCCAGGGGGCAGGACAGATCCAGGGCAGCTGGGCAGGGAGTTTAAGGACTCAGCGGGGTGGGACGAGAGGAAGACGTGAGAGAAAAGATTCCGGGCTTGAAAAGACAAGTTGGTACTCAGGTAGCTGATGGGAGAGGGGCAGGAAGTAGGAAGATACCCAGGCCTGTGCAAGCTAAAACGGAAGCCCCGTCCTCACGTTCTCGCTACCCTAGTGTCACCCTTTGTCGTGATGTTTGCTCCTCATCTGCCTCCTCCTCCAGACTAGCCTCCTGCCTCACCTCACCTGAGGGCTAGGGCTTTTGTCTGGCCAGAAAGGTGGGCAGGAAGTTGGCAGCTGAGAGGGGCCATGCCCAAGATGTAAGCAATGGAGTAAACCAGCTGAGTTTTGTAATGTTCGGCAATTCCCATGGTGTCAGTTCCCCTGCCTTGATCAGTTTTGAGCTGTGAAAGCAATGTCACTGAGAGAGTACAGGGGGGTGCCCAGGCGGGTGTAAGCTACAGTGCGCTGGTAAAGCAGCTGCGGCAAGGGCACCTGATTGGTAGTGTCTGCCAGTCTCCATGGTGTAAATTCTCCACCGAAGCGATTTCAGGCTGTGGAAGCGATGTTGCTGAGCCTTGAGCTGGGAAGAGATACGCGTAATTGGGTCTTGGGAGCCAGCGTGGCCTGGCTCACGCACACCACTGGGTCTCATCTCCTGGCCTGCAGCTGGCTTTTCCGACTTGGGCTCAGGTTAAAGGGAGGGAAAGAAAGAAGGTGGAACAAGCTTCCTGCTTTCCTTCCATTCCAGGGCTGTTGTACTCGCTGTTCCCTCTGCCTGTCATGCTCTTTCCCCAGATAATAACTATGTCTTTCCCACCGGTTCTGAGTAGATCCCATCCCACCCTCCTGCAGACCCATTCAGTGGTCACCTAGGCAGGTATTAGTACTGCAATATCCCATGTTATGAATGGGGACCCTGAGGCCTGGGGAGGTGAAGGCACAGAGCCAGAGACCGAGGGAATGGCTGTTGGATCTGCTTGCTTAACCAATGGGCTTTACTACTACCCAACTTGCTTCTTCTCCCCAGTTCATGTGGGGCCTTTTTACTGCTTTGTTTGTTAAAGATCTGTGTGAGCACCCAGCTGTGCCGCCTGAGCATGGCCAAGTCTCTTCCCTTTGCTGAGCCTCAGTTTTCCCCTCTGCAAAATGGGCACAGAACAGCCCCTGCCTCCAACATAGTGTTGTGTGCCTTCGAAGAGGGTACACCTGGCTCATGGACCTCTACAGTAGGGCTTCTTTACTTGAGCAAAGCAGTAGGGCCTCGAATAACACAGATGAAATGCCATAGGAACTTAGCTCTTACTTACATCAATTAGTCTGTGGTAAAACGGGTTTTGTTATATGTTGTTTTTCCAAAGTTCCAAGATCCTATCGATGATGTTAAGTGAGGACTTACTGTATTGGCGTTTGAGGCTGAGTCGTTCTTTGTGCCAGAATCTTGTCCTGTGCTTTGTAGGATGTTGAGCAGCACTCTGGCCTCCCCCACTAGATGCTGGTAGCAACCATGCCCCAAGCTGTGACAGCCAAAAATGTCTCCAGACATTACCAAATGTCCCTGGTGGGGGTGGGGGCAGAATTGCCCCATTGACAAACACTGCCTTGTCTACACATTAGAATCACCTGGGAAAGGTTGACAACTCCACAAAGCCAGCCCCACCCAATTACCTCAGCCTTCCTGGAGGTGGGATCAGAGGTCAGCATGGGAAACCTCCCAAGGTCACCAAGTCATTCCAGCATGTGGCTAAGGTCAAGACCAGTGATGGGAGGCAGATGATGCACCTGAAGTAGGCGAACGAGGAAGCCTGGATGAAAGTGTGGGCTGCGTTCAAAAAAATCAGTGAGGGTGGTGATGTACCCCAGGCTGCCAGGAGCAAGGAGCTGTTACTTCTCTGTCTTACTGAACTCAGCTGCCATCACAGAATAGAGACTGAGTGGCTAATAAATACCAGGCATTTATTTTTCATAGTTCTGGAGGCTGGAAGTCCAAGATCAAGGTGCAGGCAGACTGCCTTCTCTGTCCTCACGTGGCCTTTTCTCAGTGTGTGCATAGAGAGAGATATCTCTGGTGGCTCTTACTCTTCTCCTTTTTTATTTTTTTAAACATTGATTTTAGAGAGGAAGAAGAAAGGAGAGAGAAAGAGACACTGATTTTTTTAATTCCATTTATTGATGCATTCATTGGTTGATTCTTGTATGTTACCTGATCAGGGGTCAAACCCCCAACCTTGGCATATTGGGACAATGCTCTAACCAGCTGAGCTAACTTGCCAGGGCTCTTCTTCTTATAAGGACATTAGTCCTGTGGAATCAGGGTCCCACCCCATAACCTCATTTAAACTTAATTGCCTCCCTTAAAGACTTCAAATGCCATCAGATTTGGGGTCAGCGCTTCAAAATATGAATTTTGCAGAAATACAACTCGGTCCATAACAGGGTGAATGGAAGAATATCCAGCAACAGCCAGACTGTGAGCTTCTCAGTGATGGAAGGGCACACAGACCCATTGTGAACGTGGGCTGGGTCTCTCTATTTGCCTGTAGATAAAGGGTGAGAAGGTTGGAGTGGGGCCTGCTGAGTCCGCAGTGGCTGATACATCTGTGGATGGGGAACAGTGTCCCCAGGACTGATGACTCCTCCCAACATGGGTTCATGGACCCCTGCCCATCAAGGCTGGCCAGATAGAGGCAGCTGCAGAAGGGACAAGGAAACCCAAGCCAAGTCCTCCGCCTCTCCAAGTCCACGCTCAGTAGACATAAATGAGTGCTTTCTAGCTCCATATTTGGGCAGGAAGGCTAATTCCCACCTCTGCCAAATTCCCAAGATGCTGAAAGATGTGAAAAACATGCAGATCTGATTAAGAGGGTGGGTAGGAATGGTATGTATACAACTTAGCTCAACAGAAGAGGGGGACAGCTAGGACCCCGACCCATGACTGCAAACTTGAAAGTGGCAATCCCGGGGGACTGGATCATCTAGTAAGTGCATGTTAAAATGCACATAACATAACATTTACCATCTTAACCATTGGTAAATGTACAGGTCAGTGGCATTAAATACATTCACATTGTTGTACAACCTTCACCATCACCTGTCCCCAGAACTCTTTTCATCTCGTAAATCTGAAACTCTGTCCTCATTAAATACTAACTCCCCACTCCCCCTCCCCCAGCCTCTGACACCCACCATCTCCTTCCTGTCTCTATGAATTTGACTCCTCTAGGGACCTCAAGTAAGTGAAATCACACAGTATTTTGTGATTGGCTTATTTCACTCAGCGTAATGTCCTCCCGGTTCATCCACACTGTAGCAGATTGCAGGCTTTCCTTCCTTTTTAAGGCTGAATAATATTCTGTTGCATGAATATACCACATTTGGTTTCTTCTTTCATTGGTTGGTGGACACTGGGTTGCTTCCATGTTTTAGCTATTGTGAATAATGTTGCTATAAACGTGGGTGTACAAATATCTCTTTGAGATCTTGCTTTTAATTTTTGGGGTATACACCCAGAAGTGCGATGGCTTGGTCAATAGTGTATGTATCTTTGAATCCAGTGAGGCTTACTGTGTGCCTCGCATTGTTCTAAGACTGAGGATCCAGGAATAAACACAAGCGACAGAGGCTCCTGCCCTCCCAGAGTCCATGTCCCAGTGAGGAGAGGCAGGCAATGAATTAGTTTAAAAAAATAGATGATAAGTTTTACAAGAA
This sequence comes from Furipterus horrens, assembly GCF_987537825.1. NCBI lineage: Eukaryota > Metazoa > Chordata > Mammalia > Chiroptera > Furipteridae > Furipterus > Furipterus horrens. Next base: position 44,399,329 of record NW_028327180.1, on the reverse strand, counting down.
AAATAAATCGGGGAAAGAGAATGGGGATGGCTGATGAAGGGGGTGCAATTTTAATTAAGTGTCCAGGGAAGGCCTCATAAAGGTGACTTTTGAACAAAGAGCTGAAGGAGGTGAGAGATATGCACAACAAATTACTCCCAAATCTAGTGGTTCAATGCAGCAACATGGATGATCTTACAGCATCTGTGGGTTAGGAACCTGGGTCCTCTAGTCAGGGTGTCTCATGAGGCTGCACTCACAGCATCTACTGGGGCTACGGTCATCTCAAGGCTCAACTGCAGAGGAGCCACCTTCAAACTCACACACAGGGCTGTTGGCAGAATTCATTTCCTTGCTGGTTGTTGGCTGAAGGCCACTCTTAGTTCTTTGCCACATAGACCTCTCCACAGGACAGCTTACACCATTGCCACTGGCTTCATTAGAGTGAGCAAGCAGAGGATAAGAGAGAGTGCTAGCAAGATGGAGAGTCCAGCAGGGCAGAAGTCACAGTCTTATAACCTAATCTTGGAAGTGACATCCCATCACTTTTGCCATGTCCTATTACTTAGAAGTGAGTGTTCCAGCCCACACTCAAAGGGAGGGAATTACATAGGACATGAAGAACAAGAGGCAGGGACTGTTAGAGAATGTCTAGATGCTGCCTACTGCCGGAACCATGCAGCTATCTGGGCAAAGAGCGTTCCAGGCAGAGGAAATAGCATGTGCAAAAGTCCTGAGGCAGGAACAAGCTTGGCATGTGGTCAGAACAATGTGACTGAAGCAGGGACTGAAGGAGGAGGAGCAGTAGAACATGAAGGCAAAGAGGCCAGCAGCCAGTCATGAGGGCCACGAGAAGAAGTCTTTTCCTAAGAACAGTGGAAACCACTGGCTAATTTCAAGACAGACATGATGTAATCTGATCTATATTTTGAGGAGATTCTTATGATACTTACACAAGTAAAATCATACCTGGATTTGCCTTAAAACAGTCCGTTAAAAAAACTGAGGAGATGAGAGATGAAACAAGATGGGAAAAGTGTGGATTATTGTTGAAGCCAGGTGATGGCACCAGGTAGGCTTTTCACATTCTTCTCTCTACTTTTTGCACATGTGTGAAAATTGTCTATAATAAAAATAAAAATAAAAAGACAAACCATGTATCTGGTTTCTGAGGGGATAAGGAACTGTGGGGAAGGCAGGCAGAGGTAGGGATTCAGTAGAGGTGACCACAATGGTCCAAGCTGTAAGGCATCACCATGGCCAAAGCTAGAGGCTGACAATACCAAGTGTTGGTGAGATGCAGCAGAACTGGAACCCTCATCTGCTGCTGGTTTGCAGAGAACAGTTTGCTAGGGATTTTTGCTTTTTTGTTTTATAGTTATACATTTATTATACAGTCAACAATTCCACACATAGTTATTTACCCAAGAGAAATGAAAAAATGTTGGCACAACGATCCATTGGAAATGTCCATTGCAGCTTTATTTGTTATCACCAAAAAGCTGGACACACCCAAATGTCTCACAATAGGAGACTGGATGAACAAATTGAGGACCTTTCATACCATGGAATACTGTGCAGCAATCAAAAATGCTGAATCGAATTGCTGATACAGGAACCCATCAATAAATCTCGGAAAACTGAATTCGGAGCAGAAGCCAGACCAGAGAGGGCAGCCATTGTGATTCTATTTGTATGACAATCTCTCATGGTGATAAAAATCAGAGTAATTAATAGTAGTTGGGGGTGGGGGATGGAAGGGATGGGGCGTGCCTGGGGCCTTCTGGGTGAACATGTTCCCTACGTTGATGGAGTGGGGGGCCCGGGACTGCACGCACATATAATGCACACGGGCATGGGCCTCACTGGAGGCAAAGGATCTCAATCAGGTTCCAGGGAAAGTGGTTCCCCTCCCGCCTGCTGACAATCGGTTGAGAAGCACTGGGATTCCCCACTTTGTTCCAGTTCCGAGCCTGGAGGCCTTGCCGGTGGATGGAATGCGGGGCTGGGAGGAAGCCCCATGGCCTCCCCCATATAGGGGAGGGGGAAGCCTGACCTCTGTCCCCCCGCCGGGATCCGCTGGTGGGTCTGAAAGCTTCTCTGCCGCCGCCCAGGCTGGTCGATAGCAGACACCCCGACTCCGTCCCGCCTGCCCAGCAGCCCGGCCCCTTCCCGCCAGCCCAGCCCCTGGGAGGGGACCCTGGCCGGCTGGAGCCTGCTTAAAGCCCCGCTCCTGGCTCTGGTTCCCCTCCCCACACGTCTTTCTTTCACTATCCCCGGAAGTCCTAGCCCCTGTTGATCTTGTCCCAGGGGCTGGAGGGGAGCAACCAGCCAGCTGTGGTGCCTGGGATCTGCCCTGTGATGGGGCAGGGGCCTATCTGCACCCACTTTTCCCTCATTCGACAGGCCCCAGAGCCCAGATCGCCCCAGAAAGGGGGTAGCTCAAGTCTTTGTGCTCAAGGGGCGAATAAATCTTTGGCTTAGAGCCACGTCTTTGGTTCCATTTACGTTTGGGTTAGTTGGTTCATTCGTTCATGCATGCATGCATTCATTCATTCATTCATTCATTCATTCAACAAACATTTATTGAGTGGCTAAGACCTCCATTCACTTAGAGTGAACATCCTAGGCCAGCACCGATCAACAAAAATATGGTGAAGCCACAAATACACACACATATGTAATTTAAAATTTTCTAGTAGCAGCCTTAAAAAAGGTAGAAGAGGAATAGATGTAAGTAATTGCAACTATATATTATATTTTAAACCCAATATTGCCAAAATATTATTCTTTTAACATGTAATCAATATAAAAATGATGAGATATTTTACATCCTTTTTATCAGTACCAAGTCTTCGAAATCCGCTATGTTTTTGCATGGAGCATATCTCAGTTTGGACCAGTCATTTTTAAGCACTCAGCAGGTACATGTGGCCAATAGTGACTGTGCAGACTAATGTAGGTCAGGAGGATGGTGGGGGACCAGTGAGAGGGCTAAAAGGGTGCAGGGCGTACAGTGAAGCATGTGGATTTCATTCAAGTGAGATGGGAACCCCAGAAAGGTTTTGAGTATGGCAGGAACATGATTTGACTGTTAAAAGATCCCTTTGGCCACTGTGTTTAAATAAATGGGGAGGAAACAGAGTCTTGCTTTGAAATACATTAAAAAATGAGGTGGATGTTCCTTCAGTAGGTGAATGAATAAACTGTGATACACCCAGACAATGGAGTATTATTCAGCACTAAAAGGAAATGAGCTATTATTCCTGGAAGAGACATAGAGGAAACTTAAATGCATGTTACTAAGTGAAAGAAGCCAATCTGAAAACACTACATATGGGATGATTCCAACTGGATGACATTCTGGAAAAGGCAAAACTAAGGAGACAGTAAAATGATCACGGGCTGGGGAAAGTGAGGGATGCATAAGTAGAGCACGGAAATTTTTTAGGGCAGTGAAAATACTCTGTAAGAGACTGTGATGGTGGACTCATGTAATTCTGTATTTGTCCAAACCCACAGAATGTACCACACAAGAGTGAACTGTAATATACACTATGGGCTTAGGGGGGTGATGATGTATCAATGTAGGTTCATGGATTACAACAAATGCACCACTCTAGTGCAGATGTTGACAATGGGAAAGGCTGTACAGGTGTGGGGGCAGGGGGTATATGGGAAATCTTTGTACGTTCCATGCAATTTTGCTGTGAACCTAAAACTGCTCTGAAGATTTCTTAATTAAAAAAAAAATATTTTAATGAGGAGGATAAATGGTTAGAAAGATAGATAATGACAAATGGAGCCAAATGTTAACTGTAGACTCTAGGTGGTAGGTGTATGAGTAGACATTCATTGGAAAATTCTCTCAATTTTTCTGTACATTTGGCAACATTCATGCCAAAAGGTGGAAGAATAAATTTATTTGTCTCTTGTGGCTGCTATAACAAATGACCAACACACCAAGGGACTTAAAACAATGGGACTTTATTCTCATAGTTTTGGAGGCTGGAAGTTTGAAATTCAGGTGTCGGCAGGACTGTGTTTCCTCCAAAAGTGCTAGGGGAGGATCCTTCCTGCCTCTTCTAGCTCCCAGGGGTGGGGTGGGGTGCGGAAGCTCCTGGCACTCCTTAGCTTGTGACTGCACCACCCCAATCTCTGCCTTCATCTTCACATGGCATTTTTCCTCTTGTGTCTTCTCTTCTGTCTCTTTTAAAGATGCTTGTCTGTGGATTGGGGTCCCCCCTGTATAATCCAGGATGCTCTTATCTTGAGATTCTTAACTTAGTTATATCTGCAATTATCTATTTCCAAATAATGTCACATTTACATGTTTCAGAGGTCAGGACTTGGTCATATCTTTTGGGGCCATAATTCAAAACCCAATATAGGCCATGTCCGATGTATCAGCTAGCACATGGCACAGCCTCTCTGAGCTCCTCTCAGTGGCATACAGTAGGTGCTCAATAAACTGCCTCTATTGTTTCCATAATCCCCAGGGCCTCTCCTGGCAGCTTGTCCACTCGCAAAGAGCCATCCAGGGACCCAGATGACACATAAGAGCATCAGGCATAGTACCTGGTACCATCTGGGGGACAGGACAGCTTCCTGGTTGATGACACACCTTGATATCATCAAAAGGACTTGGGTTCAAATCCTGATCCCACAACACAAAAAATGCAGTGACCTTGGGCAGGTGGGTGACTTTGAACCTCTGTGCTTCAATTTCTTCATTTGTTAGGGGAGGAGGATGTCATTCATTTATTCAGCAAATATTTATTGAACGCTTATGTGCCAGATGCCAAGTGCAAAGGGTGGGGAATACAATGATGAATAATAGAGGTGAGGACTGTCTTCAGAATGGACATAAGCAATAAAAACAAGATATGTGCACCCTGGCTGGTGAGGTTCAGTGGATCGAGCGCCAGCCTGCAAACCAAAGAGTCGCTGGTTTGATTCCCAGTCAGGGCACATACCTTGGTTGCAGGCCAGGTTTACAGTAGGAGGCATGCAAAAGCAAAAACACATATTGATGTTTCTCTCCCTCTCTTTCTCCCTCCCTTCCCCTCTTTCTAAAAATAAATAAAATCTTAAAAAAAAAAAAGACATGTCCTATTTAGAAAATTAAAATAGGCTGATGGGTTGGTGTAGACAGGATAGTACAGAGGGCTTCTTGGAGGATGTGGCATTAACTAGGGTCTGGATAATGAGAAGGAACCGGGCACATGGGGACTATCAAGAAGGGTGCTATAGGTAGAGGGAAAGGCAAAGCAGACCACAGTGGTCCTGACTCCCTGACTCCCTGGGGCGTTCATTTATTCACTCATTTGTTCAACAACTATTTGTTCAGCACCATTCACCTGCCATGGATACAGCCATGGACCAAGAACAAAGACATGACACACTGAAAACATTCAGCCACAGCTCGTGGTGAAATGCTCAGGGAACAGCAGCAGTTCCTGCTGGTCAGTAAATTCAGGGACCTCTCCCATTTCCCTCCTCCTGGTGGGCTTTGCTGAGAAGGCACCACTGCCCAATGACCTTCTTTCCATAGTGAAAATGGCTTTCTTGTTTTTATTCTGGTCATGAGATGACACATACCAGGACTAAAAAATCTGGGCACATACAAAGAGAAGGAAACACCTGAGTTCTTGCCTCCTGGAGGGAAGTATTGTCAACACTCTGAGGGTATCTTTCTGGATGTTTCTCTGTGCACTCAAGCATGCACACATACATGCAAACCTGCCAGTGAATGAATACGTGTTTGCACTCATGCATACACAACTCACACTCCACACACATGAATGCACAGAAGCATGCACACATGTTTTCACACCCATGGATACCCAAGGGTGTGTGCACATGTGCATGAAAACACATGTGCAAGTGCATACAGATACACAGGACCAAGATTAGGATGAGGTGAGTGAGACTGAGTCTTTCAAATCAGGGTTCGATTCTGGCAGGATTTAAAAATTTGGTGCTTTTTTCATGTGGATTTTTCATACCTTAATTTTTTAAATATTACATTAAAATATGTATCTTGATGACTGAATTTATGTTGATAACATCCCTTAAGTTTTGCTCACTCACCCCACCCTTGGCCCAGCCCTGGTATACATATACATATATTGTCAGGCTGCCTTTGCTCCAAGAAATCCCCCAGAGGACAGTCTAAGATTTTATACCAGGTTTATTGAAGGAAGGAAGAGAAAGCAGTTAAAAGTAAGAAAAAAACTGCTGGACCAATTTGAGGGCCAGTAGGAATCCTCTTTTTATATGCCTGTAGGTGCTGTCTCCACACCTTTCCGAACATACATTTCGGTTAGGGTGAGTTTTTCAATCAACACATTGGCAGGTTACTTACATCTCCCTGCTTTTCCCCCACCAGGCCAGTCAATATGTGGTGCTGGGTCCCTCAACATTTCAAGCAAAGTCCATTTTTATTTCCTATGGGAGAGACTAGGTCCAGATTAATTTGCATACAGTTCATTTGCGTACATCAAAAGTCTGGACGGGCTGTCCCGCTGCCGCCATATTCTGACACATATACACACACATACATGCACATATGTACACAGGAGCTCACACATACACCACAACCCATTAATGGAGGTGCAGTCAACCAGTGTGTAAGAACCATCACTTTTCCCTGTCCCCCCACCCTTTTCTTAGTCATTGTCTAGACACTGTCCTTTCTTAGGGGTCCAGGTGACATCAACCAGAACTTTGAAGAGAATGATCTACTTTTCAAAACACAAATAGAAAACATCAGAACCCACTACACAGAGAAGGGGTAAATATTACTTCATGAAACTTTTGTTTCCATTCTAAATCTGGGTAGACTACATTGCAATGTATAAGATTAATTATTTGATTTTTGATCAAAATGCTTGATATATGTGGCTATATATGATGTTTGAAATCTCTTTTGTTTTTTAATTAATATATCACAGAGGTCACACAGTGTCAGTGAATATAAGTTTTATCATTTTCATTTTCTACTGTGTCACCCCTCTAGGTTTTCATAAGATGATAACAGCACCTATTATGTGCTTGGCAAGAGACTAACTACACGTTTCACACACATTACCTCTGGAGTCGTCATGGTACACCCATTGTGTGGGTGAGAAAACGGAGGCTCCCTGACATCAACTCATGTGCCCGAGGTGATGCAGCTTGTAGGTGGTAGAACCAGGATTTGAACCCCAGCTGTCTGGCTTCGGGGCTCTTAACCACCCTGAATTACTCTTTATATATCTTTGCATATTCTTAAAGATGGATTTGCTGGGTCACAGAGTTCACCCACTTAAATGTTTAACACAGATATCTAGACTGCCCTCCAGGAAGGCCGTGTCGGTTTACACTCCCATGAGAGTGCACGGGTGTGCGTGTGCATCCCCAAAACTTCACACATTAGTGATAAGCTTGACAAGTAAAAGTGATGCTTTAGCCGATGAACGGCCAGATTAAGCATCTTTGCAGAGGTTTGTTGACTTTTTATCATTCTTTTGTAGACCTCCTATTCACACCCTGTGTCAGTTTCATACTTGGTAGGTCTTTTTCTTATTGATTTGTAAGTGCCCTTTGTATATTAAGACAATGTTTGCCATATATTTGGCAAACAGTCTAATCTTTATCCGGGGCCACTTTGAAAGATTAGACAGGTCTGCTTTTATTGCCCACCTGGCCTCGGTGAACGTTATTGTCCTGATGAGTCTTCACTGTAGGCTGAATTTTATTGGTGATGCTTCCAGAAGCAAAAGTGGAGACCCTGAGATGTTACAAACTTCAGTCTTATCCTGACTAACACTTAAGAACCCTTCAGCTTTCTGTGGCAAGAAAGCTTGCACCTGGGAGACAGTAGCCCCAACTTTGCGTTCCAGTTCTGCAGCCTATTGCAATACTTCAGCTTCTGCTTCCTCTAGGTTCAGAGGGCTGGAAGATCCAGCCAAGCCCAAGGCCAGTCAGCCACACCCACTTCCCCACAAAGCCACGCCCATCTTACCTAAAGCTCCGCCCACATCCTTTAGTGGACCGGAAGTGGCAGATAGAGAGGGATGGGCAGCAGCATAGTCAGAGAAATCGTGCGAGGGGGGAGGCAGGCAGGAGGGGTTCTTTGGCCTTGATAGCTAGCAACTCCTTGGTGCCCCAGCACCCACCTGGTTTAGGAAAGGAGGCCCCTATTCCCATCAGGGCCCATGATTTCCCTGTGCCTGTTTTGCCATATGTAAAATAGAGATGATTTTAACAATCACATCTGTTAGCGTCTGTAAAGGGGTTGGAAGAGTGCCTGGCACATAGTAGATGCTTAATGAACAACATCATTATTTTGATTCCACTGTTAGCTGTATTACTATTGAGGACAGGTATGGGGTGGAAAAGCAAGGCTCTGGGCACCTGGAACCAGCTGCAGACCCCAGTGGGGCTCTGCACAACATCTGGGAAGACCCTCTGGGGGGAAACTGAGGCCCGGCAATGCCCCTCCCCAGTCCCAAGTCCTCTTCACCCATTTTCCGTCCCAGCCCTTCAGAGACTCAAAAGGGGCCCCCTGGGAAAGTGGCATGTGGGGACTGAGCTGCCCAGCACAATTACCGTTTTCATCCTCATTAAACCACATTTTCATTCTAATTAGAGTTTCACTGCCTCCCAGAGAGAAGGGCCGATTACTTCTCACATCATTACCAGCCTCTCCCTCCCTCCCTTCCACTCTGCTCCGGCATCTGTTTCACACCGGCTTCTCTCTCTGTGGCTGTCTCTCCATGGACTAGAGAGAAGCACAGAACATTTATTAGTTGCCTTGTGGGTGCTGAGCTCAGTGTTAGGAACCTTCGCCCACAGCATCATCACCTTACCTCTGCATGTTCTAATCGTTTGGGTTTTTTTTCTCCCCCTCTAACAGGTACCCCTTCAGGCATACTCTGGGATTTATTTATTCTCTTTATGGTCTTCCCCAGAATGTCAGAGCCCACCATGTGCCCACGGCACTCCTGGGCACGGTGACCCCATGGCCTCCAGCAACCAGCTCCTGGCTGCTGGGACCATCCCCAGGGCAGAAAGAATGTGCTGCAGAGCAAATCCACTGCTGGAGCAGCCCTTGCCCAGTGACTGATGCGGGGGAGAGGGGGCGGTGAGGGAGAGGAGGCAGTGGTGAATAAGTACCCCAGCTCCCTCGCTCCTTGGTGGGAAAACTCTGAGAGGTGTGTTCTACTACGTCTCAACATTCCCCGGCAGTACCACGCTCCGGTTGCCCACAGTGAAGACCTCGGATCACCTGCATCCTGAATCTCCCAGCCCAACTCAGGGTTTGAGGTTTGGGAAACCAGATCCCCATGAGAGTTGCTTCAGTACCCAATGCCCGTGGGGTGGGTTTAGAAAGCTTCTGTGGATCTCCCTGGAGCAGAGACATCATTTCAACAAGACTGTAGCATCACTGGGCAGCGCCGTCCACACCTGAGATAAATGCTTGGGGCCCTGCCGTTGGGATGAGACGTTCTCCTACCTGGACCCCCACACCTCCAAGCTTTAGCCCAGACACAGCTGTTTCTTTTTCCCTTGGTTTTGCCACTTTCACTGTGCACTTATGACATGCCCAGCACTGTCCTAATCATCTTAGGGACATATTTAATTTATTTTTTACAATAACCCCATTAAGTTCACACTGTGTTAGCCCCATTTTACAGATGAGAAAACCGATATCCAGGTACTCTGAATGTCTATTTTCAGGTCATGCAGCTGGTAAACAGCAGAGCTGGCCCAAGGGGCCTTTTGTCACAACCATGGCTACTGGTTGCTGACTTCCATGGTGAGAGTGTGTACCTGCCATGAAATCCACATGGTCCTCTATATTTTCCTGCAAGAAGATGATCCTCATGTCATAGGTGAAGAAACTAAGGCAAGGATGGGTAAGTGCCGTACTATAGATCACACAGTAGGTGCCAGAATGGGGATTTGAGTCCAACACATGACCTTTCCAGGGATCACAGGTTTCATCTCCCAGATAATGGGGTGAGGGTTCCTTCCAGCCCAGATGAGGTTCTGAAGCCACAGGAAGCCACAGAGCCTGGTTCCGGGTTTGGGCTTGGCAGCGACCCTGACCAGTTAAGGCCCCCCAGGTGGTGCCATCCATTGGCCCTGCTCTGGGTGCATGCCCTTGCCTGTCCCTGGGCTCCAGCCGCCACACACCAGGGACCCAAGTCAGCCTCTTGGTCTTTCAGAGCTCAGGGACCCACAGGCAACATGCCCCCTCGCAGGAGTTATTAATTAACACTAATTAATATCTGTGTTCACAGAGCCAGCCAGGCGCCTGGGCCTGGAGCAACAGAGGAAGAAAAGTATGAGAAAGCTGGCACCCTGCCAGGAATCATGGGTTATTCAGCCTCCCTCTGGCTGGCTAACAGGGAAGACCTCATGATGACCAGAAGGAGAAACTGAGTCACAGAAGAAGACCAAGCATCCCTGGACAGCTTGGGAAGTGGTTGCCATTTGAAGCAACAGGAATCAAGCCTTGGAGACCTGAGAGCCCCTGGCCTTACATAGGCTCTGGGTCCCACCCCAAGCCTCAGTCTCCTTATCTGTAAGTGGGGCTAAGAATTTTTTTGTTCTATGTGTGAAGGGATTCATCAAGTGTTTATGCACATAAAATGCTTAACACATAATTATTTTCCAATACATGTTAACCCCCTTTTCTGGCTGCCAACCGAGGGGTCTTCTGTAGCCATGTGCCTGTGTTTCCCTCTTTGGCACACAGGGAGTGGACAGGGCACCTTCCTGCTGCTTCCTCTGTGAGGGTACCAGGACAAGGCTCCTCAGGCCCAATGTCATGGAGGGCTCAGAAAGATAATTTCCGATCAGCCTAATTAATAACACTGTCACTACTGTGGGACAAGGAGACAGTTCTCTGGCCCCTGATTAAAAACAGAAGTTTCCCCCACATTCTCAGAGATGAGCAGAAGGGAAAACAAAGACAGCACACTCGTGCCAGATAAATACAGACGCAAACACACGCATGGCAGATAAACACACACTGGCACACTAAATACACACACAGCCGGTTGTAGGAATTGGGGTTGGCTCTTGCCATCCTATTCAGACAGCCCAGAGACACCCCAGGAACAGCCACACCTCCACACCCACACCTCCTTTGGCACAGATGCTACAGAGCCAAGCATCTGGGCCCTCGCTGCGGCAGTGGGCATGGCCAAGAGCCACAATTCAGGAATGAACACCCCAGGAGCAGCCCTCAGCCAAAGGCAAAAGGAACTTAGTGGATAAATACTCTAGCTTCCTCTCAGGGACGGTGCATGGTCCACATGGGATCCCAGAGAGCCCCAGAAGGACAGCCTGTCCCTTCCTTCTCCCCCTCCCTAAGTTCTCTGAGAACATCTCCTGTCTTAGTCAGCTTTGGCTGCTATACCATAGACTGGGTGGCTTATGAACAAAGACTTTTATTTCTGATAGATCTGGGGGTTAGAAGTCCCAGATCGTGGTGGGGTTCTGGTAAGGGCCCACTTCCAAGTTCATAGATGACCTCCTTCTTGCTATGTCCTCACATGGTAGAAGGGACAAGGGAACTTCAAACATTGCATCTTCCAAATAAACCAAGTGCCCTGCAATCCCTGTCTGGCCAGTGTGCATACGCCAGAAGGCTATTCAACAGCGGGTTTCAAAAGGGCTGATTTTGCCCCTCAGGGGACATTTGGCAAAGTCCGCAGACATTTTGGGTTGCACCATCACTGGGGGTGGGGGAGGGCTCTTACTAGAATCTAATGTGTGGAGGCCAGAGATGCTGCTCAACACCCTACAGTGCACAGAACAGCCCCCACAGCAAAGAACGATCTGGCACCAATGTGAAGAATGCTGAGGCTGAGAACCAGCTGCCAGTACACCCTGGCACACTCACTGACCCCCATGTGTAACAGCTGAACGCGGCACATCAAACACAGACACACAGCGGGGTTCTCAGGTGTCCTCAGATCACAGATACACACCTGCACCAGGCCCTCCTGCTAGGGAAGTGAGCAGAAACATTCAAGCCCGGTGTGTTTCCCACCAGGATGTGTAGACTGCCAGAGAGGACCTGCCAGTCTGGGTGCTGCTTGTGTGTGCCAGACTCTGCTTGTAGGGCTTTTGTGGGTATAACTCATTCAATCCTTACAGCCACATGGGGAGATGGTTTAATGACCAGTAAGCCTGCTTTTCAGATTGTGACGCCCAGAGAGGGGAAGGTTACGACCAGTAACCCAGCTAGAAATCCAGACGCCACCCTGCCCCAACTATGTGTGTGAATGCAGAGGAAGCAGGCTGGAAGGACACACCTACTATCCAGGGACTGAAGTAATGAGAGTCACGTAAGACTTTAGCTTTCCAGAGCGATTTCTTTATCACTGTGGGTAACTAAGAGATCCACCTTTAAATGTTCTTATTTATTATTATTATTTCTATTTAAAGGAGAGAGAGAGTGCGAGTTGTAGTGCCACTTATTTATGCACTCATTGGTTGATTCTTGTGTGTGCCCTGACCAGGGATAAAACCTGCAACCTTGGCATATCCGGAGGATGCTCTAACCAACTGAACTACCCAGCCAGGGCTTTAAATGGTTTTTAAGCCTGCTGACCCTTGAGTTGGAGACACTTGAGTCTCCAACCCCAGACTCTGAACCTGAGCACACCACAGAGCCTCCCTAAGCCTCAGTTTTCCTGCCTGTAAAATGGGGATTCAACGATTCACTATTCCACAAATATGCACCAAGGGCCCAAGGAGTAGCCTGTACTCCGCCTTACTCTTGCACAGTAAGCGCTTTCCCTCATTTACCCCTCCTCCAGGTGTGGAGTCCGCTTAAATAGTTTTGTGGGAAGCAGGAGCTTGCATGGGGCAGAGGGGCGGAGTCCTGAGCTCCCCCCAACCTTCAGCTTCCATACCTGTGCCTCTCAGACCTCGGCAGCTGGGATCTGAGGTAAAGTCACAGGGTCTGGGTTCCAAATTCCGGGCTGATTCCAGTAAGCAGAGAGGGGAGGGTGCTAAATCTGGAGTTGCCTTCTCCAACCACCCAATACTTGAATTTTCCCACTTCTGCTTCCCGTCGCTGCAGCGCGGGGACCGAGCGCCACCTGTAGGACACTTGGTGGAGGTGCGTGCGACTCCTGAGAAAGTGGGTCGCCGAGGGCGGTTTACCTCTCCTAGGGCCCCCGGAGACTCCCATTAGTATACAATACATCCCATACCTACAAAATTCTCCTCCACCTTCCCCCTTCCGCAGCCGCTCTTTTCATACTAGTCTCGTTGTCTATTTATTCACCACCAACAAACATTTATTGAACACCTACTGTGTGCGGGGCTCTGTTCTGGGTTCAGAGGACACAAAAAGAACAGACCAGGTAAACCTCCCTGTCATTCTGGAATTTACGGCCTGGGAGAAGACAGAAGAGGAAGGGGACAACAGCCCTGGAGGCCACTGCCAGTGGAGATCAGTGTTAAAAGGAGAAAATAACAGAGGGATGTAACCGGAGGGGCAGCCGGTCTGGATAAGGTGGGGCAATATGGCCCCAGCCACACCCAGAGAGGGGCATAGGGGTCCGTCCAGTGGAGGGCACAGGGAGAGCGAAGTTCCTAGGGCAGCAAGGAGCTTGGGGTGTTGGGCAACAAGAATGGGTCAGGTTGGCCAGAGCTGAGAGAGGGAGGGGAGAAGTGGGGCAGGACATCAAGGCTCCTTTTGGTGACAAAACCAGCCCCACACTCCTGAGGGGAAAAGAATAAACCTCACTCTGAAAAGAAAGCCCTGATGGCAGTGACACCACCAAGGGGCATGCACAGTGGAGAGGAATAGGGTGGTGACTGGCCTAGGGTGGTGACTGGCCTAGGGCTGGGGTGACCCAGAGTTGGTCTGAGATTGCTGGGACAGGGGAAAGCAAGGAGCCTGTGTAGCACTCCATGAGCAATGGGCAGGAGGTCGGCTCTGCTGGCAAAGCAGCCCCCATCCCCACCCAGACCCAGGAACCACACAGGTGGTCTGCTCCCAACCAATGCCTCTTGGCTGTGGTGAGCACTCCCACCAGAGGGAGCATCCCCTGTCCTCTGTGAGCCCCCCAAGGACTGCCCAGTCCTTCTGTGGCCAGCCTGAGTCCCTATGTCCTCACCCTCATTTAAAGCTGGGGTCTCTGCTTCAGCTCCCCTTGGTCAGAGAGAAAAGCCCTCAGGGCTTCTCACCAGCCCTGCATCCCAGACTCCAGCCCAGCTCAATCCATCTGTCTTCACCCCTGCCAAGAGCAAAGCCTCTTTGTGCGGTTTGACAACCCCTGAAGGGACTATGCAGAGATGTGCTCTGGGTCCATGAATGCTGTTCGTGGGTCCCTGCCTTCGGAGGCTGCAGGGCACAAGGAACACTGGGTCTCCCTCATCCCTGCAAAGGGAACTAGCCCTGTGCCTAGTCCCTGTTGCCTCAGCTCTGAGGACTGCCTGGCTCTTGGGGATGGGGTGGGGCCTCCTGGAGATTCTAATTACAGTTTTAGAGGCACAGACTTAATTAATGCCTCGTGAAGGGTTAATTACTCCTAATCGGCTGGGAATCAGGCAATTCTTGAGCCTTCTGAGAACCAAAATATTTCCCCTCCCAAAAGTCTCCCTCCCCCATCTTAGTTTCGCTGCATGGAGTTGTGTGGTGAGCTGGGCAGAGTAAGAAAGACCCGAAACCACCAGTCTGCCTGCAAAAACCAGTCTGCCTGCAAAAACCTGACACAGGCAAGGGCTGAATTCAGAGGAGGGAAGTCTCTGACCAGAGAAAGCTGGGAAGACTTCCTGGAAGAGGTGGCTGAGGGCTGATTTTTAAGGATCCTGAGTGACCCCCCCATTGGACCCAGGGCTCCTAAGATCCTGTTTTATCTGGGGCGGGAGGGGTGGGGTGGGCGGCAGCCGCAAGGCCTGAAAAAGTTGATGATTCCAACCTGGGGGACGGGGTCCTGTTTGGAGCCTCAGTTTCCTCATCTGTTAAATGGGGCCAAAGCCAAAATGAACTGGGCACTGAGTGTGAGAAAAATGAAACACACGAAGAACAGCTGTCCCAGGAGAGGGGAGGCCCTGATAGGTACCAAGGTGATGGCCCTCAATGGGAGCTCACCCAGCACCTCCAGCCACCCTACTCCTCCTGGCGCCCTCTGCCTGGCCTCATAGTAATACCAGTATTAGGTCCTGACCTCCCCTCTGCTTTCCTTCAGACCCCTTTGCTGAACCCTAAACACACCACCATGGTTCCCACCTCAGGCCCTTCGCCCTTGCAGTTCCCCCACCTGGCTTACTTCTCCCCAGTGGTGCTGTGTCTGGGAAGCTCTGGCTCTAAAATGTCATCCCCTCCACAAGGCTCTCCCTGACTATTCTGTCTCCCCAGAATCTACTCCCTCCCTGGGAACTCAACCTATCATGCATTTATCTCTCTGAGAAAACACAGCCTTGTTTATATCCTGGCTGAGTGACCTGGGCTCGGTTTCCTCGTCTGTTAAGGTAAGGGTGATATCAACGATCTCCTCAGCGTCCTGGGCCCTGACTGTGATTTCCCCTGTCCCCAGAGGTCAAATGTGGTGGGACCTTGCTCTGTAGGTCACAGTGTTACAGAAACAGGGGAGTCCAAAAACAAACCCCAGTTTGCGGCTGGGAGATAGGGAGCAGGAAGCAGCTTTCAGGATGCCCTTGCATGCCTGGAGCTAGTGGCTGGATACATTGTTGCAAAGATCCGCTTTACTTCCAAGACTCAGGAAGATGGGAGGGAGCTTGGACTGTGGGCTGGTAGGAAGAAGCAGACCGAGCCTACATAAGGTTCTGTGAATGGTCAGGACGGTTTGCAACAGCGACGGCGTGAGAGGATGCAAGGAGAGAGAGAGAGGAGGCAGGGAGGAAGAGAGAAGCAGCTGCGGACATATTTTGGACTGGCTCTGGCTCTAGGAGGCTCTCTCTCTCCCAGGCTCTCTCTGGCCCTCACGCCCTCACTCTCTGGCTCTTGTGGGCTCCCTCCATGTGGCTTGGAGCAGGGGTCTCCAGGCTGCTTTAAGAAGAGGTTCTTGCCAGGCTGCTTTGAGAAGGAGAGGAGATCCATGCGGTTTACAGGAAGAAGGCAGTTTACAAGGAGGCTGAGAATCCAGGCGGTTCTGCATTGAGAGCTGGAGGGCACCACAGCACAGAAAGGACCTCCCCAATCAAAATTGAGTGACTGGCAGCTACCGGTAAAGCTGAACTGTGCCTAGGAAGTAGGGAAACGGTGTTTCTGACTTTCCTAAGACTGGCCAGGGTCTGGGAGGGGGAGGCAGAACCATGTGTAAATAAACAATTCTTTTTCTTTTCATCAAACTCTGGTATTGAGAGTTATAATTCTGGCGGCGGGCAATCGGGCCCCTAACTAAACAGCCCGTGGGTTCTGTTTCAGTCGAAGCAGCCCAGGGGTTCTGTTACAACGGGATGTACTGGAGGGTTCTGAGCCGAGCTTGATAACAGTGAACGGGCAGGGAAGGCAAGAGTGAGCTCAGGTGGCTACTGTCAGAAGGGGCTGGAGAGGAGACAGACCTGGAAACAGGGGTCAGGATGAAACCTCGGGTTTTACAGGTGGAGAAACCGGGACCCCAGAAGTGAAGTCGCTTATGGAAGGCAGGCAGCCCTCTAGTGGCGGAAGCTGGGATTCACACACTCATTTGGCAGGATCCCTGGCATGTGGGAGGGCTAGGCCTGGGAAGGCCCAGAGGCAGCGGTTGGTGGAGGGCCGTTTGGCAGGAAGGTAAAAAGTAGTTTTGATTTGGCTGTGTGTTGGGGGCAGGTAGTTCAGGCCAGGATGGGATATGGATTAATTAGCCTTAGAAGGAAAGAGGGAGGAACGGAGGGAGGGAAAGGAGGAGGGAGAGGAAGTGAGAGTGAGAAATGAAGGGAGAAGAGAAGGAAGAGAAAAGGAGGGAGGGAAGGAAGGAAGGAAGGAAGAATGGGTCAGGACTATTTCAGCTGCAAGTAAAAATCCAAACCCAAACTGACTAAAAGAGAAAAAAGAATTTATTGTTTCATGTATATGAAAGTCTAAGGTAAGTTGACTTCAGGCATAGCTGGATTCAGGGGCTCAAATTCAAATAAGCTTTCCTGTGGGGAGCTTCACTCCCAGGAAGCCATTTACCATGGGATAAAATGCCTTTAGCAATCCCCGGTTTGTGTTTTATCACAAACTCCAGAGAAAACCAAGAAAGCCACTTTGCCAATAGCTCTAGCAAAAATCTTAGGGCTACCTCTCATTGGACAGACTGGGGTCACATGTCATTTAGGAACCAATCGCTGTGGCCAGAAAGGATGGACTGTGCCTATTGGCCAGGCCTGGGTCATGTGACCACTCCTAGCACTGGAGGTGGAGCCAGTCACCTAGTGGACAAAGGGTGGAAGAAAAGGGAGGCGATGCATTCAACCTAAGTTTATTAAGCACTTACTGTGTGCCTGGCTCTAGTCTAGGTACTGGGGATGCAGTAGTGACCAAGACAGAAAAACCCCTGCTTTTGTAGGGCTGACCCTATATCATTGTGAATTACAATGATATAGAAGGTGACATGTCACGTGCTGTACAAAAAATTAAAGTGTAAAAAAGAATAGGAATGGCTGGGGGAAGGGAGCTGAGATTTTAAATAGGAGGTGGTCTTTGAGCAAAGACTTTAAACAGAAGGAATAAAAATATCTAGGAAAGGGCATCCCACCTATCTGGGAATAGGTGCAAAAGCTCTGAGGCTGGCCTGTGGCTGGTGCGTTTGGAAAGCAGTGAGGAGGTTGCTGCAGCTGGAAGGAGTGAGTGAGGGGGGCAGCAAGAGGCAAGGCATGGAGGTGACGGGGCAAATCACGCTGGGCCTTATGGACCTTGGGGAGGACTTTGGGTTTACCCTGGGTAAGGTGGGAGTCACAGAGGGTTCTGAGCAGAGAAGGGATGGGATCTGATCTGACTGAGGTGTTCACAGGAAGAGTAGATGGTCAGACTGATGGTCAGACCAATTGAGCATATATACAGAGAGATAATTTTATGTATAAACACCTAAATTTGGCCTCAGGGCAAGCTAGTCCTTAACCTCAGGCTGATCTCTATGCCCCATGGTCTTGGTGTGTCTGCCAGCTTCCATCCCCTCCCTCTGTGGTTTGGTTTGTTGCTTTTTCCTACCATCCATGGGGAAAGGAACAGGTAGGGTGAGAAGCTGGGAGGATAGGCCACCTGGGGTTGCTCCTCCAGGAGACAAGGAACCCCCAGCCCTACCCTAATCCAAGACACACTTGGGCAGGGCTGCTAGGAATGTTTGTTTTCTGCATTAAGTTGGTGGGAACAGGTGTGGCTGGGGACTCACGGAGGCCCAAGGGGGAATGAAGCAGAGGTGGAAGCTGGGTCACCAAGACCCCAGATCCAGAAGAGGGCTGCAGAGGCAGGGGCTGCCCCCTCCAAGAAGGCACAAGGGTCGGTTGGGGCCTTGCTGGCACCTCATTCTGTTTGGGTATCAAGGCTCCTGCCTAAGCGGAAGCCATAGGAAAGGGTAGGGCTGGTGAGTTGGGGCCCTGTGGCTAGAGCTGTTGATGGAAGAGCTGATAAGTACTCTTGAAGTTGGATTTCAGCCCTGAGGGTTGGGCAGCGTCCTGTTTGGGCAGGCTCCTATGTTTTCTGTCCTGCAGCCCTTCCTGGCCATGGTGGGAGAATCACAGCCAGGGGAGCATGTGCCAACTGTTAACTCAAACCAGAAAGAGCAATACCTGCCCCCCAAATTTTCCTAAGAATAGGAGAGATACATGCAAAAACAGAACTGAGACCCACTGCACATCCTACACAAAAAGTAACTCTAAATGGTTTGTAGACCTAAATGTAAAACCTAAAACTAGAAAACTAAGAGAAAACATACAAGGTAATCTTTGTAACCTTGACTTAGGCAAGGATTTCTTAGATTTGTCACCAAAGCATGATCAAAATGAAAACTTGTGCTCTTCGTAAGAGATCAGCAAAACGAGACAAGCCACAGACCAGCGGAAAATATGTGCAAATCATACATCTGATAAGGAACTTGTACCCACAGTATATAAAGAACTTCCAAAATTCAACATTAAGAAGCAACATCCATTCATGTTTAAAACTCTAAGTAAAATAGAAGAGAACTTTTGAACTCTGATATAAGGTAGGTACCAAAAAACTCACAGCAAATATCAAACTGAACTGTGAAATGATGAAAAGTTTCCCCCACTGAGATTAGAATAAGAAAAGGTGGACTGTGCTCACCGCTTCTCTTCACCACTGCACCAGAGGACTGAGCCTGGGCAGCAAAGACAGTGAAGACAATTGAAAATTTAAAATTGAAATGTAATAAAGAAAATCATCACTATTTTTGAACTACACAATGATATAACTAGCAAATCTAATAAAAATCTACTTATAAACTAATAGAATTAAATGAATTTAGCAAAATCCCTGGATGCAAGGTCAATATATGAAAACAAATTCCATTTTTATATAGCAGCCACAAGCACATGAAAAACACATTAAAAAAAAAAACCAAAAACCTCAATAATAAAACCAAAAAGCCAACTTAAAAATGGGCAAAGGGTTTGAGTAGGCATTTTAGCAAAAAGGTTACTAAGGATAGGAAAAGATCTTCAACATCATTAGTCGTTATTAGAGAAATGCAAATTAAAAGCACAGTGAGATACTACTGCACACACCTATTAGAGGAGCTAAAATTAAGAACACTGACAATTCACACTGTTAGTAAGGATGGAGGCAGTGGAACCTCAGCCACTCATGGTGATGATATAAAATGGTACCATCACTTTGGAAAACAATCTAGCAGTTTCCTTTAAAAAATGAAGCATACATACACCATATGATGCAGAAGTGAAAGCATATGTCTACACAAAAGCTTGTATAGGAATATTCACAGAAACTCACTCACACAATCACCAAAAGGTGGCAACAACCCAGATATCCACCAGCAGATGAACAGATAAACAAAATATGGTCCTCCCATTCAATGGAATATTACTCATCAACGAAAAAGAACAAACTACTGATACATGCAGCAACATTGATGAACCTCAAAAATATTATATTGAGTAAAAGAAGCCACATGCAAAATGCTGCATCTTGTATGATTCCACTTATGTGGGATTTCTAGAAAAGGTAAAGCTATAGAGACAAAAAGCAGACCAGTGGTTCCCTGGGGAAAGGGAGGAGAGCAGAGATGGGCACACTAGGGAAACGAGGGAACTTCTGGAGTGATGAAAGCATTCTCACACACCGGATTGTGGTGACGGTTACACAACTCAGTCAATTTACTAGAAATCATCTAACTGTATTGCATACAATAGGTAAATTATATGCTATGTAAATTACACTTCAATAAAGTTATACAAACACCCCAATAATCCACAGATGGAATGTCACCAGTCAATTAAATCAACAGGTTCCTGCAGTGCCAGACCCTGTTCTGAACACTGGGACATGGCAGGGAACAAGACAGACAACGAGCCCTGTCCTCATGGGATTGACACTCTCCTGGGGAGATAGGATCAAGAACTAAAATCTAGACTGGTGCTGTGTGACGGAAAATAAAAAAGGCACAGGAGAGTGCAGCTTTAAGTCGGGGGGCAGGGAGGAGGGAAGGCTCTCTAAGGAGGTGACATTTGAGTGGAGACCTGGAAGAGATGAGGAGATAGCCTTGTGGTGAGCTGGGGAAGAGGGAACCACCTGTACAAAGGTGCCAGGGAATGGGAGTGTGCCAGGAGCAGTAGGAAGTCAGTGGGGCTAGGTGAAATAGTAAGGGGACAGTGGGAGGAGGTAAAGGCAAGGAGGGGAGAGGGCAGGAGGACATGCAGAGCCTTGTGGGTCACAAGTGTGGTACCTTCCCCAACCCTCTCTCCTTCCCCCACAGACAAGCATCTCCTAAACCTTAAGGGTCCCCATGAGACTTTCAACCAGGGGAGCAACAGGTAGCAACAGCTCGTCCCCAGCTAACCCTGTGAACCCGTCTCCAAGGCCCCTTTTCTCTGACTTCCCAGTGAGCCAGAGCAGCCCTGCCTGGGCTCTCCTGTTGCTCCTTCTTTTTTTTTTTTTTTTTTTTTTATTTTGGTTTTGCTCCTTCTTTGCTAAGCCCTCCCTTGTTTCTCTGTCCCGAGTGCGCTTTTTCTGAGGCCAATAAATTCTTGCTTTGCTGCACTTGTCTCTTGACTGAAATATTCTCTTCAAGAAGACAATAAGAGAGGTCTTGTCATTTCTCTGGTAACAACGAGGAGGACTTTGACTTCCGTTTTGAAGGAGGTGGGAGCCACCATGGGTTCTTGAGCAGAGGTTGTCCTCTGGCCGCTGCTGGGGGAGCAGCCTGTAGTGGGTGGAGTGGGAGCTGAAAGATCAGGGCAGAGGTAACTGCACTGGTCCAAGTGGGAGGTAATGGGACTGACCCAGGGCAGGGCCATGGAGGAGGTGAAAAGTGGGTGGGTTCTGGACAGATTTTGAAAGTAGAGCCCCCAGGGTTTGCTGATGCGGGAGTGGGGGAGTGGAGGACAGAGACAGAGACAGATGACCCAGGATTTTGACCTGAGCTCCAGGGCCATTAGGGAGGACTCTGAGGGCCAGAGGGGCAGAGGGAGAGGCCTATGTTGCACAAGGGGCCACAGTGGCCCTGGTCCCCAGCCAAGGCATGGCTGTCATTTGAGCTCCAGCGGTGTAGATGTCCTGAGGGGCAGAGCCTGCTCAGAGTCAGGCACCTCCCCCTGTTGCCTCTTATCCCAGTACTCCCCCTCTGGCTCTGTTCTCTTCCTTTTAGTCTCATTTCCAAAACTCCTCCCTAAGGACTCAGACCATGTGCTTCTGATTCTTTTGTCCTGAACTCATATGGCATGAGCACCCCTGAAAGCCTTATGTGGAAGAATCTAGAAGCAGGGGGTGGGGAGGGGGCACATTCCTCCCGTGGGGGTGGGGAGGGCTGCATCCAGAAGCCCAGCAGCATCTCCAAGGGCCTCCAGCAGAAGGGAGGCATCCTCTGGAGCCAGAGCAGACCGGCAGTCGCCTGGCACAGCCTTTCTTTGGGGCCCTCACGCAGCCAGGGCTCCAGCTGCCCTGACCACCACCCACCCCAGCCCTCCCACCCATTTCCTCCTTGGAGCCCTGACCATGGGATTGCTTTTCTCCACTTTCTACCCAGCTCTGCCACTCCCTGGGACCTCCTCCCTAGTGGCCCCCACCAGCCTGGCTCCCTGGGCAGTGCCAAATAGCCCTGGCATGGCGTGTGAGTGGCCAGAGCCATAGGGTGGGTGGCTGTCTGCTATCTGGGCATATCTGGTTCCCTCCTGCCTCTCATGTCAAAGGCCTCAGAGGGTCTTCTTAACTCATTTGCTCTTAACTGAGCATTGACCTCTGCTCTGTCTAGCTACTAGGGAGACGGAGTGACCAACACTTAAAAGCTAATACTTACAGAGGACTTTCTGGATGTTAATAAACCAGCCCACCCATCTCCTGATGGTCTATGAAAGAGGAACTCCTGTTCGTGTTCCTGTTTTACAGACGGGGAGGCTGGGGCACAAACAGGTGACACTGCCCATCCCAGGCCACACCTGCTCCCTAACCTCTCTGCCTCTCATGAGAGCCATAGACAAGGTTCTGGCCTCCCCTTCAGTCCAGAGGAGAGACAGCAAACAGCAAATGAGCAAAAACATGCGATCCAGTGACAAGGGCAATGAGATCTCAAAAGAGGGTGGCTTGGGGGATGGCGGCTTGGATCGGAGGTGAATGATTCACTCGGACTCACATAACCTAGAAAAGCAGTTGTACTCTGGGTCAGAATTTATTACAAGGAAAAGATACCAATTAAAATCAGCAAAGGAGCCCTGACTGATGTGGCTCAGTGGATTTGTAACGGAACCCCTGGGCTGCTCCGATTGAAACAGAACCCATGGGCTGTTTAGTTCGGGGCCCGATTGCCCGCCGCCAGAATTATAACTCAATACCAGAGTTTGGTGAAAAGAAAAAGAATTGTTTATTTACACATAGTCCTGCCTCCCCCTCCCAGACCTGGCCAGTCTTAGGAAAGTCAGAAAGACCGTTTCCCTACTTCCTAGGCACAGTTCAGCTTTGCCGGTAGCTGCCAGTCACTCAGTTCTGATTGGGGAGGTCCTTTCTGTGCTGTGGTGCCCTCCAGCTCTCAATGCAGAACCGCCTGGATTCTCAGCCTCCTTGTAACCTCCCTTCTTCCTGCAAACCACATGGATCTCCTCTCCTTCTCAAAGCAGCCTGGCAAGAGCCTCTTCTTAAAGCAGCCTGGAGACCCCTTCTCCAAGCCACATGGAGGGAGCCCACAAGAGCCAGAGAGTGAGGGCGTGAGGGCCAGAGAGAGCCTGAGAGAGAGAGCCTCCTAGAGCCAGAGCCAACCCAAAAAATCCGCAGCTGCTTCTCTCTTCCTCCCTGCCTCCTCTCTCCCCCTGCGTCCTCTCACGCAGTTGGTGTTGCAAACAGTTCTGACCATTCACAGAACCCTAGGTAGGCTCTGTCTGCTTCTTCCTACCAGCCCACAGTCCAAGATCCCTCCCATCTTCCTGAGTCTTGGAAGTAAAGCGGATCTTTGCAACAATGTTTCCAGCCACTAGCTCCAGGCATGCAAGGGCATCCTGAAAGCTGCTTCCTGCTCCCTATCTCCCAGCCGCAAACTCTGGGGTTTGTTTTTGGACTCCCCTGTTTCTGTAACAGATTGAGCACCAGCTAGCGAACAGAAAGGTCGCTTGTTCAATTCTCTGTCAGGGCACATGCCTTTGTTGCTGGCCAGGTCCCCAGCTGGGGGCATGTGAAAGGCAATCAATCGATGTATCTCTCACACATTGATGTTTCTCTCCCTCTTCTTCTCTCTCTTTCCCTCTCTCTCAAAAGTAAATAAATAAAATCTTTTTTAAAAAATCAGCAAAGGACAGGCACATGGGGTGCAACTCAGGAGATATCAGGCATGAGCTTCCAGGTGTCCCCTCCCAGTGAAGTTCCAGGTCTTAACTCTTCCAGTGGTGATGTGACAACATGCACTGAGTATTTTGAACCAGGAATGCTCACTTGAGCCCTGGTGTCCAGGCCTTTACTGAGAGTTGGTCACATGGGACTGGCTAACCACTCATGTGGCTGACCTCAGCCCCTTCAGAGGTCAAGCTATTAGCACATGGTGGCCCAGGGCCTCCACCATAAATAATATTGTGAGCACAGCTCTCTGGTGTGGTCTAAAGTCTGAGGTATACAGACACTCTTATCAAGCAGGACACTCCAGGGCCTTAAAAGTGACCTCCCAGGAGTAAGGCAAGAGCAGCCTGCAGATAGGCCTTCCTTTGGAAGGTGCAGGATTGGAGCACCCTAAGCCCACTGAGTTAATGCTTCACTGTGAAGGACCAGGAATGCATATTTAAGGAGTTCATGTTAAAGCTAAAGCTGGAAAAGGTGCTCACCTGATCCAGGCTTCAGATGAGACTGTAGCCCCAGCCAACACCTGGTCAGCAGCCTGGTGAAAGACCCTGAAGGAAAAGCCATGCAGATAGCTATCTGGGAGAAAAGAGTTCCAGGCAGACAGAAAAGCAGGTGCAAAGGCCCTGACTGAGGTGGGACTGAGATTCCAAGAAGAGAAGAAAGGCCAGCACAAGATAAAGGAAGGAGGTGAGATCAGAAGAGCCATTTGGAGCAAGTTTAGAATGCCTTATAGACAGCATGACACCCCCACTTGGGGCCTAAACTGGTGGTGGAGCCATACACTAAGAAGGGGAAAACTGAGGACAGACTCCAAGATGGCCCCCATGATCCCCTCTTCTTGAGTGTGGGCAAAGCCTCATGACTCACTTCTAACAATAGAATAAGACAAAGATGATAGGATGTCACTTTCCAAATTAGGCTAAAGAAGATTGAGGTTTCCATCTTGCTCCCATGGCTCGCTCTCTGTCTCTCTTGTTCTGTCTCTGTCTCTCTCTCTCTCTGGTGAAGCCAGCTGCCACATTATGAGCTGCCCTGGGGAGAGGCCCATGTGGGAAGGACCTGAGAGCCACTTCCTCAACAGCCACAGCCAGAAAGGAACTAAATCCTGCCAGCAACAACAGAGTGAGCTTGGGAGTGGACCCTTTCCTCATTGAGCCCTCGGATGACTCTTCGGCCTGAGAGAGACCCTGAAGCAAAGAACCCAGCAAAGCCATACCTAATTCCTGACAGGCAAAAACTGAGATTTTACCTGTTTGCTGTTTTGTTTTTTAAAGATATTTATTTACTTATTTAGAGAGGGAGGAAGGGGAAAAGGAGAGAAACATCGATTGGTGCCTTCCATATGTGCCCCAACTGGGGATCGAACCTGCAACCTAGGTCGGTGCCCTGACCAGGGAACAAACCCCCAACATTCTGGTGTATGGGACAATGCTCCAACCATCTGCGCCACCTGGCCAGGGCTGTTTGCTGTTATTTTAAGCCCCTACATCTGGGGCAATTTGTTGCACAGCAATAAATCACTAACACAGCAGATTTGGCTAAAGATGAGGAGGTGAATCAGGAGTTATAGTGTTTGCCATGTTGAAATAAAACTGTAATAAACATCTGCCTTGGGCTGGCTTCCCCCCCGCTGCAGAGCCTGAGACAGATTGAGTCCAGTGACTTCATTAGAAGGGGATCTCAGAAAGGATGAGTAGAGAAGAAAGGACATGAGATAGGGAGGTATAGGCAGCAAATATGGAGAGTTTGAATGAGCGCATTTCTGCCGTGGGCACCTGGGGCTCAGTCCCTCTGGGGACCTCTGAGAGAATGTGTAGGACACACACGTGAGGAGTGAGGGAGCTGGATATTGTCCCACCGAAAGTGATAAAGGACTATTCCCAGGAGTGTTAACTCCCTCTCAATTCTGACCTGTGTCCATCTGGGCCATAGAAGGCCCCCAGGCAGAGTGGCATGGGCGTTCACCAGGGCTGGGACTAGAGTGCGGCATTCGAGGTACAGAGATTGATTGTACCCTGTCCCTCAGTTCTAATATGTCTCAGCACATCACTGTGACAGGTTGCATCTTAATTAAAAAATTTGCTATTTCAGCCATCATCAACGTTTTGTATTAATTTTGATATTTAAAAATGCATGAATTCGAACAATAATCCTCTTGACTGTTGAGTTCTTTGATACCTCCCTTAAATTTTGCTCCTGAGGCATGTGCCTCCCTTGTCACCCTACTTCTAGCCCTGGGGTTCACGGTGGAAGGCGTCAGCACACACAGGAGAGGACTCAGGTGGCAGCTGCCACATCTGAGCCAGGAAGGGCTCAGTTCCACTCTAGTAACAAGCAAACCCCAAATCTCAGGGGTTTAAAATATCAGAGATCTTCCTTCTTTCCTGGCTACTGTCTGGGAGAAAAAAAAAAGAAAGAAAACAGTGCGTGACCCCTCTTAGCCTCTGCCCTGGATTTTTTTTTTTTAATGTGGGGAAATACATGTACCATAAAATTTACCATCTTAACCATTCTTTTTCAAAGATTTTATTCATTTATTTTCAGAGAGAGGGGAAGGGAGAGAGAGAAACATTGGTGTGGGAGAGAAACATCAGTTGGTTGCCTCTTGCACACCCCCAACCAGGGACCTGGCCCGCAACCCAGGCATATGCCCTGACTGGGAATCAAACTGGTGACCTTTCTGTTCACAGGCCAGGGCTTAATCCACTAAGCCAAATCATCTAAGGCTTAACCATTTTTTAACCGGACAGTTCAGTGGCATTAAGTATATTCACATGCAACCATCCCCACAGTCCATCTCCAGGACTTTCTCATCTTCACAAACGGTAACTCTGTCCCTATTCAACACTCACTCTGTATTCCCTCCCACAGGCCCTGGTTCCCACCATCTACTTCCTGTCTCTATGAGTTTGACTCCTCTAGGGACGTCATATAAGTGGAGTCATACAGTATTTGTCCTTTTGTGACTGGCTTATTTATTTCACTCAGCATAATGTCCTTAGGGGTCATCCATGTTGTAGCATGTGTTGGAATTTCCTTCCTTTTTAAAAAATTTTTGGTAAGAAACACAAAACAAAATTTACCATCTTAACCTTTTTTTTAAGTGCGCAGTTTAGCAGTGTTAAGTACATTCACATTGTTGTGCAACCAACCTCCAGAACTTTTTCATCTTGCAAAACTGAAACTCTACACCCGCTAAACACTAACTGCCCCTTTTGCTACCTCCCACACCTGGCAACGACCATTTTACTTTCTGTTTCTATGAATCTGGCTACTTTAGATATGTCATCCTACTGAAATCATGCAGTATTTGTCTTTTTGTGATTGGCTTCTTTCATTGAGCATAATGTCCTCAAGGTCCATCCACATTGTAGCATGTGTCATAATTTCCTTTCTTTTTAAGGCTTCATAATATTTCATTGTACATTATACACCACATTTTGTTTATCCATTCATCTGTTGATGGAAAATTGGGTTGCTTCCACTTTTTAGCTACTGTGAGTAATGCTGCTATGAACATGGGTGTACAAGTATCTCTTTGAGACCCTGCTTTCAATTCTTTTGGGTGTATACCCAGAAGTGGAATTGCTGGATCATGTGCCAATTTTATGTTTAATTCTTAAAAAAAAAGAAAAAAAAATTTATTTACTTTTAGAGAGTGAGAAAGGGAGGAAAAAAGAGAGGGAGAGAAACACTGATGTGCGAGGGAAGATCAGTTGCCTCTTGCACGCCCCCAACCGGGGACCTGGCCCACAACCCAGGCATGTGCCCTGACTGGGAATCAAACCAGTGACCTTTCAGTTCTCTGGCCAGCACTCAATCCACTGAGCCACACCAGCCAGGAAGGACTATGTTTAATTCTTTAAGGAACTGCCAGACGAGGAACTACTATAAATCACCCATGGACATGGACAATGGGGTCGGGATTGACTGTGGGAGAAGGGGTGGGTGGGGTGGGGGAGGCAATGGGGGAAAAAGTGGAACAATTGTAATAGAAAAACAATAAATTGATCAAAATAAAAAAAAAAAACAGAA
Organism: Furipterus horrens; assembly: GCF_987537825.1. Taxonomy (NCBI): domain Eukaryota; kingdom Metazoa; phylum Chordata; class Mammalia; order Chiroptera; family Furipteridae; genus Furipterus; species Furipterus horrens. Next base: position 44,371,359 of record NW_028327180.1, on the reverse strand, counting down.
ACAAAAGGAACTGCTATAGAGTTTCTACAGCTGCTGCACCATTTTACAGTCCCAACAACAGTGCACAAGGGCTCCAATTTATCCACACCCTTGTCGGCACTTGTCATTTTCTGTTTCTTTCCTAATAAAAATGAGGTGATATCTCATCATGGTTTGGATTTGCATTTCCCTGGTGATTAGTGATATTGAGCATCTTTTCATGTGCTTTTTGGCCACTTGTCTAGGGATTTTAACAGCTGTTTCCAGGAAAACCCAGGGTGTGGCCGGTGCCTGGGCCACCTGGCCTCAAGTGCACCAGGCAGGCTGGTGGGTCTCAGGACGAGCTTCCTGTGTCAGGCAGAAGCTAGGGGCAGGAGGCAGGTGTGATGGCAGCACATCCATGAAGGCATTGTCACTAAACTTTCTCACTCAGCATCGAGACCCACACCAGGGGCCAAGAAAAGGCCCAGTGACAACCCACACCTCCAGATATGAAGTTGCAAATAGGAAGTGATATCAGAAAAAGTCCCTCCTTGGCTGGTCAGAAAAAAATGATGCTGTTTGCCCAGAGGCACCCTCTCCCCTCCCCAGCTCCTGTTGGCGTCACCTCCAGGACATTTCGGAGAGGCAATGTCACACCTGCACACAGAACCCAGACACATCCCGTCCTTACCTCCTGCAGGACGGAGTTGATTGGCAGCTCCCAAGCATCATTCGTTCCTCTCTCCATGAATTATAGATCATTCCTTCAATCAACTTGCTTTTTCTTTTTCTTTCCTTATTTTTAAATAAATTTATTTTGAATGGAATTTTATTCCACTATCACTAAAGGAAGCCAGGGTCATTTCCATAAGCAGAAAGCAGAACAAAAGAAAGACATTGATGTGGGTAAGTGGGAGTGATATTGAATGTGGTGAACGTTACTGCCTGCTGAAGACTCAGAGTTGGGACTAGGGGGAGGAGATGAGGCACCTACCTAGGAGAAAAATGTAGAGGGTCACTCACTCTCAGAGCTTTGCCTGCACTCCTGGGGCCCTGAGAGCTGAAGCCTCACCCTCTATTCCAGCAGTGGATCAAAGAGAGAGAGAGAGAGAGACAGACACACAGACACACAGACACACAGAGAGACAGAGGAACCCTGGCTGGTGTGGATCAGTTGATTAGAGCATCACCCTGTAACTGAAGGGTTGTAAATTTAATTCTTGGTCAGGGCACATACCTAGGTTGCAGGTTCGATCCCCAGTCTGGGCAAGTATGAACCCCAGTCTGGGTACATATGATTCTTGGCCTGGGCAAGTATGATCCTGAATCCCTGGTTGGGGTGCATACAGGAGGCATCCAGTTGATGCTTCTCTCTTACATCAATGTTTCTCTCTCTCCCTTCCTCTCTCTCTAAAAAGCAATGAAAAATTGCCCTCAGGTGAGTTTTTTTTTTTTTAAGGGAAAATAAAATAAAATGAAAAAATTACTGAG